>NC_088407.1:30554092-30871592 GCF_034236695.1 Oncorhynchus nerka | reverse complement strand
TCCTACAAAACATCTACAGACAAAAAACATCTGTGGGGGAAGCCAGGAGGGGGGAGATGTCGGAAGGTGGATATAAAAGTGGGGTCAGAAAATAGAGAAGGAGAGACATAAGTGGCCAGCTAGAGAAGGTAGTTCAAATGAAGTGGATGCCTGAAACTGATTGTGGAGTCAAAGAAGAGCTACGGAGAAAAAGCGGTGGATAGGGGGAACGAAGAAGAGGAGAGAAGACAGATGGAGGTAAGGAGAGAGGAACCAGAGGTGAGAACATTAGTCAAGGTGGGCCTCACACCTCCACACAGGTGTGTGGTTAACGAGCACCTCATTAGCTATGCACCTGGGTCTCATGGAGAAGAGGTGTCAGAGGAACCGGAGCACCAGTGACTTAACTCACAGAGAAGAACGCTTACCTAACTTACCTATTAAAAGAAGTGAATGCGCAGTGGAATTAGAGGTGAGGCGGCCATTTTGGATGAATCCCCAAGCCCAGAGAACTGCTTCTTTTTCCTCACTTTTTATTTCTCGAAGATTTGTTTTATTGTTGTTGTTTCGCTATTCACCCCAGCTGTTCTTGTCTACGAGCAATTAATGTAATTTATTCTTTTGTGAGTTTAATGGCCCTAGGTGAGACCAAGAAACAACAACAGACTAATTTTTTTTAAAGCTAGCTGCCTGACAAAGGCTCTTCTGAGTTGAGGTTAAGTCCCACGCAGGAACTTTGACAAAATATCAAGTGCTGGGAGCTTTCCACTCTCAGTTGGGAAGGAATTTCCCCCCAAACAGGCAAAAGCTCTCGTCTCTCCAAAATAAGACAGAGGAAGATTAAAGTCGAATCCCAGATAACAGTGCAGACAGCGGGGGTACTGTTTACTTCCGCCTGGCCCTCTCTTCTCCTTTTACTCTTTTTCTCCTCTCTTTTCTTTCCCTTCTCTGTCAGACTGAGCCACACTCCACCCAGCTGTCATTGTACTCCATCATGTAGCTAGATGGCCTCTTTTAGGCATTGAGATGTTTCCCCTTTTCCCAGGTGGTTTTTACAGCTAACTTAGTTTGTTAGTACTAATTAACAAAGCAATTTGCTTTCCTATAAATCTGGATTTAAGCTGTAATTTTAAACTTTGTAGAAACGACATGTCCCTTCCACAAATTCCCTGATGTCTTTAAGCCACAAGGACTCCATTGTCAACCTGAAGTGTCTGAGTCTTTTGACTGGAGAGAGTTCAGTACTCGATTAGGTAGAACTAGTAGTCCGTCAATCATAGTGTTAGGGCTATTTTGGATGCCACTTCTGAAAATATATGAAAAAATGAACTGGTGACTCATTGCGGGAAAAAGTTTTAGTGCCGAAGTTTCACCATTTTAGGAACTGCCGGGCTCCGGGCTCGCAAATGTGGACCAACAAACATCAAACAGTAGGCTATAAGAAACATCTAAGTTCTTATAGGCAGTGTTTCACAGTGCTGTTTGTCCACACATTTTGAGATGGCTTTTTTTTTGTATTGCCTTTTTCCCAACCCTTGAACTCAGTTCTCCCAAACTTAAAGAAAAATTAAAATGGACATTAAGAAACATAGAACGTCGGAGAACATGAAATGGCTTTTAAAGTCTGCAAAGAGCAGTCCTAACCCTCCTGGTACTTGAGAAATTCTCTCCTATTCTCTGAAGTGCTTATACTGCGGGTCACAGTTTAAACTATAATTTCACAGCAGTCTGGAAATGCAAACTTCATATTCTACAAATCCTAAGGATTGTTAACCCGGATAGCTTTTTTTTCACACCTCAAGTAGCTGGCACATTATGGTATTAAACAAAACAGTATTCAAAGCAGAATATGTAGTTCATGTGTATGATCAATAGTGTCAGCACTGATCCAAAGAGTAGCTCTTTTCTCTGGATTATTTGGTAGATAAAATGTAATGGTCTGGGCAGGCATGCAAGCTCCCACAGTTACAAACCCTGATCTTTGAGCACTAAAAGTCTCTAAGCCTCAAAGTTTCCCTTCTTCCAGACTGAAGTGTCGGGAAATTCAGAAGGGGCTAGGGAAGGAAGGGCACAAATCCAGATAGATATTGTATTGGTTGGGTTTTACTCTATGGAGTGCTCACAGTATCGAGTTATGCTGACACCAGTGTGTAAACATGTATATGTAGTGAATATCTATATTACCTCTATCTATGTTTGTTGAGGGAATTCAGAATTGTTCTCACTCTTTAGGGAATTACTCTCATGAATCTGTCTGCCTCTCAAGTCATTTATCTGTTTGTGTGACACACTTCCTGTGCCACTATAACTCACTTCACTGCCAATCGAACATCTGTTCCACTCCACTCGTTTAACACTCCTGTTTTCCCATAGATTACCTTCCAAATTCACCCAATATGTCACCCTGGAACAAACACATGGCATTTGATACCTCCAAGTATTCAAATCATTTAGCTAAATTACCTAGAAAATAACACTTCCAAAAACAAACAGCACTCAAAAAAGGGAGTTTTTTTTCTTCTTCTTCTCTCTCTCCGCTCCTCTTATTTGTTTTGCATTGAACAAAAGAAGAGCTGGTTTCAAGGACATGTCTGCTCTATTGATTGGTTAACAAGCCTCCTATTCAGCCCACTTCCATATTGAGGAGCGCGCTGCGGACACAATGGAGCACATTTCCCAGTGTACAATACAGCACCAGTCAGCCTGCTGGGGGAAACAGCTCCTCACCAAGGCTCTCTGCCAGACAGCCCTGCTGAGAGGGAGAGTGGTGGAAAGTGGGAATAAAAAGGATGTTGAGCAGGGAGAGTAAGAGCAGAAGGGTATTATATGCAACAGAGGAAAGGGAAGCGAGAGTCACAGAGGTAAAGAGAGTGATAGACTTGAGTTAGAATATGACGAGCAGAGATGTTGAGAAAAAGGAGAGACTCACACAGGAGAGTAGTATGGTACGTGCATGCCTTGCGTCCTCCCCTCCCCTATGAATCTACTGACTTCACAAGTCTTCAAAAATACAGGTCTCCTTCACAGGCTTCATTGCATGTGACACACTCCTTTCTTGGCTTGAGTAAACTCTGTTTCTGTCTACCCTGTTCTCTCTCCCTCTCCCTCTCCCTCTCCCTCTCTCTCTCTCTCTCTCTCTCTTTCTCTCTCTCTCTCTCTCTCTCTCTCTCTCTCTCTCTCTCTCATTGCATTAATGCAACATTTCAGACATGTTTCTATATTGCAGTTTGAGCCATCTGATATGGACAGTAAAGTCAGATGAAAAGAACCAAAAAATGAAATAAACTTGGGTACATGTATTCTATGTGATGTGATAGTGATCTCTATTGGAACTGACTGCTGAATGTGAGTTAATGGGAGAGAGGGCGTGAGAAGAGAAAGAAAGCGAGAGGGGGAGAGAGAGAGAGGGAGACCAAGAAGAGACCAGTCAGGTGTTGAGTTGTATTTTGCGTCATGTGCTGCTTGGCCCAGTTATTCTCGGAATTCGCCTGCAGAGGTGTGTTTTGTTCCAGCGAAGGGGTCGTGGGCTCAACTCGTTCTTTTGGTTGATCTTTTTTCTGGGGGGGGCTGACGGGGGATAGGTGTGTGTGTGTGTGGGTCTTTCTGTTAGTATTTGTTTGTATGTGTGTGTGTGTGTGTGTGTGTGTGAGGACCGCGCACCGTGCTCTCTGTGTCCCCTCGTTCCTCCACTCAGATCTCATTGAGTTGTTAAATTTCTTTATGCGCCCTGCTCCCTTGTGCCCAAGGGCTTCTAGTGTGTTTTAAATTGAATGATTGCCTGCAGCTCTCCGATTGCTTAACCTCTGCAGTGGCACCGACTCCTCCACATCCCTGTATTTTTAGAACCCCTCCCTCTTTCATTCTCTCTTTCTCTCTCACTCTCCTCCTGAGGAAACACTGGGAAAAAAAGACAAATCATCATTTCTGGGGAGGTCCTTGGTTTCCGTGTGTGTGTGTGTGTGTGTGTGTGTGTGTGTGTGTGTGTGTGTGTGTGTGTGTGTGTGTGTGTGTGTGTGTGTGTACGTGTGTGTGTGTGTGTGTTTTGTGTGTGTGTGTGTGTGTGTTTTTGCAGAGGGAGAAAACAAAGTGACTCATGGCCTAGAGCAGGGAGTGTGTGTGTGTCTGCACATGTGTGTGTGTGTGCACGATTCTGTGTGTGTGTCTGTCTGCGTGCGTGTGTGTCCGTGCGAGTGTTTGTGTGAGTGTGTCTGTCTGCACATGTGCGCATCTGTGCGTGTCTCTCTGCGTGTGTGTGTGTGTCTGTGCTAGTGTGTGTGTGTGTGTCTGTGTCTGTCTGTGCACGTGTGTGTGTGTGTCTGTGTCTGTCTGTGCATGTGTGTGTGTGTGTCTGTCTGCACGTGTGTGTGGCTGCTGTTTCCTTATTTATGACCCTAACCTCCGTCCACGCTGCCAATTTGTCTGCGGCCAAGAATAAAAAAAGGCGACCAGGCGATTCCCGGGCGAGCAGCATCCCGTTCCTCGTCATCGCTGCTCCTCTCCACTCTTTCCAGTAGTACCTACATTTACATACACAGACCCCCTAAGCATCTCTCCATGTCATAAAAACGCAAACCAAAGACGTGTAGTAAATTGCTGCCCAATAACGTCTAGCATCGCCTATCATTGTTTAAAGGATGACTGGAGAACTTTAGCATGTGATAAAGATGACATTTTGTGGTTACACTGTAGTAAACGCAATGAGAACACACAGCGGTGTTGTTACCGGGGACATTTAGTTGTAATTTGACAACGTTGTCATGTGCCTCAGGTATAGCCCTTGGAGCCAAGCCTCTCTCAGTCTATGTCTGTAAATTCCTTCTTCATTTTGCCATGCTGTCATCACGAGCTCATTAACTGTTATTTTGGCCATCATGTGATGAAGACTTTAGGGGACATTTGATTTGCAGTCAGACCTTGGGATGTGTAGCTATGTTGTTCAGTGTGTGTGTGTGTGTGTGTGTGTGTGTGTGTGTGTGTGTGTGTGTGTGTGTGTGTGTGTGTTGTCGTGTCTTTGGCTATGCCGGATTATGTGATATGACTTGCCATTTTATAAAATCACTTCTCCGTAATTAATATCACCTGTTTGAGCTAATCATGTAAATGTAATTAACTAGAGGGTCGGGCACCACAAAATAATATTTATAGAGCTGTTATCTTCCGAATAAACTCAAAGAACTAGTAATATTTTACATCAATAGCAGTCAACATTAATCTTCATCTTACTTCAGTCTCATAATCTGAAAGTTGTAAATTATTGGTTATCTGCAAGAACCCTGGCTAACAATTTGAATCAGCAATACAAAATTGGGTTTAATTATTTATTTACTAAACACAGAACTACATATACAAAGAATGAATTATACCTGGATAAATCTTTACGTCATAAAGGAAAACGTCCCTAGCGGACGGAACAGATATTACAGCTTGTTACACAAAGGAAAAGGGGCTGGGTTGAGTGAAAGAGCGGGAAGACAGGAATAAAGGCGAAGCTGTGCTATCGTAAATAGAGTATCTTATGCATTCTAAATTACCGCCCATTTGGAAAATGAAAATGCAATAAATATTTACTCTGAGCTGCGCTTCAGTAAGTTGGTGGTAGATGGAAGACCTTGTTGCCAAACCGAGTCCTCTGTCCTTTGAAGAATGTCTCTGGTGGTCACTTGGATAAGTTGTAGTAACGTCGTTGTGTGGTAGATGGGATACTCTGTCTGCTCCTTCCTAACCTGCGTTTGCAGCTGTGGTCCCTAACTCAACGGCTATGAGGTATCACTTCTGTCGTGAATAAGAGTTCAAAGTTCATACCTTTCACTACCAAAGCTCATGCTGATGTTGGCTTCGTTCTGTAGTTTTATCTGAACCATTCTGACATAGGATCGTCATCCTTCCTCATTGGAACAGGAAGTTATGTTGTCGTCAAGGGCTTATATAGGAAGGGAGAGGAGGGTGTGTTTGAAAAGTTTTATAGCCCTTGTCCCTTTACAGGGGAGGGCCACTGATTGAGCAGAGCCCTACTTTATGAAAACCCGAATCTCACATTTTAGAAGCTAAAATCACATTTCATCCCATCACAAATAATTTCATATTCAAACATTTAAATTGAACAACAATTCCATGTGAATCTGATGTGTAGACTTTCCACTGTAGAGTTTATGTCATCTTATCATTGATGAGAATGTCTCAGATGACAACCGAACTGACATCATATTCATTAAGTACCACTGCAAATGTTCAATTGTTCGGATTACCAGAATATAGTTATATAGTTACCACATACTGATGTTCCCAGAATCTCTATGTTAACCAAGGTTTTTTTAAATGTAACCTCAGTAGGTTAGCGAAGGGAAAAGTGGGAAAGAGGTATTTATGACTGTCATAAACTTATCCCCCAGGCCAACGTCATGACAGTGTGTTGGGGTCTTATGTGTGAGTGTGTGTGTGTGTGTGTGTGTTGGGGTCTTATGTGTGTGTGTGTGTGTGTGTTGGGGTCTTATGAGTGAGTGTGTGTGTGTGTGTTGGGGTCTTATGAGTGAGTGTGTGTGTGTGTGTGTTGGGGTCTTATGAGTGAGTGTGTGTGTGTGTGTTGGGGTCTTATGAGTGTGTGTGTGTGTGTTGGGGTTTTATAGTGAGTTTGTGTGTGTGTGTATGTGTGCGTTTTCATTACTTGACTTTCTGCATGCGATTTGTATGTGTGTTTGCTAGGTCTTAAGTGTGTGCATTCTGGTGGGTGGGTGTGTTATTTGAGTGTACCCAGCCACCGCTGTGGCAGTATGCAATCTGAGAGCGATTCAATACGCACACCCCCGTGGACCGGGCTTAGGGAATGCATGGGCTGATGAAAAAGTAATGCAGTGTATCTGGAAGATGTCGTCTCCTTTTTCTTCCTTCCCAAACCTTGACCTTTCTCTCTGGCTAAAAACAATACTGCTACTAAAGAGGAAACAATTGCCATATCACAGCAGAGCCATCTATTTCAAAATGCACGGCTCTGCATCACAGGACATAACAGTTGTCCTTTCCCCTGTCTATTTCTGATCCCCAAGCCCACCTCCCCCTTTGAAAATATGGCAGTGACTGATGTCCACATAAAACAGTAGGGTGTCCGGGTGGACTTGATGACATGGGCATAACAACAGTCCTCCAGGTGGAAAAAGGGAACGAGGGACTCCTCTCCTCCATGTTAAATCCATCTTTCTTCCTTCTTAAATGGGTCCCCACTGTCATTGGCGCTTTGCGATGACTCGGCAGGTTTGCAGTAACTCCCATTCATCTCTCCACCAAAAAACGCCAAGCCTGCAACCTTATTACAAAAGTTGACCCAAGGACGTTGTGCCCAACGCAATGTTTGTTTCCTACTTGTACTGTACGGGTTGCTAGAACTATGGTTCTATTGTGTGTTTCTTTAGTGCAGGTCTGTTCAATGTCAGTCCTGGAGGGCTGAAACACTTCTGGTTTGCATCCTATCCTTCTAATAAGGGACTAATTCAGACCTGGGACACCAGGTGAGTGCATTTATCTTCCAGGAAGAAACAAATATCTGAAGTGTTTCGGCCTTTCAGGCCCGGAATTGTACTGTTCTGCTTTTCTCCCTGGTCCAAGTATTGTTTTACAAATCTATTCTATACTGGTTACATATTTTTGACGTGATTACCTGCCGAATACACTGACATTGTTGGTTGGTTTCACAGTCCAATTCAGTCCAAAGCAATACAGTACAATGCCATGCATATCTACATTTGTATGGCATTTTATGGAAGAGTACACCCATTAAAAAGGTGTTAAATGTATTTCTGCGGCTTCATTAACATTTTACAAAAGACCCCGCATAGTTCTTTTAACAAGATAGTTTTTCCCGGGCATTAATCATGAACAAAGCACTCCGATTCGCTCAAGTCGCTCAGCTGCGATTTCACAATGCAGTGGGAAATGTGTTAAATTGATTTGCCGATGTATATTTAGCACCATTTTGCCTCCGCGGGAAGTAAAGCCTATTTGTTGGCCAGTGTTGTTTGGCAGCCGGACACAAATACATACAGCTAAAAGTACATTAGCATAAAGAGACGCGCGGCAGCCAAGAGACAGAATTACTAATGACAGAATTAACCAACACATTAAATCCCGACATTAATTAGAAAGTCAAATGTAGAAAACTGTCAAAAGACCGGAGACAGGCGTCATGTGTCATCCATCTTATTGTGAGTTTTAGGATAATTAGTTTCGTTTTAGCGTGGGTAAACCTATTTCCATTCTGTTGGGTTGGCGGTGCCAAGTGTTCCAACCCACCCGCAGAAGTCCACCCGGAGTGAGCCAATGGTGACGTGCGATGCTGTGTCGTAGGAAGGGAATGTGTGGCGTCAGACCAATTTACGATGCGGCCAGTTGATTGATTGTTTGTTCAATTGATTCATTGATTGTTTGATTGGCTGGTTGATTCATTGATTGTTTGATTGGCTGGTTGATTCATTGATTGTTTGATTGGCTGGTTGATTCATTGATTGTTTGATTGGCTGGTTGATTCATTGATTGTTTGATTGGCTGGTTGATTCATTGATTGTTTGATTGGCTGGTTGATTCATTGATTGTTTGATTGGCTGGTTGATTCATTGCCGTGGCACGTTCACAATTACCACAACAAATGACTGTCGCCTCAAATAAAAAAGGAGGGTTAAGTTTATACGTCACTTGTTACTAATGTTGGGTGTTTCCCCCCCACCCCCCTTCTTTTTCATGTCCGATGCTGTGTTGGTCTATCACCTCTTCTCATCCAGGTAGGTGAAAACAATATACAGTGTTTGTTTGTCTGTGTGTTAACTCTGCCCTTATACGTGGGTAACAACAAGAGTCATGGATGCAAGAGACTACGGTGAGGCGAACTGTCCACGTGGATAATTGGCCTGTTAGTCGAATGCGTTGCGTTACATGGATAAACAACAGCATTGAAACAACTGAAATATGGCCTGACAAAACGAGAACGACAAGGAAAAGGCACGCTTGCACTCTTTTTTTTTGTTGAATCATGTCTTTTTTTTTGTGACATACAACACACCAAAGGTCATTTATATCATCTAGAAAATAATACGCAGCATTTATCATTTATCAAATGTATCAAACACGTCTTTCCCAAGCTTTTGTCATTGCAAATGTTTCTACACAGTTATCTGACCCCGGCAGTTGCATACAATAACGCCTACTGAATGTGTGCCATCAATGTTCCCAATGTGCCCTTTTCCAAACCTGGGTTCAAATACTATTTGAAATCGTTCGAACACTCTAGCCTGCCTAGAATGCCAGATTGTCGGGGTTTGCACTCTTGCAACTATTATATTGGTCTATGAAGCCAGTCAAGCTCAATCGAGCACAGATAAAGTATTTGAAATGATTTTAAATCGGATTAAACCCAGGTCTGACGTTTCCCCCCCCCAAGTTCCTGTGTATCATAAAGTATCATACAGAGAGTGTCACGTTGGTAAAAGGATCGGGAGACAGGCGCAGGAATGCGTAATATTTTATTTATTTTTACCCAAATTACAGTGTGCCATGGGGACGAAGACCAAACAAACACGTATACAAAACACAAGGTTGAAAAAGAGCGAGGAGTGCCTCGAATAAATAGCACAAGGGCACAATGATTATCACACGGCACGAGACCCGTAAACATCTGAACAATCCACAATGGCACGAAAGCCCAAACACACAGCACAGGTACTCACACGACCAACGGACATAGTAACAATAATCAACAGCCCAATGGGGAAACAAAGGGCACATTTATACAAATACAATCAGTGGGAATGGGGACCAGGTGTGCGCAATGACACAGTTCCGGAGGGATCCGTGACAGGGAGCCTCTTAATCACTCTGAGAACCAGACTTAGCCTCATCATTAACCACTCATCCCATGACCCCCCCCCCCATACACACACAAACTCACACACACACACCACAACCTCAGCTCCTGCAGCAGGTCCAGTGTGGATGGTTGGGTTTAGAGACGCCAAGGTATAATGGAGTGTAGTAGAGGTCGACCGATTATGATTTTTCAACGCCGATACCGATTATTGGAGGACAAAAAAAGCCGATACCGATTAATCGGACAATTTTTTACATGTATTAGTAATAATGACAATTACAGCAATACTGAAAGAACACTTATTTTAACTTAATATAATATATCAATAAAATCAATTTAGCCTCAAATAAATAATGAAACATGTTCAATTTGGTTTAAATAATGCAAAAACAAAGTGTTGGAGAAGAAAATAAAAGTGCAATATGTGCCATGTAAGAAAGCTAAAGTTTTAGTTCCTTGCTCAGAACATGAGAACATATGAAAGCTGGTGGTTCCTTTTAACATGAGTCTTCAATATTCCCAGGTAAGAAGTTTTAGGTTGTAATTATTATAGGAATTATAGGACTATTTCTCTCTATACCATTTGTATTTCATATACCTTTGACTATTGGATGTTCTTATAGGCACTTTAGTATGCCAGTGTAACGGTAGAGCTTCCTTCCCTCTCCTGGGCTCGAACCAGGAACACAACGACAACAGCCACCCTCGAAGCAGCGTTACCCATGCAGAGCAAGGGGAACAACTACTCCAAGTCTCAGAGCGAGTGACGTTTGAAATGCTATTAGCGCACACCCCGCTAACTAGCTAGCCATTTCACATCACATCGTTACACCAGCCTAATCTCGGGAGTTGATAGTCTTGAAGTAATAAACAGCAGAGCTGCTGGCAAAACGCACGAAAGTGCTGTTTGAATGAATGCTTATGAGCCTGCTGCTGCCTACCATCGCTCAGTCAGACTGCTCTATCAAATCATAGACTTAATTATAACATAATAACACACAGAAATGCGAGCCTTAGGTCATTAATATGGTCGAATCCGGAAACTATCATCTCGAAAACAAGACGTTTACTCTTTCAGTGAAATACGGAACCGTTCCGTATTTTATCTAACGGGTGGCATCCATAAGTCTAAATATTCCTGTTACATTGCACAACCTTCAATGTTATGTCATAATTACGTAAAATTCTGGCAAATTAGTTCGCAATGAGCCAGGCAGCCCAAACTGTTGCATACACACTGACTCTGCGTGCAATGAACGCAAGAAAAGTGACACAATTTCACCTGGTTAATATTGCCTGCTAACCTTTCTTTGAAGCTAAATATGCAGGTTTAAAAATATATACTTCTGTGTATTGATTTTAAGAAAGGCATTGGTGTTTATGGTTAGGTACGCATTGGAGCAACGACAGTTCTTTTTCGCGAATGCGCACTGCATCGATTATATGCAACGCAGGACACACTAAATAAACTAGTAATATCATCAACCATGTGTAGTTAACTAGTGATTATGATTGATTAAGTTTAATGCTAGCTAGCAACTTACCTTGGCTTCTTACTGCATTCGCGTAACAGGCAGGCTCCTCGTGAGGCAGGTGGTTAGAGCGTTGGACTAGTTAACCGTAAGGTTGCAAGATTGAATCCCTGAGCTGACAAGGTAAAAATCTGTCGTTCTGCCCCTGAACAAGGCAGTTAACCCACCGTTCCTAGGCCGTCATTGAGAATAAGAATGTGTTCTTAACTGACTTGCCTAGTTAAATAAAGATGAAATAAAGGTGTAAAATAAAAATAGGCAAAACCGATTTCCGATTGTTATGAAAACATGAAATCAGCTCTAATTAATCGGCCATTCTGATTAATCGGTCGACCTCTAGAGTGTAGTATGTGTGTTGGCAAAACAGGTGTGTGTGTGTGTGTGTGGGGGGGTGTTCATGAGAGTGAATTACAGGGATATTTGTTTGGGGGTGAGTGATGGAAAGAGGGAGTGAGTATATGCATGTTTTTTGGTGTGATGGTGTGTGTGTGTAATACAGTCTATGTATGTAGGTTGCTGAGGGGTTTGGGGGCAACAATTGTAGACAGTGTCCCCTCAAGTTGACGTGTCACAACTGGGTATCGCCTCTCGATCAGAAATAGCCACAGACACCTGTTCAACTGTCCAGAACAAAGGCTTTAGTCTCTCTCTCTATCCGTCATTCTCTCTCTCTATCTCTCTCTCTCCATCTCTCCTTTTTCCTCACTCCTGTATCTCCCTCCCTCCTTCCTTTTTGGTCCCCACCTGTTCTCTCTCCCTCTCTTCCAAACATGTCTCCCTCCTTCCTTTTTGGTCCCCACCTGTTCTCTCTCCCTCTCTTCCAAACATGTCTCCCTCCTTTTTACTTACTCCCTTTGATGATTTTTTAATTGTTTTCTCCCTCCCTCTATATATTCCCCCCTCTGTTTTTTTTGTGGTTTTTTAAAACTTTCACAGCCTTTTCTCTCTATTCTCTCCCCTTTCTTCTCTCTGTCTCCTTCACCCTCCCTTCCTCCGTCTCCCTCTCCCCCTCTCTCGCTATCTCTCTCCCTTCTCCCTCTCCTCTCTTCTCCCTTTGTGTAGTCAGAGAGAGACAGGGCCGTCTGCGGCACATTGTTTGATCCCTCAGTACACAGGCAGCGCCGCTCGAAGTGTCAGCTCGCTTGTTCTGTCAGGGAAGTTAAGATCACATGTTTGTCAGAGCCGGACACGCCGTGCAACCTCAATAAAGATGCATGAAATTCAAACAGGAAGCTCAGCTCTCCTCCAAAACCTCATGGTCGGTGGAGGTGCTGTCTGTCTCTAGCCGTTCATGGAAGGTAGAGGTGTAGTCTGTCTCTAGCCTCTCATGGTAGGTAGAGGTGCAGTCTGTCTCTAGCCTCTCATGTAGGTAGAGGTGCAGTCTGTCTCTAGCCTCTCATGGGCGGCAGAGGTGCAGTCTGTCTCTAGCCTCTCATGGTAGGTAGAGGTGCAGTCTGTCTCTAGCCTCTCATGGTAGGTAGAGGTGCAGTCTGTCTCTAGCCTCTCATGGTAGGTAGAGGTGCAGTCTGTCTCTAGCCTCTCATGGTAGGTAGAGGTGCAGTCTGTCTCTAGCCTCTCATGGTAGGTAGAGGTGCAGTCTGCCTCTAGCCTCTCATGGTAGGTAGAGGTGCAGTCTGTCTCTAGCCTCTCATGGCCGGCAGAGGTGCAGTCTGTCTCTAGCCTCTCATGGTAGGTAGAGGTACAGTCTGTCTCTAGCCTCTCATGGGCGGCAGAGGTGCAGTCTGTCTCTAGCCTCTCATGGTAGGTAGAGGTGCAGTCTGTCTCTAGCCTCTCATGGTAGGTAGAGGTGCAGTCTGTCTCTAGCCTCTCATGGTAGGTAGAGGTACAGTCTGTCTCTAGCCTCTCATGGTAGGTAGAGGTACAGTCTGTCTCTAGCCTCTCATGGTAGGTAGAGGTGCAGTCTGTCTCTAGCCTCTCATGGTAGGTAGAGGTGCAGTCTGTCTCTAGCCTCTCATGGTAGGTAGAGGTGCAGTCTGTCTCTAGCCTCTCATGGTAGGTAGAGGTGCAGTCTGTCTCTAGCCTCTCATGGTAGGTAGAGGTGCAGTCTGTCTCTAGCCTCTCATGGTAGGTAGAGGTGCAGTCTGTCTCTAGCCTCTCATGGTAGGTAGAGGTGCAGTCTGTCTCTAGCCTCTCATGGTAGGTAGAGGTGCAGTCTGTCTCTAGCCTCTCATGGTAGGTAGAGGTGCAGTCTGTCTCTAGCCTCTCATGGTAGGTAGAGGTGCAGTCTGTCTCTAGCCTCTCATGGTAGGTAGAGGTGCAGTCTGTCTCTAGCCTCTCATGGTAGGTAGAGGTGCAGTCTGTCTCTAGCCTCTCATGGGCGGCAGAGGTGCAGTCTGTCTCTAGCCTCTCATGGTAGGTAGAGGTGCAGTCTGTCTCTAGCCTCTCATGGTAGGTAGAGGTGCAGTCTGTCTCTAGCCTCTCATGGTAGGTAGAGGTGCAGTCTGTCTCTAGCCTCTCATGGTAGGTAGAGGTGCAGTCTGTCTCTAGCCTCTCATGTAGGTAGAGGTGCTGTCTGTCTCTAGCCTCTCATGGTAGGTAGAGGTGCAGTCTGTCTCTAGCCTCTCATGGTAGGTAGAGGTGCAGTCTGTCTCTAGCCTCTCATGGTAGGTAGAGGTGCTGTCTGTCTCTAGCCTCTCATGGTAGGTAGAGGTGCAGTCTGTCTCTAGCCTCTCATGGTAGGTAGAGGTGCAGTCTGTCTCTAGTCGGTTTGTTTTGCTGCCCTTTTTTTTACATACAATGTCTGTGAAAAATGAACTATTTCTTTGTACAATTTTGATTACATTTCAATATTTGATCAAAACTAATTTTACAATAGGGAAATATTGAAGATTTACACTGCGTTCAAAAGTTCGGGGTCGCTTAGAAATGTCCTTGTTTTTGAAAGAGAAGCATTTTTTGTCGAGAAGGCCAGCATCCCAGAGTCGCCTCTTCACTGCCGACGTTGAGACTGGGGATTTGCAGGAACTATTTAATGAAGCTGCAGTTGAGGACTTGTGATTACACAGCGTTGTATGAGATCTTCAATCTGCAATTTCTTGCATGGAATAGCCTTAATTTCTCAGAACAAGAATAGACTGACAAGTACTTTGTTTCTGGCCAATTTGAACCCACAAATGCTGATGCTCCAGATACTCAACTTGTCTAAAGAAGGACAGTTTTATTGCTTCTTTAATCAGCACAACAGTTTTCAGCTGTGCTAACATAATTGCAAAAGAGTTTTCTAATGGTCAATTAGCTTTTTAAAATGATAAACTTGGTTTAGCTAACACAACGTGCCATTGGAACACAGGAGTGATGGTTGCTGATAATGGGCCTCTGTATGCCTATGTAGATATTCCATTAAAAATCAGTCGTTACCAGCTACAATAGTAATGTACAACGTTAACAATGTCTACACTGTATTTCCAATGAATTTGATGTTCTTTTAATGGACAAAAAAAAAGTGATTTTCTTTCAAAACAAGAACATTTCTTAGTGACCCCAAACTTTTGAACGGTAGTGTACATTAAGGCTATTAATCCAACAATGTGACCACTGACCGCTCAGCCAACCATATCCCCATTGCTCATCTCCTCACTGTAAAATCATCCCATGATTGATACGGAACAGTGTAAAAAGCCTATCAGTCCATGCGGAATGATAAAGCGATCTTATTTCTCATTTGAAGAACCCACTGACATCCGCCCTTTGAGAGGAAAGGTGAAGGGAGAAAAAATCCTTTCTCCTTCACTCTCTCCAAAGAGGCTCCACTTTTTACATGTCCAGTCATTTATCTGTCCACGGCAAAATTAATTTCAATTAGTGCCCTGTCCCGCTTTGCTCCATCTTTCCGATCGATCGCTGCCCCCGGCAACGCAGGGCATTATGCCTCTCGCTCGCCCGCCCACTCCACCAGACCCACCTCAGATATTCCTTCCCTATACACCTTGTCCTCCGTCACCATAATGTCCACATGCGCCACTCACAACAATAAATATGAGCAGCAGAAAACAATTACCCCCTTAACGAGGGATTAATTGTGTGGAGATGAAGTGTTGTCCTCGCTGCGCCGGCCCGACCGCGTCCGTTCCTAATGTGTTTATTTCCATTAGTTAAGAACTTTAGTCTTTCCCGTAGTATCAGGAGTGTCCATTGATTTTTCTTTTTTTGCATGCGTGTGTGTGTGTGTGTGTGTGTGTGTGTGTGTGTGTGCGCGCCACCCGCCGCTCAAGTGATATTATATGAGGCCGCGTAGCAGCACGCTATTGACTCCTGCTTGATCGATATTATAAATGCCTTAACGCCAGCAGTTAAACTCATTTGTCATTTATTGGGTTGGGCAAAGTAACGTATTTATCAATTTTGGCACTAACCTTCCATCACAGCCCCCTAAGTGTTTCATCAAGGACTTACTTTAGGCCAAGGGTAGACAACTAGAATATAATCATTTGTACACTGCAAATTGACCACAACTAAGACCAAAAAGATACCAGTACCAGTCAAACGTTTGAGTACTCCTACTCATTCAATGTTTTTTTTTTTTTCTATTTTTACTAATATTGAAGACATCAAAACTATGAAATAACACATATGGAATCATGTAGTAACAAAAAACAGGACAATGACCCAAAACACACCTCCAGGCTGTATACGGGCTATTTGACCAAGGCGAGTGATTGAGTGCTGCATCAGAAGACCTGGCCTCCACAATCACACGACTTCAACCCAATTGAGATGGTTTGGGATGAGTTGGACCGCAGAGTGAAGGAAAAGCAGACAACAAGTGCTCAGCATATGTAGGAACTCCTTCAAGACTGATGGAAAAGCCTTCCTCATGAAGCTGGTTGAGAGAATGCCAAGAGTGTACAAAGCTGTCATCAAGGCAAAAAGGGTGGCTACTATGAAGAATCTAAAATCTAAAATAATATATACATTTTTGGTTACTACATGATTCCATATGTGTTATTTTTGAGTTTCTTGTGGGGGGGGGGGGGTCCCTTGCCTGTTGCCGACCCCTGCTTTAGGCAAAGCTGGGAAATTTACCCTGGTGTGAAGAAGTGATCGAGGGAGGGAGGGAGGGAGAGAGAGAGATGAAGGGAGGAGGGTGGAGGGGACATAAAGGACCGGTCATTTGTTTCCGGTGGTAAAAATGATCAGCGCGCGCTGAGCTGTCAGTGCTGTCCCCCGTGGCTGATGGAAACACGTCATCTGATTGGGCGAGACAGGAGACCTGGCGCGGGCGGGCTGGTGGGCTCGCTCTGGGGAGAGAGCAGGGGAGCGGTCTTAAATTGAATCACTTCCTGGTTGTGAAGCAGTGTGTTGTTGTTGTTTTGTAGTCGGTGCTGTTGACAGCCCGTTTGCCTCTGACAGTAAAGCAGACGCAGGTTAATGGATACCAGCCCTCAGGCCTACGGCATGCTGGGTAATTCACTGCCGTGCTGAGCCCAGGCAGAAACGATCTGGTGATACACGAGGTGCAGGAATTATCGGGTTGTAACTCCTGACAGACAGAAAGTATACAGTATTTGTCTTGTTTTACCACTACTGCATGTTAAAATCATATGCACACATTTACATCCATTCAGTATAACATTGACTATGGGGCATTTTACAGTACATACAAATCTATGTTGATTTCAAGGCAAAACCATCCCTCAAAAAAACACTATTGACTCTTGCTTTCATTTGTCCTTGTGCTCCGTCTCTCTATGCACTCGTGATTGTGGTGGCACCTAACACAGTGGTTGTTCACACATCACACAGCCCTCGGTAAGACCACTCTGATTTCCAGGCCCCCTATGACCTCTGACCTCACTGGCTGCCTAAGGCCTCACAACCTTGACTTACTGTACTGTCCATCCACCTGTGTGCGTGTGTCTGTGTGCCTGTACGTCAGTGGAGGCTGCTGAGGAGAGGACGGCTCATAATAATGGCTGGAATGGAGTCAATCGAATGGAAAAAGGGGGGGTCCACATGCCTTCATCCCTTCCACTAAAGCTACAGTCAGCAGGGAGAGACCATCAAAGCACCTCAAATATATATCAAATCCTTCCTCACTCTTTCTCCGGCATGTAGTTCTAAAACGGGGAGAAATCGGCCTAGCTGCTCTAGATAGATTCAAGGGATGCAAGTGTGAGAAGGAAAAATGGTCTGGGGAAGAGAGCGCGAGAGAGAGAGGGGTGTGTGTATGTGTGTTTTTGTGAGGATATTAGTGAGTGAGGAAGGGGAGATGAGAGACGGTGGAGTTTGATATGTTGACGTGACAGGCGCTCGTTGTTGCTCATTGTCACCAACACTAGCTAATGAAATTACAATGAACCCTGGGAGGTCTCGGATACATATTAAGCGGACAATTCCCCCCGCACGTCGCCTCCGCCGTGTCACGCAAACATACGAGACCGAGAGGGAGAGGATGAGAGAGAGACTCTAGAGAGAGAAACAGAGAGATGTTCCATGTTGAGAATCATCTTCTTTTTTTGTTTTACCAGAGTGCAGATTGAGTTCATCCGTAGTAGTACACTCTACTTTGCCTTCCTGTGATTTCCACAGTTGGATCTTAGTTACAACATTTGGAGTCTCTATCTTTTTTGTGCTGTGACTATTACCCTCTTTTTTTTTAAATAATGGACTTCATCATCTGTTTGAGTGTTCTACTTCTCAGAACACCACGTCTGTCGTTGGCTGTCCATTGTAAAATTGTCCTTTGGCTCATTGTCTAGGGTCTGCTTACTTTCCCCATGTTCGGTATGGATGTGAAGTGTGTGCATTGTGAGTATGTATATGAATGCCTTTTCCTCAGACAACCTCTACTCTCTGGAAATACGGCAGCCCGCTGCCGTGCCCACTTTGACAGACGAGGATGGCAGACTTGGAACCACCGCCAGCCCACTATAAATCACTGTACGCCCGTCACACACACACACACACACACACACACACACACACACACACACACACACACACACACACACACACACACCAAGGCCCCATTGTGTAGCTGCATCATCATCAGCTGCTGCTGCTTCTTAAACAGGCCAGAGCATTTTGTTTGCCATCTAGTTAGTTAGAACAATCGATGTAGGCCATGCCATCGCCAGCCACTTAGCCCACAGGTAGACCCAGTTCCTTCTCCCCTTCTTTCCTTTCCACCTCTCTCTCTTTTGGTGTGTGTGTGTGTGTGTGTGTGTGTGTGTGTGTGTGCGTGCGTGCGTGCGTGTGTTGGAGGGGGGGAGTTGGGTGTGTGCGTACATGTGCGTGTGTTATGTGTCAATGGTGGCCATAGAGAGAGAACACCATAGTGGCACCCAGGTGTAATTAAAAGGCTGTCAGGACTGATGTCAAAGGTATTCACACACACCTGCTGCAGCCTGGTGGCGTTACACAGCCACCGCAGTGCGCCTTGTGCATGTGAGGTGTCAGTGCAAATAAAATACAATGTTATTTGTCACATGCTTCGTAAACAACCGGTGTAGACTAACAGTGAAATACTTACTTACGGGTCCTTCCAAACAAATCAGAGAGAAAAATAAAAGGAATAAATACACAATGAGTAATGATAACTTGGCTACATACACAGTGTACTAGTACAGAGTCGATGTGCAGGGGTACGGGGTAATTGAGGTAGACATGTATATATAGGTAGGGATAAAGTGACTATGCAACGGGATAGATAATAAACAGTAACAGCAGCGTATGTGATGAGTCAAAAGAGTCAATCCAGATATTCGGGGTCGCTATTTATTAACTATTTAACTAACTATTTAGCAGTCTTGTAGCTTGGGGTGTAGAAGCTGTTCAGGGTCCTGTTGGTTCCAGACCTGGTGCATTGGTACTGCTAGCAAAGAAAACATTATATGACTTGGGTGGCTGGAGTCTGACAATTTTTAGGGCCTCCCTCTGACACCACCTGGTATAGAGGTCCTGGATGGAAGGGAGCTTGGCCCCAGTGATGTACTGGGCCGTTCGCTCTACCCTCTGTACTGCCTTGCGGTCAGATGCCAAGCAATTGCCATACCAAGCGGTGATGCAGCCAGTCAAGATGCACTTAATGGTGCAGCTGTGGAACTTTTTGAGAATCTGAGGGTCCGTGCAAAATCTTTTCAGCTTCTTGAGGGGGAGAGGCGTTGTCGTGCCCTCCTCACGACTGTGTTGATGTGTGTGGACCATCACTGTTCCTTAGTGTGGACACCGAGGTACTTGAAGCTCTCGACCTGCTCCACAACCGCCCCGTTGATGTGAATGGGGGCGTGCTCAGCCCTCGGTTTCCTGTAGTCCATGATCAGCTCCTTTGTCTTGCTGATGTTGAGGGAGAGGGTGTTGTCCTGGCACCACACTGCCAGGTCTCTGACCTTCTCCCTATAGGCTGTCTCTTCGTTGTCGGTGATCAGGCCTACCACCGTTGTGTCATCTGCAAACTTAATGATGGTGTTGGAGTAGTGCGTGACCACGCAGCTGTGGGTGTACAGGGATTATAGGAGGGGACTAAGCACGCAACCCTGAGGGGCCCCCGTGTTGAGGATCAGTGTGGCAGATGTGTTGTTGCTTACCCTCACCACCTGGGGGAGGCCCGTCAGGAAATCCAGGATACAGTTACTGATGGAGCTGTTTCATCCCAGGGTCCTTACCTTCGTGATGCGCTTGGAGGGCACAATGGTGTGTAACGCTGAGCTGTAGGCAATGATTGCAGTCATACCTTGTCCATCAACTGCTTAACACCTGGAACAACACCATCTAGTGGTCAGAATTTGGTACTATCAGGATGTAGAATGGGCCATAACGCTAACAACTTCTGAATTCTCTGAACAGGGGGAAAAACATCACCAAATCCACTGGGAATACATTACATAGGATGAAGAAACAATCCTCAGAGGCGCAGCACCATTCTACTTCTCAAACATAGAGAACTGATATTATATCATCGCGGTTGGGGTGGGATTGGCATTGGGTGTAGAAGGGCCGTGGGAGACTTTGACCATTTCTTTGGATTCTAACTCATTATTAGAAACAATTTTGTCCAAATTGAATGAAAGGTACTGTATTTATTCAATATTATATGATTCCTATCAATTAAAATGGCCAATTTGGGTGCCATCCTTAAACATTTTAAAATCAAACATCCTTTCTGAATATACAAGTAATCATCAAGTTTTTCAAAAGTATCTGTAATCTGATTACAATATTTGTGCTGGTAATCCCAACCCTGCCCGCAGATGTTGAAATATGGCTTCCACATTAGCTCTTTCCATGACATAGACTGGCCAGGTTAATCCAGGTATGGCTTCCATATTTCACCGCACCCCCTGCATTTTTGTAAATACCAAGCACCCCTCCTCCTGTACCCCCTTCACATGTGATTAGATCATTCAAAAGGTAGGCTTCAGTTTTTAAGAAGTAATCCACGGTGGAAACTACGAGCGGAGGAGAGGGAGAGGGGAATTTTTATTCAGCGCATAACCCCCAAATATTGAGCTCTGCCAGATCATACTGTAAACAAAGATTAATGTGCTCTTAACCTGCAGCAAACAGGGGCCACATTTTACTGTAAAACCCTCCTTATGGTTGAGCTGCCTCAGCTGGAACCAGATCCACTTCTGCTAGAGAGAAGTCGTTTTAGCTGCGGCTCAGAAGATTCCACCGCGCTTCGAATGTTATTCCTATAGAAGTGCTTTTATCATGGGGTGGATAATGGGAGGTAGAGATTAGAAAACTGGCCTTGCTATGTCTCGCCCCCCTCTTCCCCCACTCACTCACAGTAAATGGCTATCCTGGAGTAAATTTATAACAGCCCCTTCAGCTGACAACCAAATGCTATCACTGAGTTCTCATTGTCTATCACTTTGGCCCTGGGAGGGGTGAGCTAGGATGGTAGTGGATGGCGGTGATGGCATGCTAACTGGACCCAATCAATGAGATGTTGTAAAGAGGGACCCTTGCGCTCCACCTCCCCTTCCCTCTTCCACCCACCCACCCACCCACCCACCCACCCACCCACCCACCCATCCCTCCTCCCTCCCCCTCCACCTGTCTCTCTCTTTGTTTTTATCTCTTTCTCTCTAGATTTTCTCTATCCCCCGCACTCACTTCCTCTTCCCTTTCTCTCCCCCTGCCTTCCTCTCAACAGGCTCTCCTTGTGTGGGCTGGTCCATGTCAAGGCCTCTCTGCCTCTCGTTTGACGGGCCACTCATAATGTTCAGACGGGGGAACACCACTTCTGTCTCTCTCCATTTGTATCTCTCCATCCCTCCTCCTAGCTCTTTTTCCCTCCCTCCTTATTTTTTATAGGGCCGTCTGTCCCTCGCACTGCCTTAAAATACAAAAACATATATATTGCATTTGAACCAATTCTCTGAAGGTTGATTGTGTAGCTACTGATGTATTCATTTTTTTGGTTTTGCTATATTGATAGTTATTTCTGCAGTATACTTTACACTGAGCGTACAAAACATTACGCACACCTGCTCTTTCCATGACATAGACTGACCAGGTGAATCCAGGTGAAAGCTGTGATCCCTTATTGATGTGTCTAGTTAATCCACTTCAATCAGTGTAGATGAAGGGGAGGAGACAGGTTAAAGAAGGATTTTTAATTCTTGAGACATGGATTGTGTATGTGTGCCATTAAGAGGGTGAATGGGCAAGACAAAAGATTTAAGTGCCTTTAAATGGGGTATGGTAGTAGGTGTCAGGCGCACCAATTTGTGTCAAGAACTGCAACGATGCTGGGTTTTTCACACTCAACAGTTTCCCGTATGTATCAAGAATGGTCCACCACCCAAATGACACTCAGCCAATTTGACACAACTGTGGGAAGCATTGGAGTCAAGATGGGCCCGCATCCCTGTGGAACGCTTTTGACACATTGTAGAGTCCATGCCCTGATAAATTGAGGCTGTTCTGAAGGCAAAAGGGGGTGCTCAATATTAGGAAGCTATACCTAATGTTTTGTATACTCATTGTATATGTATTTGGTGTTTTGTTTGTGAATGTGGCTTTATATTTATGGGTTTTGTGTACTGAAAATATAAAAGGAGGGGGTATGTGTCTGTACGTGCTTGTGTGTGTGTGTGAGGATGGGGAGGGAAGAGAAGTTGGGAACGTTTGCTGGTGCAAACTGGGGGGGGTCCTGCTGGCTCCTCTCTTGTCTAACACCCTCACAGCAAACGCTACTGAAACCACCAGAAAACGTTAACTAAACATCTGACATACTTTAATGAGACCCTCTTTTGACAGAGCATTGACATTTAAAATCTGACACTCCAACGCCCCTGTCATGACTCCCACCACTCACATGAATGATTCCTCTGAAAAATACAGTATATGCCTAAGGAATCTATGCTATGCTAGCCATTTTCCTGTTAACATCCAGGTCCTTGAGAGAAGTACTGGTAAATACATACAGCACACAACCTTGTAAAACAAATGGGTTTTGTCATTCCCGCGGAAGGCTCCCCTTTGTGTGTAACCCAGAGGCGGCGCTCACAATGAATTGTGACGCCACCCTAATTTCTTTTGGAATTGCACTCTTGTCGATAAAGGGGACAATGGTATGGCAATGACCTACAGTATGGTGTAATTGACCTATTTTGCATACACCGCAGAACATTGTGGTACTAAACGGGACAGCCGCTGTATTTGTGATGTTATTTATTGGGCATCAACATGGCTGTAATCCCTGTCCAGGGACCTGACTGGAGTGCAGTTATAGATTAGCATGATTGCTGGTTATTAGTGTGTGTGGGGTGTGGGGGCTGTGTGTGTGTGTGTAGGGGGTAGGTTACTTTCTAAATGTAATCTATTCAAGTTACTTGTTGCCTGTCCAATTTGAATCAGTAACGTCATTTTTGCATTACTCAAACTCAGTAATGCAATCTGATTAGAAGAGGCATGAGGAGAAGGCAAAAAATAATATTACCAATTGAACAACATCTGTTGCAGGATAAATCAATGTTAGAGTTTACATAGCTGGCCATAAATGGATGTTTCATTTGACTTTATGGGTTGGTTTTGTAGGCCTTTTTCTAACCCATTGTGTTCTGCTACAGATAATAATATGATTATATTGTGACATAAAAATCGTTTTCTGTCAGATTTCCAGTCATTCCATTTGGAAATAAGGAGGTATAGATTAGCCAAATTGTTTTATCTGAGCACAACCCCAAAAACTAAGGACTTATTCTCCTACTCTGTTGTTTATGATTTTAATGTCATGGAGGTCTGGTTGGGCTCATTACTTCATGCTGAAAAAGAAATGCTGCTCTCGTGGAATGGCATTCCTTGAGCACGACCAAAAAGTGCTATTTGCATGTGGAAAATGAATGCCATATGCTGCATTTCAAATCAAATCAAATTTTATTTGTCACATGCACATAGTTAGCAGATGTTAATGCGAGTGTAGCGAAATGCTTGTGCTTCTAGTTCCGACAATGCAGTGATAACCAACAAGTAATCTAACTAACAATTCCAAAACTACTGTCTTATACACAGTGTAAGGGGATACAGAATATGTACTTAAAGATATATGAATGAGTGATGGTACAGAGCGGCATAGGCAAGATACAGTAGATGGTATCGAGTACAGTATATACATATGAGATGAGTATGTAAACAAAGTGGCATAGTTAAAGTGGCTAGTGATACATGTATTACATAAGGATGCAGTCGATGATATAGAGTACAGTATATATGTATGCATATGAGATGAATAATGTAGGGTATGTAACATTATATTAGATAGCGCAATATGTGCATCACACTACTGCTCTCTCATTTAGCCATTTGCGCCTTACGGATTGTGGTTGTTGTGGATGGCTATCCACAAATCTTATGAGTATTAGAACGCAATAATGATTTGCTATCGGCCTATTGTTTACGTTTTTTTGTTGTTGTTGGTGACACTCATATCTCGATCATTTGCCCGAGTTTGAGCGTGTGTCAGTTAGGCCTATGGACATTTTTGAATAAGCACAAAGTAGATTTTTTGGGGGGAGGAGGCAGGTAGCCTAGTGGATAGAGCATTCGGCCAGTAATCAAATGGTTGCTAGATCAAATCCCAGAGCTGACAAGGTAAAAATCTGTCCATTCTGCCCTTGAACAAGGCACTTAACCCACTGTTCCTAGGCCGTCATTATAAATAAGAATTTGTTCTTAACTGAGTTGCCTAGTTAAGTAAATGAAAAATGTAGCACTCTGATTTTCTTACATGAAACTAGTTTTTGACAGTATGGAGCACAATACCACTTTAGAAGGGAGGAACAACTCCCTCAAACGTTTCTTCCATAGGCTGGGATCCGCACTGTATATACAGCCGTAGTAAGAGTGCATTTTTTACTGGCTGTCCACTGGTCGCAAAAACAATGATCGATAGGCAGCTTCAAGTTATTCAATTCAAGCATTATTGCGTTCTAATACTCATAAGATTTGTGGATAGCCATCCACAACAACCACAATCCGTAAGGCGCAAATGGCTAAATGAGAGAGCAGTAGTGTGATGCACATATTGCGCTATGTAGATGTCAATAATAAGTGATATCTGTATCGCCCGTAGACTACACCTCTGTTGGTTGTCGTCCTTACCTCCAAGCATTTATTCAAGTTGGATGTCGCCTGGTTCACCAACTAATTCTCTGATAGAGTTCAGTGTGTCAAATCGGAGGGCCTGTTGTCCGGGCCTCTGGCAGTCTCTATGGGGGTACCACAGGGTTCAATTCATGGACCGACTCTCTTCTCTGTATACATCAATGATGTCGCTCTTGCTGCTGGTGAGTCTCTGATCCACCTCTACGCAGACCACACCATTCTGTATACTTCTGGACCTTCTTTGGACACTGTGTAAACAACCCTCCAGACGAGCTTCAATGCCATACAACTCTCCTTCCGTGGCCTCCAATTGCTCTTAAATACAAGAAAAACTAAATGCATGCTCTTCAACCGATCGCTGCCTGCACCTGCCCGCCCGTCCAACATCACTACTCTGGACGGTTCTGACTTAGAATATGTGGAAAACTACAAATACCTCGGTGTCTGGTTAGACTGTAAACTCTCCTTCCAGACTCACATCAAACATCTCCAATCCAAAGTTAAATCTAGAATTGGCTTCCTATTTTGCAACAAAGCATCCTTCACTCATGCTGCCAAACATACCCTTGTAAAACTGACCATCCTACCGATCCTCGACTTCGGCGATATCATTTACAAAATAGCCTCCAATACCCTACTCAATAAATTAGATACAGTCTATCATAGTGCCATCCGTTTTGTCACCAAAGCCCCATATACTACCCACCACTACGACCTGTATGCTCTCGTTGGCTGGCCCTCGCTTCATACTCGTCACCAAACGCAATGGCTCCAGGTCATCTACAAGACCCTGTGAGGTAAAGTCCCCCCTTTCTCAGCTCGCTGATCACCATAGCAGCACCCACCTGTAGCACGCGCTCCAGCAGGTATATCTCTCTGGTCACCCCCAAAACCAATTTTTCCTTTTGCCGCCTCTCCGTCCAGTTCTCTGCTGCCAATGACTGGAACGAACTACAGAAATCTCTGAAACTGGAAACAATTATCTCCCTCACTAGCTTTAAGCACCAGCTGTCAGAGCACAGATTACTGCACCTGTACATAGCCCATCTATAATTTAGCCCAAACAACTACCTCTCCCCCTACGGTATTTATTTATTTTGCTCCTTTGCACCCCATTATTTCTATCTCTACCTTGCACATTCTTCCACTGCAAATCTACCATTCCAGTGTTTTACTTGCTATATTGTATTTACTTCGCCACCATGGCCTTTTCTTTTGCTATTTACCTCCCTTATGTCACCTCATTTGCTCACATTGTATATAGACTTATTTTTGTACTGTATTATCGACTGTATGTTTGTTTTACTCCATGTGTAACTCTGTGTTGTTGTATGTGTCGAACTGCTTTGCTTTATCTTGGCCAGGTCGTAATTGTAAATGAGAACTTGTTCTCAACTTGCCTACCTGGTTAAATAAAGGTGAAATAAATAAATAAATAAATGTAAAAGTTGGATGTATCGGTATCTTTTTCGCAAACATGCTTTCTGAATTTTTATCAAAAGTATCTGTAATCTGATTACAATATTTTTTGCTGGAAACGAAACAGATTACATTTATTTTGTGTGTGTAATCCGTTACTCCCCAACCCTGCGTGTGTGTGTGTGTGTGTGTGTGTGTGTGTGTGTGTGTGTGTGTGTGTGTGTGTGTGTGTGTGTGTGTGTGTGTGTGTGTGTGTGAGGGAACAGGCGTCTGCACGTTAAAAAAAAACAAAATAATTGTTGTCAGCATATTCCCTCTATTAGGCCACAGAATGCAGTGGCAATCATTTAGAATACTTTTTTGCAGTTACTTTCCCTCTAGCAAGAGGTTTGTTTCGTATTATTTGTGGTTTTGATCGATGATGAAACTAAAATTAACAATGGAAAATAGGATTGCAGCCATTTGCAACGGTGTAGGTAGCCCAAGAGGATAGCCAAGCTGGTACATTTAGTTGATAGCTATGATTAGTTTTGCTATGTAGGAGAAGTGGGGGTGGTGTTTGGGGACTGCATGGGAAAATCAGCTTGGCCCAGTTTTCCTGTAATTGTTATGACAGCACAATACCAGTGGTATTGACTCTTAAACCAAATATGGATATACCTTAAATCAATGGTATTATTATCTGAAAACACATTGATGATGCACATTGATGAGATATGCAGACAACAATGTGCAAATGGCTTCGTAAGAAATCGTTAGTCAGACCCAACTGACGACGCCTGCAGATATTGTAGTCTGGTCTTTTTGAAGCCCTAGAGAGAGAGAGAACCTTTCTCAGTCAGCCTTAAAAACAGACCGTGCCAGACAGACGAGTCATCCTCTTGTTGTCTGTGGCACTTTGATGAACCCTCTCCCTCCCTCCCTTTCACTACGGGGGAAGAAAAAGCCACGAAGGCCATCCCTCCATCTCATCCCTTTCATCCCTTCTTTCCCGGGTCTGAATCAGCATCAGCTGTTGGGTTTAAGAACTCCTCTTGGCACCGGCTCAAGGTCTTTTGCGCCTCTCTCACGCCGGTGAAAAGCAGCTTCCATGGTGTGACCGTGTAATATACGCCGACAGCAAATATTGACTATTTAACAGACTGAAAAAGAAAAAGACTTCTAGGAGAGCCCCGAGGCCCTCCTCGACAATATATTACAATTAGTCCTCTAGGGAATTGGAAGGATAACGTCATCCACGGGGAATTACTCTGAACCTCCAAAAGGAAAATGGCCAAGCATTGGTCAAATATAAATAAGATATATTATCACTTACATTGTAGTCATTCATCTTTTGACAGTTAGATGTGTAGAGGTCATGTGTATGCCATGGACTTGCTAATTCATTAGTTGGAATCGTATAACGTTTGATATTTTGGTCTGTTTAATTTGTTTTAACCGGTACACAGTATATACGGTAGGTTGGATTAATTGCCGTTTTAGCTCTATTTCATGCATGAGCAAATGTCCAAATTAGCTTGAGCATAAGCAGTAGCCACTTCCGTTGGAGCTTGATTGGCCACATTGAGGAACGGCACACCCAACCAATCGGGTCGTAGCAGCTGATGAGTAGGGTGAGACAATAGCAGGCCTCACTCAAACTTCTTGGCTATCAACATTCTCCCCACTTTCTGGTTTGCTGTTAGCGAGTCGGTGTTTTAGACGGAAGTGTTTTGAAGCCGATACATTAAGAAGGGCGATTAGACCCCTTGTTATGGTGGGGGCCATTTGTTTCCCTGTGAATTAGAGTTGGGCTGAAGGCGTCACAGGGCGCTAAATGAAGCCAGTTGAGGCCGGTCACTCGGCTGGTCTTGTTGGGGGGGTGGGCGGGGTGGGGGGTGGCGTTGGTTATTATTCAGAGGTGGACCGCACAATGCTGCCCGCCCAGGCCTCAAATCGACCTAATGGGGTGGGACGGGGCGGCCGACGGCTCTTCCGACGCTCGGCTAGGCTGATCTCTCTCCTCCTTTCCGTAACCCCCCATCCATCCAACGCCGACATATTCTGATGACTCGTATCATTAAAGCTCTCGTCTACCGAAGAGGTAATTAGCCAAAGTATGGTATTTATCACTGGGTTTAGCCTCGCACCGCTGCCCGGGAGTTCTGGAATGACGCTCAGAGCCATAATGGCGTCCGGCAGACCGTTTGTCTACGCTGGACGTCGGTGGTTTTTTAAAATCTATGTTTCTGCTGGGGGAAGGACCGTGTAAATGCCAAAGCAACATGGTCACCTACATCAAGTGCAGAAAAATCAGGGTTGAAGGACAGAAGATGTAGGATCCTAGGACATGAACATGTCTCTAGAATATACAGTGGCAAGAAAGAGTATGTGAACCCTTTGAAATACCTGGATTTCTGCGTAAATTGGTCATAAAATTGTATCTAGGTCACAAAAATAGACAAACACAGTCTGCTTAAACTAATAACATACTGTGTAAACACTCACAGTGCAGGGTGGGAAAAGTTTGTGAATCCTTGGATTTAATAACTGGTTGACCCTCCTTTGGCAGCAATAACCTCAACCAAACGTTTTCTGTAGTTGCGGATCAGACCTGCACAACGGTCAGGAGGAATTTTGGACCGTTCCTCTTTACAAAACTGTTTCAGTTCAGCAATATTCTTGGGATGTCTGGTGTGAACTGCTCTCTTGAGGTCATACCACAACATCTCAATCGGGTTGAGGTCAGGACTTTGACTGGACCACTCCAGAAGGCGTATTTTCTTCTGTTGAAGCCATTCTGTTGTTGATTTACTTCTGTGTTTTGGGTCGTTGTCCTGTTGCATCACCCAACTTCTGTTGAGCTTCAATTGGCAGACAGATAGCCTAACATTCTTCTGCAAAATGTCTTGATAAACTTGGGAATTAATTTTTCCATCGATGATAGCAAGCTGTCCAGGCCCTGAGGCAGCAAAGCAGCCCCAAACCATGCTCCCTCCACCATACTTTACAGTTGGGATGAGGTTTTGATGTTGGTGTGCTGTGCCATTTTGTTCTCCACACAAAGTGTTCCTTCTAAACAACTCAATTGTAGTTTCATATGTCCACAGAATAGTAGTGCTGTGGAAAGTCCAGGTGTACTTTTGCAAACTTCAGACTTTTTGGACAGTAGTGGCTTTTTCCGTGGGGTCCTCCCATGAACACCATTCTTGTTTAGTGTTTTACATATCATAGATGCGTCAACAGAGATGTTTAGTTGACACTAGGATTTTTCTTAACGTCATTGAGAATTCTGCGCTGTGCTCTTGCAGTCGTCTTTGCAGGACAGCCACCCCTAGGGAGAGTAGCAACAGTGCTGAACTTTCTCAGTTTATAGACCATTTGTCTTACCGTGGACTGATGAGCATCAAGGCTTTTAAAAATACTTTTGTAACCCTTTCCAGCTTTATGCAAGTCAACAATTATTAATCTTAGGTCTTCTGAAATCTCTTTTGTTTGAGGCATGGTTCACATCAGGCAATGCTTCTTGTGAATAGCAAACTCAACCAACATCTCCAATCTTGTCTCATTATTTGGGCTACACGGTGAATGTTTAAATTATGTATTCAATACAGACAAGAAAAATACAATAATTTGTGTGTTGTTAGTTTCAGCACACTATGTTTGTCTATTATTTTGAGGAAGATCAGATCAAATTGATCACATACATTTTCATGCCACTATATATATATATAAGCATATATGGGTTATGTTTGAATGCTTGACATTATTTAGGCCCATTCCTCCTTTCCCGTGTCCTCCTGATATACTCTGACAAATCACCACACCACAAAATGGCCGCCGTCCCCACTGGCCCAGTGACATCTCCATCTGCAGTCAGACAAGCCATTAAAAGTGCAGGGCAAAATTTCAGCCCTGTCAGTGCATATAAAGTCTCTAATTTCTCCCCATCAGCACACTCGAGCAGTTCTGCACAGCGGAGATGGACTCCCAGCAATCTAAAAACGGACACCCCACCCTGAACATTTGGATTTCATTACCCGCCGAGTGACTGAATATTCATATAATTTTATTTTATTTTACAGCCTCAGTCTCACCTGGAATGAAGGGGCCTCATGCATTATTCATTAGTACAAGGCAATGGGGCGTGGTCTGATAGAGTTGACTACTGGTGTGCCAGGGAGACTTCAGGTCCACTTCCTGATTCATTAATGATGCATAGTTCTACCTGACCAATGGTGCCAAGCTAATCTCCACCCACAAGACAAGGCCCCTGGGTCCTGTAGGAACCTCGCTGCTTCTCCTCCCCTAATTGTTCTTGCTCTGACCCAATGAGGAGATTAGTACGAGGTACATGAGTCGAGCAGGGAATACTGCCGACCAGAAGTTTAACGTTTAACATCACAGCATAGCCAGTCTGAATCGGCTGGTCTGCTTGTCAGGGAGAGGTGCACCAAATGTGATTATACACCGACTTACAGGCATACATTTGCACATTTGAATTTATGGTTTGCCAATTTCAGATTCAAATAGCAGCATACACTTCAATACCAATAAACACTGACAGATGTTGGGAGGACTCACAGACAAATAAACATGGTGCACATCATTTGGTTTCATTATTGCTTACCTACATTGACTTACAGCTTGATATTATGATAAAAAAGACAGTTGTATCAAGCATCTCACAATACAAGCATTCTGCTGGCACCTTTATTCCTATCCTTTATCCCCATCCTTCATGAACAGTTCCGCTCATCCCCAGATGGTGGCGCTCTTCCCAGGGCCAAACCCCCAGATTGTAGCCTAGTGCTCCCATGCACAGCCACTCAGCCAGGTGAGCTGGCGTCGCTGGTGGGCGGTCTGACACACGAGGGCAAAGCCAGCCGTGGTGTCTGTCGGTGTTTTGGCTCCTGATCGGGGCTGATCTCCCTCCGTCTGTCAGCCACCGGTGTCTCTGACCTTTCACCCCGGCCCAGGATAGAGGCCCCACATTACCTCCTGAGCCCTCGTCCATTAATCTCGCCGGTATTAAAGGCTTTAGCCCGGTCGGCCGCATCCCGCTCGCATTCTCTCTCTCCCTCCCAAGATCCCTGTCTATGAGGCGGAATGCCCGTAATGGTGACATATCAATTACAAATCCTTCTCCCTGTATTGCCTGTATGAAAGAATCCTTGTAAATAGCACCTGGCTAGGTGTTGTGAATATGATATTGAAAATGGGCGGACTGCACATCCCTCTCAACACTATGAAGTGGTTGTGTATTTCAAAAGGCCATCTTAGAAGTAGAACCACCCTAACCCTACGAAAGGCTTGCAACCGCTAAAGTCATGTTGCTCCTTCCAATTCGGTTACCCTATCCTCCTGACCGTACGGACGGAGAGTTACTTCGCCCTTTGGCACTTCAGTCCCCTTCCCTCTCTTCTTTGGTGAAGTAAAACCCGGAGAGGCCGACCAGTGACGGTGCCTTGTGGCACGGGGGCTAACTCTCCACCCGTCCACTTCCTCCTCTGAGACCGGGCTCCGTTTGAGTGGCGGCTCTATACTCCATCACGGCGTGACCTTTTCCTTCGCAGCCCGTCTGGTGGTAGGACGGGCACTCGCCAGTCTCTCTCTATTAGCCAGCCTTGTTTATGTGTCATATCACATATTCAGACATTCTAAATACTAACTCAAGTTAAACCACTGTGTCTATATTGCAGGAGGGGGAAAAAATTGCATCCAATTATTGGGTAATTGTAGTGGACTCTGGAGGACTGACTTTTTGATTTAAGAGGGCTTTTTACCCCGAGCACATACTGACTCGCTCTCTCTGTAAACGAAATGAATAGTCGAATGAAGAAACAGAATATTGATCATGTTTTATGGGCAATCCAGTCGGCTGTCTGAGAGACGGAGACGAACGGTGCCATTCATGTTTTTGTTCGAGATCTTTCATCACGGCGCTGATGTCCAAGGTAACAATCAATCTATCAATAAAGCAAACAAAACAAAAGTAATAAATGATACATCGCTCCACCTCGCCGCAATGAAACAATGACAACCAAATGGATTTTAGCGAGCCCGAGCAGGGCACTCTTGAATGCCACTCACCCACTAAATGCAATTCAGCTTTATCTACCCCTTAGACTTCTCCTTCGAGCCTGAAATGATTGTTTCACTCAAATAAACAGATTGAATGTATCATGCATCCTTGGTGTAGATTGAAATAAATCTTTCAAATCTTTTTGGCCCTCAAAAGCAATTTCTTAGCCAGCCTCCCTCTGACTGTGGGAGCTGTCTCTCATAAATGTACTCCCGGGAGTGAATAAATCTCCCTTATAGATAACGTCAGGTGTGGGGTGATGAGAGGGAACGGGAGAGACAGGAAGCCTGCGTGTGTTTTGTATGCATGTACTTATTTGTGTGTGTGTGTGTGTGTGTGTGTGTGTGTGTGCGCATGAGTCTCTGTGCCCGTGGGAAGGAGTGCATCTTTGAATGGGTTAGGAAGAAATGGCTTTGACCTGTCACAATGCCAAAGGGTCTCCCTGTTATATGTTTGAATGTATGACGCACTTACAGTATGCCCCAATTGCCCAGGTTAACATTTTTAATTAAAGCGGGAAAAATGACTCTTTTTGCGTACTGTTATGCCCCTAGTTATTCTCAGAAATCTTTTCTCCTGTTTCTCCTTTGAATCTCCTTCATCTTTCTCACACACTCCTCCGGGCTCTCTCTCTCTTTTTCTCTCCCTCCCTCTCTCCTTTTCTCTCTCCCGCCCCCTGGTTACTTTCTCACTTGTGCGCAGTTTAATAATCATTAGGAGCGTGCCCCTAATGAATTAAGTCACTCGGACTAATCGCTTGCCACATTTCAAGATACGAGAGGGTGAGAGGAGGAGAGAGAGAGAGAGAAAAAGAGGCAGGAGGAAAAAGAGAAAGAGAGTGAGTGAACAAGACAAGAGAAAGATAGAGAGGGTATAAATGCGAATGCGGCCATTTAATAGCTTGGTGCTGGAATTTTAGAGGCAATTAGGCCCACTTAGGATGACCACACACTGCCTGTTTGTTTTCCTCACGACCTGATAAATCTTTGGCTTGATGGAGCAAGACCAGTTGAGACTCAGGATGTGCGCAAGAACGAGGGAAAGAGAGGAGTTTATAGATTAGGTCGGGGGAAATTGGTGTTCTGAGGGGACCCGTTTTATTTGTTTTGGTTTCTGTGATGTAAAAATATGACTTTGGTAAGATGTTGTTCTCTCATATACTCATAGCAGTAGCAGCATACCATTTGCATATTGAGGGCACGTGTAAACACCTGTTGGAGAAGGGACTGTGTGTGTGCGCGTGTGTGTTTGTATATGTGTGTGTCACACACAGGATGAAAGAAGTGGACCTGTCAGGGAACCACAAAATCATTTTTCAGATAATTGAAAGCGGTGTGAGTTGAAGGCCCTGCCACCCTAGATCAGGCATATTAGTGGGCGCCAGAGTGGAGTTAGAGAGGTGGGCCTTAGCCAGAGGGCAACATGGAGACCAAACGCCAGTAGGTAGTGCTGGATGAGTACCTGGGATTGGTCAGAGGGGTCTCAATGGACCAGTTGATGTATTGATTTTCAACAGCAGAAGAAGAGGAGGCAGAAATTGCCGATAAACCCTTTTGACATGTAGGGTAGAAAAAGAAAAAAAACACGTGTTCCCGCACGCCCACCCACCCACAAGAGAAGCTCCTTCACTTGAGACAAAACCCTTTCAAATGTGTACGCAAGTAATTATTCAAGAGCAAGATGTGCGTGTTGTGTTCTATTCATTCGTTCCCCATTAAAATCCATCCATATTCAAGTGCTTTAATCAGTATCACCTCCTGCAGTCGGTTGTTTGGTCAATTGTGCCTTGATTGGTTTTGGCTCAGTTTTGTATGGCAAGTCTCTTCACAGGTGCACCTAATTAGTTAATTGCTCAAGCCACAGTATAAACCAGGTGGGCTGAGAATGTTCTAGAGAACCATATCTGAAATGTGAGAGGTTCATTTGAGCACCTTTATACTGCCGGTCTGTTTTGATGGTTTATCTTGTTTGATCCTCAATGTACTTTTTAAGCATTTAAGTGTACGAGGTGATGGCCGGCATGTTAACACACGCCCACAAACTTTCCATGTTACACACTTGTCACCTGCGCACTCACTGAGCCACACACAAATTCAATGTACATATACCGTGTACATACATGCACATGAACACTGAGCAAAGCAATCAGAAACATTCTTCACACACACATACATAAATACACCTACATTCCCACAAACATGCTGCCTTGCCATGCTAATTGTAAAGAATGGCCCAAAGGAAACGAATACCATTATCAAAGAATTTTATAACTAAACCAAGATAGACCACAGCTTGTCGTTTCCAATGGGAACAAATGAGTCATAGTGGGCAGAACAAGCAAGGAGGTGGGCAGAGCCAAGCAGGCGCTAGCGATATCCTATTGGTGCGTCTGCTTATTTTTGTTAGGGAATGCCTACTCTGTGAAGTGCACGTGTTCAATAACTCAATAACTTTGCACTCCTAAATGGCAAAAATTAAATAAAAATAAAAAACTTTTTCAAAGGGTGAATCTACAAAACTTCCGTTATGTTCATAACAGATAACTGTATTGAGATAAAAAGAAAAAATGTATGAGAAGATTTGCAGAATTTCAAAATCCATCTCGTTCCATCTTCTCCCACTGCCCGCCAGTGGGCTTCCTCTCACAAAAATATTTGGTAGTGAGTGGAAACACCAAACGGATGCTTCACATTTATACATCCAATTAAATATCTGTGCCTTCACCTTCTTTAAGTTGTATTTCTTTCTTATTTTCCTCCATCTCTTTTCAACAGGTGTTGCGAATAGTGAGGGGCAGCCCCCCTCCCCCATGGGTATCCCTGCCGTTTGATGTTACCAGATCCTTCAACCAGCCCCTTTGCCAGGAAACCCGTGACAAGAAGTACACATGGAATTTAGTCCCTTATTTGTTCCCTAGCAACCAGCTCCAACCGCCACGTCCACTTTTTGGCGCATTCATATCTGTTATTTTTTTTCTCAAAAAATGCTACAAACGATACGCTCTCATCTGGCAATTTCTTCCGAATAGCCGAACATGACAAGGGAGGAGAGAGAGGGACGCTCTGGGTAGTAGAAGTTTCAGCTCTTGAACAGCAATGACTCAAGCCTTTCTTTTCGCCCACTGTTTCCTTTCGTCTCGTCTTTCTGTTTGTTTTTGCTCTCCTGCTTTAATCAAGGTTTTTAGTTTCCTCAGCACAAAAATACATGGCTCATCTCTCTCTTTGTGACAGGGGAGAAGTAATGCATTGTTGATGTAAATCTCAACGTGTGTATTGGTGTATGTGACGCACCATGGTTGATGCACTCCAAGCACAACACCCCACAGGGCTTGTAGAGGGTAACAGTGAGGAGTCAGAACTAATCGCTTGTCACGCATACTAGGCATGGACAGTATATCATATACCTGGGTATTTGGAAATATTTCTTTGAAGTCTTTCAATGTATTTGAATATTTTTAGCTACGTTTTAAGTTAAGACCTGCAGTCAACTTGTGCAATACGTTAAAGCGGAAAAGGCCGAGATAAAGCGGATCGGATTCTTCATTTCACTTGTCACATTATTTTTCATTATGAAGCTTACTGAAGTTCCCCGAACAATTGAGCCAGTCGCATGTTTGTTTGTAAATAGCACAACAGGAGAAAGCACGAGCAGATGAGTCCAGCTGTGTAATGACAGGGGGTCGTGTTAATATTGAAAGTTAAGTGTTTTCTTTGCTCCAATAGAGTGATCAGGATGTTCAACGATAGTTTTCCTTCACAGAAAATACATTAGTGCAACACATTCTGCAGAAAATAGCTTCATTTTCATCAGATGACAGCAGAAGTGCAGAGCTATTTGGCTGGCAGTCACACACGCAAATGAACTTACAATGAAAAAGCAAGGTATTTTTTGCAAAAACGATGCATGGCCATCATGTTTCAAATTTGTATCCTACTGTTTTGCTTTTATATATTTTTCCTATGTGAAAAATTAAGAATTCTGTTTATTAACGTGACCCCTAAGTTTAACTTGCTAGTTATCCAAGTAAGTGGCTAAATTAATAAGGTGACGGGGCATCTGCTTGCCGTGTTTGAGAAGTCAAAGCCCTTTGGATGTCTGTACAGATGCCACTGCTATCTTTTTGATTTCCTATCATTTTTTTCTTTTCTCCTCTCCATTCTCGGCCCGTCTGCTCCTCCCCATCTTCTCCAAGCAGAGCAGACAGGCCTGTTGCCCTAGAGACTCCAGACTCCACACAGACACAAAAACAGAGTGTACACATGCTGCTCCAAAATCAGCGCTGTTCTTCCTTCAGACAAGGATGCGTCAAAACGTTGTTCATTGGTACAACGTCTCTCGTTCACATTCGCTTGTAAATGTCCAAACTCACCAAAAATGACATTTGGTAACTCCTATCTATATACAGTATGTATAACTTTATGAGCTGTATTGCCTGTTTTTGCATTTTGTTTATTTTTGGTTGCGCTCATTAGCATATTTAGCAAACAGCCTCCATGGAAATTTGCTCGTACTTGTGCTATTTTTTTAGAATTCTGGTAATAGGTGGTGCATTTTTTGCTGCCCCATTGTGTAATAAGCCGAGCCGCTTATACCGTAAACTGAGGGGTGAGAGGAGGACGGTATGATGATATAGAAATCTGAATACCGCTTAACTCTAACCCATACATACGGTTGAAGTTGGAAGTTTACATACACTTAGGTTGGAGTCAATAAAACTAGTTTTTCAACCACTCCACAAATTTCTTGTTAACAAACTATAGTTTTGACAAGTCGGTTAGGACATCTACTTTGTGCATGACATAAATCATTTTTACAACAATTGTTTACAGACAGATTATTTCACTTATAATTCACTGTATCAGAATTCCTGTGGATCAGAAGTTTACATACACTAAGTTGACTGTGCCTTTAAACAGCTTGGAAAATTCCAGAAAATGATATAATGGCTTTAGAAGCTTCTGATAGGCTAATTGACTCATTATTTGAGTCAATTGGAGGTGTACCTGTGGATGTATTTCAAGGCCTACCTTCACACTCAGTGCCTCTTTGCTTGACATCATGGGAAAATCAAAAGAAATCAGCCAAGACCTCAGAATTTTTTTGGGACCTCTGGTTCATCCTTGGGAGCAATTTCCAAATGCCTGAAGGTTCCACTTTCATCTGTACAAACAATAGTAACCAAGTATAAACACCATGGGACCATGTCATACTCTCAGGAAGGAGATGCGTTCTGTCTCCTAGAGATGAACGTACTTTGGTGCGAAAAGGGCAAATGAATCCCAGAACAACAGCAAAGGACCTTGTGAAGATGCTGGAGGAAACAGGTACAAAAGTATCTATATCCACAGTAAAACGAGTCCTATATCGACATAACCTGAAAGGCCGCTAAGCAAGGAAGAAGCCGCTGCTCCAAATCAGCCATAAAAAAGACAGACTACGGTTTGCAACTGGACATGGGGACAAAGATCATACTTTTTGGAGAAATGTCCTCTGGCCTGATTAAACAAAAATAGAACTGTTTGGCCATAATGACCATCGTTGTGTTTGGAGGATAAAGGGGGATGCTTGCAAGCCAAAGAACACCATCCCAACCGTGAAGCACAGGGTGGCAGCATCATGTTGTGGGGGTGCTTTGCTGCAGGAGGGACTGGTGCACTTCACAAAATAGATGGCAACATGAGAAAGGAAAATTATGTGGATATATTGAAGCAACATCTCAAGACATCAGTCAGGAAGTTAAATTTAGGTCGCAAATGGGTCTTCCAAATGGACAAATACCCCAAGCATACTTCCAAAGTTGTGGCAAAATGGCTTAAGGACAACAAAGTCAAGGTATTGGAGTGGCCATCACAAAGCCCTGACCTCAATCCTATAGAAGATTTGTGGGCAGAACTGAAAAAGTGTGTGCGAGCAAGGAGGCCTACAAACCTGACTCTGTTACAACCTTCTGTCAGGAGGAATGCACCCAATATGTTGTGGGAAGCTTGTGGAAGGCTATCCAAAACGTTTGACCCAAGTTAAACAATTTAAAGGAAATGCTACCAAATACTAATTAAGTGTATGTAAACTTCTGACCCACTGGGAATGTGATGAAGTAAATAAAAGCTGAAATGAATCATTCTCTCTACTATTATTCTGACATTTCACATTCTTAAAATAAAGTGGTAATCCTAACTGACCCAAGACAGGGAATTTTTACCATGAATAAATGTCAGGAATTGTGAAAAACTGAGTTTAAATGTATTTGGCTAAGGTGTATGTAAACTTCCAACTTCAACTGTACATACATGCATACAAACACTCTCCATCCGGATTTACACTCGGTGGTTATGAAGCGATCAGCCATATGCAGCAGAATCATACTAAACAGTGATTTGTTTAAGGAAGCTCCTCTGCAAAGTATATATGACAGATATACTGGAGTAGAACCACAGGGTACAGTAGAGAGAGGGCTGGATGGTACAGTGCAGTAGGTGGTAGAGAGAGGAGGAGAAGGGGGAGATAGAATTGATCCGATGGAGTCCAGATGAGCCTCCACACAGAGCCTGTGATGTGTCTCTGCTAACCTGCCTGGGCCAGAGGCAGGGGCCCCGTAGGCTGCTCCACACGGGGCCCGCGATAATTCTACAAGAGCAGATGTCAAGTGAGGGGGGCCCCACCGATACAGATGGATCTACCGGTGTGATTGAGCATGCATTAATGGATACTGGCTTTGACGTGGATGTGTATGCGTGTGTGGGAATGTGTTTGTTTGCCATGTATGGGGTGTGAGTATTCATTTAGGGTGGTTTTCTGACTCGACATCTGTGTGCTTAACTCAAATGTTAGCGTAACATCAATGAATGACTTACCTAAAGGTCTGCAAGAGTGGATGTTTAGTGTGTGTATGTGTGTGTGCAGGCCATCCCCATACATTTACTTTTAAATGTACCCCCCTGCAGTCATTCACAGTGGTGAAAGGCCTGTCAGTCTCCCGAATGTCAGGCACTCTTATAGTCCCAGGGTCCTTCCATGTCATTCCGGCTGGTTTAATTTTGGTAGCCCCACCAGGGACTAAACACACCCAGATCAAGGTTGTACCCAGGCGGGGCGAGTATACCGTGTTAGCTATGCCAAGACTTTGGTGTCAACTTCTTCTTGTTTAGGGTGCAGCCCATATACCCTCCACCGCACTCCTAGTTTGTCATCCCTTTCTCCTTCTATCTCTCTACCCCGCGTGTTAATAGAGAGTTTACGGCCCTCTGGCAAACGTCCCGCTATGATCGCATCACTACGCCACATTTATCTGCTTTTAACGCTCACTATTTACTGACTCGGGAGGAATCAATTTAATGGCCGAAGATGCTGAAGATGACTTCGCTGAAGACAGAGTGGGGTGGGGTGGAGAGGGGTTGGGTGCTATTGTCTATTTGGAATGAAATTACACAAATGCAGGTCATTATGGCGAAGTGGAGAAGTCTCGGAGACCAGACGACACACCGAAGCATGCATGATTGCACTAATTAAAGTCAACGATGCGGCAGTTGCTTCTCACCGGCATGCTGTCCCTCAAAACAGACTGGGACATACGTCGAAGCTCGCAGGGGCACGATTGTCCCACTATCTTTGTATTATGTTCGCAAGCAATTATCGAGAGTCATTTTAAAGTTGGGTGTCGAGAGATGTGCCCAAGGGACGAAGTGCATGTGGAGTTTGACGGTGCACTGCTACAACTAAAACACAAGCAGTCCTTACTTTAATTTGATTACCCACTGAAAGCTTGATGATAAATTGAAGCGGCTGCCTGGGAGAGAGGCGTGGAATGAAAATAGTATTTCTTACGTTTCCATGGTAACAAAGCCCTCGTGTGATGAGGCAGGAAGAAAACGTTGCTTTGTTGATATCAATTACCAGGTGACTGTTGATCAATAGAAGTGACAGCGTAATGATTTGTTGTCAGATGTTTGAGGAAGGAGCAACGGCAGCCTCGGTTGATGTTTTTCATTTTGGGGGTTTAGGGTCGGCGTTTCTGTCTCGCGAAGAAGGAGTAGACGCATGCTAAGCGTTCTGCTTTTGGGTTGGTTTCATATTTTGTTGTGAAGGACTTAGGAACAGCTGATTGTGTTCTTTTACTCTGTAATTTTCCACTGATGGGGTCTTCCAGACTCTGTAGCCACAAAGGCCTGGTTGACACAGCGACAATTACCCTTAACCAATCAGGATGGAAGCCACACTTGTTCTCTGGCAGTATGTTCCTCTTTGTTGCCCAGATACTGTACGTGCCATGGCATAAACCAGAACCACTTCAAATGACTGTCAATAAGCAAGAAATGTTGCATAAGATCACATTTTTGTTGCGAGGCTATCTTGCACGGTCTGCTGCAATCGGCAGTCATTATCTCGTTGATCGTTAACATCTTCTGCTATTCTGCAGAAATGTTGCTGAACAGATATATAGAATCTGCCTTATATTGTATATTGCTGAACGTCTAGCCGGGGTGGCAGCTTGAAAGGGGTGCCATAAATCACCTCCTTTTGACGAGGGACACTTTAATGTCACAGGAGTGTGTGTGACATGCGATGGTACGATAGCTCTTATCGTATTTCTCAGACATAGGGCACGCTGTCCCTCAAACGCCAGTCAAGCTGCTGCTGCCAGACTCTCAAGCTGGGAAAGGCTGCACAACAAAAATACAGATGAACCTTCAGAAGAATATTTTCCCGTCAGTATCTGTCACAGACCAATAGCGAAGGGGGTGTCTGTTCCCTTACGCAAACTGGACATTGTGTCATGAAACCTATGTCATCTGATTTGCAGGTATTGGTTGACATGTTCTATGATTTTAATTTAAGGACCCAGTGCGTTGGGAGTCTGTGATGCCTTCAAAAGGCCACAATGCAGGTCATTCTCAATGCTAATGTCAACAATCTGACTTAGCGACTTAATTGTGACAATACCACTTGCTGTTGACATCGTGAGGCTTAGAATGCTTGCAAAATCAGACAAAACGATTTGTTCTAAGGTCTTTGGCTTTCATACACTATATAGTTAGTGTAATAACTGACTATAGATTGCGTAATAACTCTTTTTCGACAAAACCTAGAGTTCCATCATTTCTCCAATATTTCATTTGGAGCTCTCCATGATAATTTCTGAACATTCATCCATGTCTATTAATATCACAGTGTTGTGCTGCTAATAGAGAATCTTTCCAAGTTGGACCACTATTCCCCCCTCCTACTTATTATTATCCTCCAGTACCAGTATAGAGGAGGTTTGGTTGTGTTTGTAGCAGGAAGACCTTTCAGCTAATGCCCCCAGGGAGGGAGCATCATATCTGGCCAGGAGCGATGCAGAGACGTCTAGTGGCAGTGGGACTATGTGGCTGGCGTTGAACTAGCACATCTGGCTAACGCTGATTAGGCCACTGCTGGCCCCCATGAAAATACACCACAAGTACAAGCAGAAAGCCTCGAGGAAAGAGATTCAGTGTAGTGGCCCCCAGAAGGAAAAAAAATAATACTTGGAGATAAATTAACACTGTCTTTCTGTATGGGTGTGAATGTGTTGAAATAAATATAAATGTTGGTATACATTCGATTTTTTTGTTAAAGAGGGGGCGATTAATCAAGCGTTGCTTTTTTTAAGCATACCACAAATTGCCCAAGGGATGATGGCAACAACAACTTTGTTTTCTATCCTCTCTCCCTCCACTTTTGAGATCTGAATGTGTGTTAGAAAAATGCTCGATTGACCAGCACATCTCCCCCCTCCTTAATGACAATTGTGTATTTATCTGTTCCTCGGCTCGAGGCAGTGGTTGTAAATAATGCACTTTAAAATGATGAACAGTCTGCTGTCGTCGGCCATGTTACGGCAGCCTCGTAATAAACTGAAGCCATTTGTGTCGCAGTAATTACACAGTGCTCTGATTAAAGATGGCTGTGCTGGATAGTATTTGGGTAATTATTCCCTTTTGCTGGGTGTGATAAGCCCATAATGTCCAGTCAGGGGAGGGGAGTTAGCGAGTAGAGATACTAAAAGGCAGCTTGGACCGAATATCCAGTCGCTTCTTCACAATCACTCATTCCCTTGGCTCTTTTTACCCTGCAATCCAAAGTGGCTGTCTTTTGTGTAGCATCCCAGCATGTCTGAGCAGCTAGCCAAGCTAATGCTATTTCTACCTGAAACATACTTGTTTATAGCTTAGCTTCCACTATCTGAATGCTAACGATAGCTAGCCTTAGCCGTTAGCTCGTTGAGCCTAGGCTAACCATGTGACCGCCCATCCAACAATGCTAATTAAAGCTAGACCTTTTTTTTCTAATTCCATCCTCCATGATTGACCTAATCCCTGTTCTTATCCCTCCATGCTGTTTATCCCTCTCCATTTAGCCACTATTGCCAGCTCTCGGCTCTCTTCAGAAAGGGGCTGCTTTTCTTGCAGGAGTGTGAACCTTGATCTTTTTCCTCCAGAGTGGCACTCTCTCATCTTGCCGTAGGTGACACTCTAAGCACCCCTTCCTCCCCTAGACACACACACACCTCCATTTGCTAGCGCAGAGAGACCCCTCCGGTCATCGTTGAGCCACAGGGGGTAGGAAGGTTGTGATGTTAGTGATCACAACTCCCCTTCATATTGAATTTATTTTGTGTTACGGGCTTCTGAGTGCTGAGTGGAGTTGGCATGGTGGAAATGTCCTGTCCTGGATTCTGGAATACATCAACCAGCAGGTCCCTGGTTGGGGGTCATAGTGTACAGGGTGTTGTTGTTGTGTGCACATTTGTGTGTGTGTGTGTGTGTGCCACTAAGAGGGGGTGGACCGGGGTTAGCATGTTGACAATGAAGGATCTTAGCCAGCCAGGCGCGAAATGAGAGAAGGAAGGTAACTGATGTTACCCCCACCCACCACCACCTCTCCATCCCCCCACTCCAACCCCAAATCTGGTAAAAGAGGCATGAGGGAATTGTGACATCAAGAAACCCTTCCCCAAGGCACTGCCTGGTAGGTGATGTCACAAGAGGACGGAATTAGAATTAGGGTAATGCATGGTGGTTAACCCTCACTGTCCCTCCTCCCCACTGATAGGAGGAGAGATTCCCGAGGTGCTACAGTACAGATCTGTACAGCACAGTCTGGGAATGCAGCCAGGCTGTGGAAGTTACTGTATCAGATACATAGACATAGTAGTATAGTACAGTGCAACATGTTCAAGACATGTATTTGAATAGTGCCGCATGTTTGGTCTAGTCTAGCATGATGTATTGGCCTGTAGTACTAGACACAACAACCAAAGCCATGCTTACGTGATGACATTGTCATATAAATTCAACCAATTCAAACATGGGATGAAATAATGACCGTGTTTCCTCTTCCAACCCCACATAATCACTGTGGCCTTGTGTGGGAAGCCTGTGCATGCACAGAAGGATTTCAGTGGTGAGTATTTGGGTAATGGTTTGCCAATTTAGAGAGTGGTAGAGCGATTGAGTAGTGAAGTATTGAAATGACATAAGTCAATAATTAACCTTAATATGACTCTATGGTCTGAGAATTTAGTGCTTCAAAGTGTGTGGTTGGTAACGTCCTATGGAACCAGAACCTACAGCCATACGGGAACCAGAACCTACAGCCCTACGGAACCAGAACCTACAGCCCTACGAGAACCAGAACCTAAAGCCCTACGGAACCAGAACCTACAGCCATACGGGAACCAGAACCTACAGCCCTACGGGAACCAGAACCTACAGCCCTACGGGAACCAGAACGTACAGCCCTACGGAATCAGAACCTTCAGCCCTATGGATCCAGAACCTACAGCACTATGGAAACTTCAGCCCTATGGATCCAGAACCTACAGCACTATGGAAACTTCAGCCCTACGGAACCAGAACCTACAGCAGTGGTGTAGTTGAGGGTAAACGCATGTAAATGCAGTGTACCCACCTTATTTGCGGAAAAAGTTTAGGAAACATTACTTTTTTTTGTTTACCCTACAGAACCAGAACATTCAGCCCTACAGAACCTACATCCCTACAGAACCAGAACCTGCATTCCTACAGAACCAGAACCTACAGCCCTACGGAACCAGAACCTACACCTTTCCCAGAGAAGTGTCATGATTTCTAAACTGAAGCATGTTGGGCACCAGAAAACCCAGTTTCAGATTGTTGCCCTTAATCTCTTGGAACAGCGAGCAACCTGCATCGTTTCAACTCCAAAATCACAACTGGGAAATAAACTGGCGGAGGAAGAGCAAAAACGAGGGAAGGAGGAGAGTCTGCTAACACATAGAACCCAGTGCCCACAGAGGGGTGCTGTGGGGCGTCGTCTAGGAGAAAGAGGGAAAGAAAATAAGAGGGAGAGAGAAGAAAGAAGGGACTGGGCAGTGAGAAGTGGCCCTTGTTTATCGGAAGTGGCAGGCTTGGCGTGGGACTTCCTGGTTCCAGGCATTACTGTTTTGTAATGAATGTAAACGATGGGGACTTCCGCTGACGCTTTAGCGCTGCTGCTTTGGAGGGTACCAGAGACGAGGGACCCTCCTCCTGCCATCACCAGAGACGAGGGGCCCTCCTCCCGCTGGCAGCGGGTGTGGCACATGCCCAGGAGAGCGTCGCTCGGAGCGGTCTGTTCGACAAGGCCCAGAGATGGAGCTCACGATGAGAACAGAGGGGCTTTGTAGTGGGGGCCAGATATGCAGGGGCACAGGCAGGCAGACAGACAAACAGGCAGACACACACATGGCTCACGCAGGCAATCACATGGCGCGAGCACACACTCGCACACAAAAATGTTTCACAGATACACATTTTCTCTCTCACACCGCAAATGTATATAATTTCAGCGTAAATGCACACACACACACACACACACACACACACACACACACACACACACACACACACACACACACACACACACACACGCACGCAGACGCACACACACACACACACACGCGCACACATACACACACATATGCTCATGCTCTTGCCCTTTGTCTCTCACAAACGGAGATACACTCCTCCACAGTCACACTCACACACAGCCTCCCCAAGCGGTGGCCATTTTCCTGTCATAATTCTAACAGTTGTTCCAGAGTCCTATCCATTTTCAGTTGTGTTTTTTGCACGGCGAGCAGAGTGACATTTTTTGAGCTTGCGTCCCTCGAGTTGCTCTCTCTGTTTCAGTCCACACTGACAACGACGCATTTGAGGCAGTGTCAGCCCGAAATGATACTGTCTGTTAAGCTCAGTAACAAGCCAGGGATACGGTGTGGAGAGGAACAAGCACGCCTCAGAGCAGCGAGGCTCCAACCCTCAGAACTGAACAGCTCTGAATGAGTGAAGAGAATCAGTGGGAGAAATCTAGAGGATGAAAACAGCAGAGCTCCTTTTCATGAGAGCACTCTGTTAACGGTTGTTCGGGGGATGGGGGAAGCAAAGGAATGAGCATGTTGATACTGTATGTTGGATCGCTTCTTATCCAAATACCATGTTAGAGCTTATGTTAGTAAAAACATTAGAATCACAATATGCAATGTAATCATTATCTGATTAACATAGTTGATTTATGTTAAACATTCTCCACCAAATGATGCGTTTGCTCAAGATGAGGTGCTAAAAGTATAATTTTTTAAGTGATGGAGTGCATTTGACCACAGACAATTACTCTTAGCATTAATGAATGTAATATCTATAATACATTCTGTAGTAAATAATAAATATCTACTCTCCAGACCCCATACTTTCAAGTACAGTAAATACCTACTGTAAATTGTATCCCTCAAGTGCTTCCATTATTTTGGCAAATACCTGTATGTAGCCCTCTCTGCTTTGTTGTCTGTCTCTTCCAGGGTTGGGGTCAATTCTGAACTGACTTGTGAATTGTCATTCATTCAAATTCAGTTCTTGAATTTGAATTTAATTTGAATTGGCCACACCCCACAGGAAGCATCATTTGAATTAAAGTAGTATTTAATTCAATGAAGTTCAAATGGCTTATTTATTCTACACATCAACATAGATATTTTTATTTTGACATGTATGGTTACCATGTAGTATAAGGTTGAAACATTTCATTTTTAAAACTCGTTCTGCGAGAACAATTTTAAACAAGGCTACAGTAAACATGTCGTCCCTCATGAATGATGCAGTGACCCCCCTCTGGGCCAATTGAGATTGCAGGTGACTAACAAATGTTTGACCACAGATTATCCATTATATTGACCAGATACTCAAGTAACCGCTCTAACAATGAACAGAAATGTATTCAAACATGGAAGGCGGTTAGCCTGTGTACCAGTCTCTTTACGTCATCCACTCCCTGTACTCTGTGTCATGTGGCAAAGACTCTTTAACAATGACAAGGAGTGGTAAAGAGACTTGTACTCGGACTAGAAAGCAGTCGGCAGGATGCAAGATCAGGTGGGACCATTTTAGCCAATGAGAGGGCAGATTGCGTGTGAACAACAGGCACAACTCTGATATAAAAGTGTTTTTTCTAAAAATTGCTGGGATGTCACGTGTCCTAGTCCTACTTATCAGTACACTTGTAAAACCCTAAGCACTACGAAACTTCTATTCGATCAAATAAGCCACACATAGCAAATAATCCATTCGATTTTTGGTTAACCAAATTCGACGCTCTCGTTGACCTCCATACAAAAAGTATTTGCTTGGTGAATGCTAAAAAAGAAAAATGCCACCTGCTGAAAAGACAGATTTTAGGCCAGTTATCCCTCTCATTTGGACTATTCCTCTCTAGTGTGGCTCACACATTTCAGTTAATCCCTATGGCTCCCACCTTGGGCAAATCATTGTCATTTTATAAATGCTGGATCTCTATGGCAACACACATAATTCACCCAAGTTTAGTCAAAATCGGGTCAGTGCTGTCTGAGATATCGTGTGTGACTAACGTACGAACGGAGAGATGGACAAATGCCTATCTACAGTCCCCTCCGCGATTTCATCATGGGGGACAATAATGACAGTGATCTGGAAATACTCTAAGATCATGTTGTGGGTTGTCTATAATAATGAATCATTTCCTTAATGTTTTTAAGTATCAGAATACATTTTCCATAATGCATTAGATCAAACTAGCATCTCATGATGAAGAAAAAATACTGTTGGGTTTGAGTTATTGTCACGTTCTGAACTTAGTTCTTTTGTTATGTCTTTGTTTTAGTATGGTCAGGGCGTGAGTTGGGTGGGTTGTCTATGTTAGTTTTTCTATGATTTGGTATTTCTGTGTTTGGCCTGGTATGGTTCTCAATCAGAGGCAGTTGTCAATCGTTGTCCCTGATTGAGAACCATACTTAGGTAGCCTGTTTTTCACCCTTGAGTTGTGGGGGATTGTTTTCTGTTTTGTGTCTACACCAGACAGCACTGTTTCGTTTAGTTTCGTTCATTCTCCTTTGTTATTTTGTTTAGTGTTCTTGTGATAATAAATTATCAATATGGACACTTACCACGCTGCGCATTGGTCCTCTCCTTCATACGACCACCGTTAGTTATAATCAAACTAATATTTGAAATGGTACGGTATGTGCATTCTTTGCATTAATAAGTTGCATAGCCTTTCAATAAAATAATTGTCAAATGAATGAGACTTACATTTTTCATGTCTTTGTTCAATTGGTTTGAATTGCTTTAATTAAATTATACTTCCTTCAATTCAAATTCAGTTCAAAGGATGCTTCCTGTGGGGTGTGGCCAATTCAAATTCAGTGTTTGAATTGAATTGAATTCAGAAATTCCGTATTGATCCCAACCCTGGTCTCGTCTTTGTAAGTGTTTATGTTCACTGACTCTTCTGTACAGGGCTCTGAGTGTCTCATACACTCACCCAATACCCAATGTTACTTAGGTTACCACAAATTAGACCATTTTTCTGACAGTTTTCTGTCACTTTCCAAAGTGCAAAACAACTTTTCAGAACAACCCTTATTTTTGAGTAGATGTATTTTTGAACAGACATGGACGCGTTGACGGGCACTCATCACGGCTGGCCGCCCGAGAGCTGCAAGGAACCTGCTGTGCTGTGGCCAGACTGTCATTTCACCCGTCCATCCCTCATGAAACAGCCCCGATCGGAGAGAGAGGGAAAGGGGAGGAAGGGATATAGTGTCTTCACCCCCCCCCCCCCAAAAGTGTATTTCTGCAGCCATGGAGACGATCCTCGTGACAGTACCTGACACCTTACATAAGCTGCCCCAGCCATGACCCGTGGCATTCCCTGTCGAGCCTTAAGCAGCAGGGAGAGAGAGAAGGAACTAAAGAGAATGGGAGGGAGGGTGTGTGTGAGAGAGAGAGAGACACGTGAGAGATTTAGCCATGGGATGAGGCTATTTACACCAGGACGGTGGGGTGAACCGGCTTTAAGCTGACGTAAACCAGTCATGAAGGGAGGAAAGTCTACTTTTCCACGGCTAAATAAGTCATCCAGCCAAAGGACGTGTTAATGTCCAACTCCATTTCTGAACACGCCGGTAAAAAGGTTACCCGGGTAGTCACCACTGGCGGAATCAGGCCTCGTCCGACAGCTTCTGGCTGGCGACGAAGATCGATCCTGTCAAAACAAGAGCCGCGACAAAGTGGCAGGGGAAGGGCTATGCGGGCGGCTACCAGTTTCAAATGAGACGCTTGATGTATTGCCTAGAGGAGGGGAGGGGGGAGAGGTGGTGGGAAAAAGTCAACCCTCTGTCATGCATTCACCCCCATCCCAAACCCACCTCACCCCCATTGTAAACCCTCTTTACCCATCTCGTCAGGCTAGTTTGTTCAGGCTCCTCTTTCTTCCCTGACGGATGGACTTTCAAGTCCCATGACCGAGCTGCTGGTGTGGTCTTCGATGATCAAGCCAACCGGGCTTAGAGTTCACCAGAACAAGCCCCTCTTCCCCCTCCCCTCTCCATCCTCCTTTTCCCTACTGTTACACTCTTGCCTTGATGGGGGTATCAGTTCTCCATTTGCTCCCCATGCAAGCACGCAAGGCTAACTTCCAGCCCTCCCTCTCTGCTTTCTAATGACATTTGCACTGCAAAACGAGACCATGAATGGGCTGGAAAAGTGGGTCCCCCACGCCCTAGTCTCTTCTCTACTCTGACATGTGTTTCCACGAGGGAAGCTTGAATGGAAACGATATGGAGCCTACTCTATGACATCACATGGGATGGACATTTTACGAATACGTTTGGTCAAGACAGGATATGATTTCCTTAAAGGCCCAGTGCAGTCAAAAACGTGATTTCCTACGTTTTATATATAGACTTAGTGTACAAACATTAATGACACCTGCTCTTTCCATGAAATAGACTGGCAAGGTGAATCCAGTTGAAAGCTATGATCCCTTATTGATGTCACTTGTTAAATCCACTTCAATCGGTGTAGATGAAGGGGAAGAGACAGGCAGTTGCCTTGAGACAACTGAGACATGGATTGTGTGTGTGTGTGACATTCAGAGGGTGAATGGGCAAGACAAAAGATTTAAGTGCCTTTGAACTGGGTATGGTAGTAGGTGCCAGACACACCGATTTGTGTCATGAACTGCAACGCTACTGGGTTTTTCACACTCAACAGTTTCCCGTGTGCATCAAGAATGGTCCACCACCTAAAGGACATCCAGTCAACTTGGCACAACTATGGAAGCATTGGAGTCAACATGGGCCAGCATCGCTGTGGAACACTTTCGACTCCTTGTGGAGTCCATGCCCCGACGAATTGAGGCAATTCTGAAGGGAAAAAGGTGGGGGGTAACGCAACTAAATATTAGAAAGGTGTCCTTAATGTTTTCTATGTTTTGGTCATTTCTACGCTGTGACGTTGGAATAATACTGTGAAATTGTTAAAATTATGATCATACACTTTTAGTGTACAAGCTGTTTGAAAAGACCACCTGAAATGTCGTCCTGTTTTGGAGGGTTGGACTTAGTTAAATGAGTTTATAGGTCAATAACGAAGAGTTCTAAACCGCTTTGCCAATAACAGTTCGTTTTCAGTTTTTCTCCTCCCTACTCAAACCTCCCAGACAGTCCTAGAAACATTCTTGCTTGAGAAATAGCTATTTGATAAGAAGCTGTTTTTTACTATTTTATGTGAGAACAATCACAATGGGGTACTTCTGTTACCCAGGGTACTTCTGTTACTTTCTTTTACCCAGAAATTATTTTGATATTGAGATAAAAACAGCTGCATTGTACCTTTAAATGAAAGTTAATTAAGAAGAGTTACTCATATTTAATCCAAGTGTTCCTCTGTGCATGCAGGTTGGAAGACTATCAAATCCGTTACTCCCACATTGACAAGACTCTATTGAGTGGAGGAAATATACTCTAGCTATTTCAATTATTCCAGGAAATGAACCATTCTATATAACTAAGCTGAAATGGGTCTTTGTATTCAACTAATTCATATCTCAACAAAGCTCAACTGGAGTGAAATTCCCATGATGGACATCAAGAAGAACTGAGTTCCGTTACCTGACAAACCATTCTGTTGGTCTCCGTCTTCTACACAGCAGTCAAAGGGGGATGCCAGTGGTTTGACAGGACCATTAGGGACTTGCCTTCGTCTGGCCTTGCCCTTCGTGGGCGTGTGTTTAAAGACGTCTGGCCAGCTGTTAGCACCGGCTGGAGGAGCTGCTCTAGAGGCGGGGGTCCGTCCGTAAAACGAAGCCGTGTGGTTCTGATGGATCAGTGCATCAGTTCCCCCCTGTAGTGTCAAACAAATGGAGAGGAGGACAGACTGTGTATCACTCACGACGAAAGAAAGAAAGAGATGGAAAGATGGGAGGAGTCCCGCGGTTCACAATTGAATATGAAAGAGGACGGTCTTCCTCTTAGGAACTTGACATCTTCTTATCGGTGCCCTCCTGACACACTTTGGTAGTTTGACATTGGATATGGAGCTAACAAGAAAACACTGTGGGGAGTGGCCATAGGTGGATTGCAGGAGTTAGTTGTTTAAAGCGTGTTGCCTGAAATACTCAACTCCAAGGTACAATGAATGTCATGCAAGCCTTTGTTCCTGATTATGGTCAGAGCGCACTGTCGAACTTCAAAGAACTCATCTGGTTCCAAGAGGTTGCAATCAGTCAATGATTTGCAGTGGATTGAAAGGTGAATAATTAGAATCCTTTATTGTAAATTTGCTTTGGATCACAAGGGTGAAAACACCAAGGCCCTGTTTGAATGGATCTTTCCTTCCTTCCTTGAAGTAATAACTGATCTGGCATGACATGACAGCCTAATTTGTGAAAACAATGTCATGGTCACCTTGCTTACACCAATCCAGTCATGTGCGATGAATGGTTACTTCAAGGAAGGGAGAACGGAAGGATGCATTATAAGAGTATTTGAACAGGACCCTGATGGGTTCCCCCAAAATGGAGGTACAGGATAGTAGTTAGCCTTCTTTCAGTGCTGAGAGTGGACATGATGACGAGAATATATCCCTGCCTCACCTTTCCACTAAATGAGTAATTTTGCCATTATTGGTCCCTGTCTGTGTAAATCAACTCCGCCTGCCTATGATTTTTTTGTTGATAAAGGAGGGGCTTCATTGAGGCCCCTCCTCTGTTCCCAACGTTGGGGGGGTAGGTTGGGCAGGGGTTATCGATTGGGCCCTCAGATGTGCATTTTCGGCTACACAGTGTTTTGCTTTTTTTGAAAGCATGACAGAAATGGATCTATGGTAATCACATTTCAGCGGCGGTGACGAGCATTTTCCATTACCTCGCCCGGGGACTTTATCTGGTTGCTCTCTCTCTCTCTCTCTCTCTCTCTCTCTGCTGGAGAGGGGCACCCTGCCTAACCTCCATCCCTTTACCCTCTCCTCCGAACTAAATGATGCCATTTTTTATTCCCCCCAAAAAGTATCTCTAGGCTTACTCTCTCTCTCTCCATCCCTCCCATATAAATGCAAGTGCACACGTGCACACACACACACACAAACACAGGCACAGTCCGACTTCAGACGACAGCAACTCCTGGAGAGTAAACATGTTGTCGCTGGAGGAGCCAGATAGGAGCTGGGGCTCCCACAATACTTTATCTGAGCCAGCATTGCACATCAATAACAAAACCATCCCCTCTCACTCTCCTTCCATACCTCCCTCCTTCCATCACTCCATTCATCCTACGCCATCCTCCCCTCCAACCCTCACTGCCCACTTTTATTATTTCAAAACAAAAGCCGGAGCCCGCAAGAGAAACGGAACCAAGAGAGCGATAAAGCATTTGTCTGTTTATGCGGCCACGGAATTATTCCCACAGTCCTTTGTGTTTAGATACCTGGCTGGGCTCATGCTAATAACCTGTTGGTCGGCTCTGGCACCGTTTGGTTTCTGTTGGTCTCCGACGTCAAAAAAAAAAAAAAAAAAGCATGCGGATAAACAATGATGCTGAACCCAAATATAATTACAAAATCTCAGCAGAAGTTTAGGAAAATGTTTGTTCAGGCTTAAACTTTTGACTGGCAGTGTGAGTTCTCCTACAGATGTGTGGTATTGCATTGTATCAAATAACTACTCTCACAGTTATACAGTGCCTTCAGAAAGTATAATAACACCCCTTGACTTTTTCCACATTTTGTTGTGTCACAGACTGAATTTAAAATGGACAAACAAAATGTCACCAGCCTACACACAATACCCCATAATGTCAAAGTGGGATTATGTTTTAGAAAATTTGTACAAATTAATAAAAAAGGAAAAGATTATATGTCTTGAGTGGCGCAGTGGGCTAAGCCACTGAATCTCAGTGCTAGAGGAGCCACTACAAGCCCTGGTTTGGTTCCAAGCTGTATCACAACTGGCCGTGATTGGGAGTCCCATAGGGCGGCACACAATTGGCCAACGTCGTCTGGGTTAGGGTTTGGCCGGGGGTAGGCCGTCATTGTAAATAGGAATTTGTTCTTAACTGACTTGCCTAGTTAAATAGAGGTTATATAAAAATAAGTATTCAACCTCTTTGTTATGGCAAGCCTAAACAAGTTCAGGAGTCAAAATGTGCATGTTTAACATGCTTTTGAATAACTAGCTAATTTTTTTAACCCCACACATGCAATTATCTGTAAGGTCCCTCAGTCGAGCAGTGAATTTCAAACACAGATTCATCCACAAAGACCAATGCCTCGCAAAGAAGGGCACCTATTGGTAGATGAGTAAAAATGAAAAAGCAGACATTGAATTTGAGCATGGTGATGTTATTAATTACACTTTGGATGGTGTATCAATATACCCAGTCACTGCAAACATACAGGCGTCCTTCCTAACTCAGTTGCCGGCAAAGAAGGAAACCGCTCAGGGATTTCACCATGAGGTGACTTTAAAACAGTTACAGAGTTTAATGGCTGTGATAGGAGAGAACTGAGGATGGATCAACAACACTGTAGTTACTCCACAATACTAACCTAATTGACAGAGTGAAAGGAAGGAAGCCTGTACAAAATAAAAAATATTCTAAAACATGCGTCCTGTTTGCAGCAAGGCACTAAAGTTAGTGTCCTAAATACAAAGTGTTATGTTTGGGGCAAATCCAAAACAACACATTGCTAGGTACCACTATACACATCTTCAAGTATAGTGGTGGCTGCATCATGTTATGGGTATGATTTTAACCGTTAGGGACTGGGGAGTTTTTCAGGATAAAAAGGAAACGGAATGGAGGTAAGCACAGGCAAAATCCTAGAGGCAAACCTGATTGTCTTCTTTCCACCAGACACTGGGAGATAAATTCACCTTTCAGCAGGACAATAACCTAAAACACAAGGTCAAACCTAAACTGAAGTTGCTTACCAAGAAGACAGTGCATGTTCCTGAGTGGACGACCTAAATCTACTTGAAAATCTATGGCAAGATCTGAAAATGGTTGTATAGCAATGATCAACAACCAATTTGACAGCATGAATCATTTTGAAAAGAATAATGCGTAACTGTTGCACAACCCAAGTGTAGAAAGCTCTTAGAGACTTACCCAGAAAGACTCACAGCTGTAATCGCTGCCAAAGGTGCTTCTAAAAATGATTGACTCAGGGGTGTGAAGATTTACACTACCGTTCAAAGGTTTGGGGTCACTAAGAAATGTCCTTGTTTTTGACGGAAAAGCACATTTTTGGTAAATTTAAAATAACATCAAATTCATCTGAAATACAGTGTAGACATTGTTAATGTTGTAAATGACTATTGTAGCTGTAAATGGCAGATTTTTAAAATGGAATATCTACATAGGTGTATGGAGGCCCGTTATCAGCACCCATCACTTCTGTGTTCCAATGGCATGTTGTGTTAGCTAATCCAAGTTTATAATTTTAAAAGGATAATTGATCATTAAAAAACCCTTTTGCAATTATGTTAGCACAGCTGAAAACTGTTGTTCTGATTAAAGAAGCAATAACACTGGCCTTCTTTAGACTAATTGAGAATCTGGAGCATCAGCATTTGTGGGTTCGATTACAGGCTCAAAATGGCCAGAAACAAAGAACTTTCTTCCGAAACTAATCAGTCTATTCTTGGTCTGAGAAATTAAGGCTATTCCATGCGAGAAATTGCCAAGACATTGAAGATTTCGTACAACTCTGTGTACTACTCCCTTCATAGAACAGTGCAAACTGGCTCTAACGAGAATAGAAAGAGGAGTGGGAGGCCCCGGTGCACAACTGAGCAAGCTTCATTAAATTGTACCTGCAAAACACCAGTTTCAACATCAACAGTGAAGACGCGACTCCGGGATGCTGGCCTTCTAGGCAGAGTTGCAAAGAAAAATCCATATCTCAAGACTGGCCAATAAAAAGAAAAGATTAAGATGGGCAAAAGAACACAGACACTGGACAGAGGACTTTTGAACGGCAATGTTTGTAAATGAAATATTTCTGTAATTTCATTTTCAACACATTTGCAAACATTTCTAAAAACATGTTTTCAGTTTATCATTATGTGTGTAGATGGGTGAGGTAAAAAAATATATTTTGAATTCAGGCTGTAACACAACAAAATGTGGAATAAGTCAAGGGTTATGAATACTTTCTGAAGGCACTGTATGTGTCTTTGTTTAATTTAGAAAATTAAACTAGGAGAAAAGCTCGTATTGTCTGCGTTTTAAGGGATTTAACTTGACGATGGTATTCAAACAAGTGTTTGATCCGTGTAAGAAAAACCAATGCGTGTATCCAGAGAAAAACATTCTTGGTGCACACAAACTTTAATTAATAACACATATGCATGCACACACAAACACACAGACACACTGTTCCCTCTCGCCAAAAGGATGTTCTGCTCTAACAAAAGCCTCTGCACAGGGAGTCCAATGTCGTGCTGAGACCAGAAGAGAGGAATACACTGTAGTTTTTTAAATATTTATTTAATTCCCAACCATAATTTGATATAGTAAGCCTCTGCCTTGGCAAAAAAATATATACCGTTTGTGTTTGGTTTGTTGCACTGCATGGCGAAATATGACATATCCCAATCTGTCCGGAACGGAACGTGCTATAATGGAATGTCTATAATAAAGATTCCCATGAGTGAATATTCTTGAAATGTTTTTAAGGCGCTTGAGTTAAAGGCACCCATATGCATTAGGGCTGGGAATTGCGAGGGACCTCACGAGACGATATTATTACGATACTTAGGTGCCGATACGATACGTATTACGATTCTCACGATTCTATATGTATTTTGATTTGATACTACGATTTTTATTGTGATTTAATATTCAAAACATATTGCTCACTACATGTCTGCTGAAGCGAGACGAGAGGGCACGAAAACATGTGTTTTGATCAGTCATGGAAATAAAAGGGCTGAAAACATGTCGGCTCACTTTTTCAAAAGAAGATGGAGAAGAAACTATAGGATGAAAAATGCCATAGTTTTGGCGTATGTACAGCCGACTAGCGCGAGCTAACGCTACCTAGCAAAAAATACAATATACTATGTATGTAGACGGTGTGTGTGTGTATATATATATATATATATATATATATGTATATGTATATGTATATATATGTAAACTCAGCAAAAAAAGAAACATCACGTTTTCAGGACCCTGTCTTTCAAAAATAATTAGTAAAAATCCAAATAACTTCACAAATCTTCATTGTGAAGTGTTTAAACACTGTTTCCCATGATTGTTCAATGAACCATAAACAATGAATGAACATGCACCTGTGGAACGGTTCTTAAGATACTAACAGCTTACAGATGATAGGCAATTAAGGTCACAGTTATCAAAACTTAGAACACTAAAGAGGCCTTTCTACTGACTCTGTTCAGGGAAACAAGAAAGATGCCCAGGGTCCCTGCTCATCTGCGTGAACATGCCTTAGGCATGCTACAAGAAGGCATGATGACTGCAGATGTGGCCAGGGCAATAAATTGCAATGTCCATACTGTGAGACGCCTAAGACAGCGCTACAGGGAGACAGGATGGACAGCTGATCGTTCTCGCAGTGGCAGACCACATGTAACAACACCTGCACAGGATCGGTACATCCGAACATCACACCTGCGGGACAGGTACAGAATGGCAACAACAACTGCCCGAGGTACACCAGGAACGCACAATCCCTCCATCAGTGCTCAGACTGTCCGCAATAGGCTGAGAGAGGCTGGACTGAGGGCTTGTAGGCCTGTTGTAAGGCAGGTCCTCATCAGACATTACCGGCAACAACGTCGCCTATGGGCACAAACCCACTGTCGCTGAACCAGATAGGACTGGCAAAAAGTGCTCTTCACTGACGAGTTACGGTTTTGTCTCACCAGGGGTGATTGTCAGATTTCCGTTTATCGCCGAAGGAATGAGCATTACACCGAGGCCTGTACTCTGGAGCGGGATCGATTTGGAGGTGGAGGGTCCATCATGATCTGGTGCGGTGTGTCACAGCATCATCGGACAGAGCTTGTTGTCATTGCAGGCAATCTCAACACTGTGTGTTACAGGGAAGACATCCTCCGCCCTCATGTGGTACCCTTCCTGCAGGCTCATCCTGACATGACGCTCCAGCATGACAATGCCACCAGCCATACTGCTCATTCTGTGCGTGATTTCCTGCAAGACACAAATGTCAGTGTTCTGCCATGGCCAGCGAAGAGCCGGGGATCTCAATCCCATTGAGCACATCTGGGACCTGTTGGATCGGAGAGTGAGGGCTAGGGCCATTCCCCCCAGAAATGTCCAGAAACTTGCAGGTGCCTTGGTGGAAGAGTGGGGTAACATCCTACAGCAAATTTGGCGCAGTCCATGAGGAGGAGATGCACTGCAGTACTTAATGCAGCTGGTGGCCACACCAGATACGGACTGTTACTTTTGACCCCCCCCCTTTGTTCAGGGACACATTATTCAATTTCTGTTAGTCACATGTCTATGGAACTTGTTCAGTTTATGTCTCAGTTGTTGAATCCTGTTATGTTCATACAAATATTTATCTGAAATAAGTTTGCTGAAAATAAACGCAGTTGACAGTGAGAGGACGTTTCTTTTTTTGCTGAGTTTATATGTATGCATATATATACACTACCGTTCAAAAATTTGCGGTCACTTAGAAATGTCCTTGTTTTTGAAAGAAAATCACATTTTTTGTCCATTAAAATAACATGTGAGAAATTGCCAAGAAACTGAAGATCTCGTACAATGCTGTGTACTACTTCCATCACAGAATTTCATGTTATTTTAATGGACAAAAAAAATGATTTTCTTTAACTAACTTAGGGATAGGTGGGTTGCAAATGCCTCAACTGGCCAATTGCCAGGGAAAATACTCAATTAAAGCTACACTCGTTGTGAATCCAGCCAACATGTCAGATTTAAAAAAAAAAGCTTTTCGGCGAAAGCATAAGAAGCTATTATCTGATAGCCTGTACCATCTACACCAGCAGTAAACAAAGGAGTTAGCATATTTCAACCCTGCAGGCGCTACACAAAACGCTGAAATAAAATATAAAACATGCATTACCTTTGACAAGCTTCTTTTGTTGGCACTCCAATATGTCCCATAAACATCACAATTGGTCCTTTTGTTCGATTAATTCCGTCCATATATATCCAAAATGTACATTTATAAAGCGCGTTTGATCCAGAAAAAAACAGCTTACAAAAAACGCAACGTCACTACAAAATATTTCAAAAGTTGCCTATAAACTTTGCCAAAATATTTCAAACTACTTTTATAATATAACTTTAGGTATTTTTAAACGTTAATAATCGATCAAATTGTAGACGCGGCAATCTGTGTTCAATACAGGAAAGAAAACAAACCAGCGCCACTTTTCATGTCTTGCGCAACTCACAAAAGAGTCCCCAGTTCCTAGTTGGCCTACTTCTTCATTGCACAAAGGAATAACCTCAACCAAATTCCAAAGACTGGTGACATCCAGTGGAAGCGGTAGGAACTGAAAACAGGTTCCTATGAAATATCCCTTCTAAACAATTAGTCCTCGGGGTTTTGCCTGCTACATAAGTTCTGTTATACTCACAGACATGATTCAAACAGTTTTAGAAACTTCAGAGTGTTTTCTATCCAAATCGATGAATGACATGCATATCTTATATTCTTGTCATGAGTAGCAGAAAGTTGAAATTGGGCACGCTATTTATCCAAAAGTGAAAATTATGCCTCCTAGCCCCAAGAGGTTTTTAACAAAACAAGGACATTTCTAAGTGACCCCAAACTTTGGAATGGTACTGTATACTGTATGTATATTATATATTTTACAAATCAATACTATGTCGTCGCCCAAGTATCGCGATATGTAACTGAATCCCGGATTTGGTCAATGGATTATACGTATTACTTTCACAACTTTTTATTGCCCTTTTAATAGATTTTCGAGTTTAAACAACCACATCAGGGAGAGAGGATAGAACAACAAATGCTGTGAAAGGTTTTTAAAATAACAAATAGTGTGCATCCGGCGGAATGAATTAAAACAGAGATTTATCTTTTGATACAGCCGGCAGTGGCTGCTCAAAATTCATTCATTTGCCTGGTATTTGTTTAAGCAGATTGAAGAAGGGAGTGCGCTTGTTCCTTTGCGTGGTGTTTTGTATCTTATCGTGTCTTTCGACACATGAGTGGTGTGAAGAATTATAGCATGTTGAGAATTGTAGCGTGTGGGATTGTGGCTTAATGTGAATGTGTTATGGCAACGTTTTCTGGACTAGTGTAATGTGGGTGACGGTATTATACTCTTCCTGTTTGTGGGGAATGATCTGACCATTTCTCTAAAAGGCATGCTACCAGCTGAACACAAACACACACACACACACACACACACACACACACACACACACAACACACACACACACACACGAACACATGTGGACACACGTAGTGCACACAGACACATGAACACGTGTGGACACACGCAGTGCGTACACACACACACACACACGCACACACACACACACACGCATGAACACATGTGGACACACAAACAGTGCATACACACACACACAGTTAAGTGGAGGTTCCAAGACTTCCACAAAAGTTCTAGTCACAAGGTGCTCCAGCTATATTTACCTAGAAACACACAACACCGATATCTAACCACCCTGTTATATTAGGGACCTTCCAAGACTTCCACAAATGTCACAGCGAGGTCGCAAGCTTCTCCATAGTTACCGCCAGTCACCTGCTCTCATTAAAGGAAATTAATGTTGCATTCGCTTTCAATTAACCTTCCGTGGCAACGGAGCAGGACAGGGAGGGAGGCTCGGGCCCTGCTGGAGGTCAAGGTAATTGAATAGGGGTGTAATGATGACAATGCAAAGGGGCTGCCGGTCGTGGCTTGGGGGCGAGTCATGGCGCAGTTAGGCCGGAGGTTGAGTGGCAGGTGTCAGAGAACCATGTTAGCTCACTACAAGCGCGACCGCTGGCTGAAGTGCAGAATCCAAAATGGCAACCAACAGAGGATTATGGGTTCTTTCTCCCATTCTTATTTCATTTGCAGATTTTATGTATTTCTCATATTGGTTTTGTAGTCCTTCTCAACTGTAAGGCTTTAGTCTCTCACTCTCTCTGAGCTGTGATGGTCGTCTGCTCCTCGAAAGCGTGAAGGAGCATTGGCCAACAGTAAAACACCCTGGGTGCCTGAGGGTTGACCAAAAGTAAAACACCCTGGGTGACTGAGTGTTGGCCAACAGTAAAACAAACCTGGGTGTGTCCATCCCACTGATGAATGGCCATGCGGCCGGCAGGCGGATCGATACTGTGTGTGTGTGTAGGGTGTGTTTTTGTGTGTGTGTGATGTGGGTGGGGGTTCTTCATCTGATTAACAGGTGAATTCTGCTGAGCTGGAAATCCCATTAAATCCGTGGCATCTTACACACATACATGCACAGACATACACACCACCATAGGGTTGAGCTCCCACACGCTATAAAGGGAACATATGAAGAGCATGCCTATAACTCACCTTCCTCCCTCGCTGGACTGAACTGTATGTATGCCACTGAACCTACTGGGCCATATTAATACCCCCCACCACCCCAAACCCCATCCCCTTACATAATGTCACACTGCACTGGGGTGGACTCTATCCCACTTCACAATACATAAACGATAAAGTTTAATTTAGAGGGAGGGAGTATGGATGCCAAGTTTGTGAGACCATTGAGCATAAAGGGGAAAGCTTGTTTTTTTGGCACCCATTCCTTGTTTTGATTTTGAGTCAATGCGTATAAACCAATATTGTCTTGGTAAATAGGAAATGTCCTATGAGTAGTCATTCGCCCAGTGTGTTATAGATGCATTTCCTTGCATGGTGTGAGTAATTCTGACGCAGTGACTCAATATGTCTTGTTGTCTTGGCCGTCAGTGTGTGTGGGCTTGTTGTGTAAGCTGCCATCCTGGTGCCCTTACGCCTGATCTGTCACTCTGTGGTGCTGGCATTCAGCCTCCTCTCCTCCTGCCTCTCTCTCCCTCTGTCTACCTTTCACTCTTCTTCTCTATTCATTTGTCTCTTTCTCCCTCCCCTCTCTTTCTCTCTATCCGTCTCTCTCCCTCTGTCTCCCACTCCTTCTCCTCTCTTTCTAACCATCTCTCCCTGTCTATCTCTCTCAATCTCTCTTTCACTCCCTATTTCCTCCCCCTTTCCCTCCCTCCCTTCCTTCCTCCCTCCCTCCCTCTCTGTCTTGTTTCATTGGGAGGACAGAGCGTGACACTCTATCTCTTACACATCGTGCGTGTCCCTCTCTGATGATGCCAGCACGGTGACAAATCGGGCCGGCACGTGTGTCATCTGGCCAGTGACGGGAGGAACGACAAGCTCCCCACCATCTGCAGGCTCCTCCTCATCCCCTACCCTTCAGCCTATCACAAAGAAGACAGTCAGTCAGGGATGTCTGTTTGCAGTTTTGGAAGCTTTGTCGTTGTTGACCTTGAGAGTTAGCCTTTTATCAATACAAAAATATATACAGAATCAGTCAAAGGTTTGGACACACCTACTCATTCAAGGTTTTCTACATTGTAGAATAATAGTGAAGACATCAAAACTATGAAATAATACATATGGAATCATCAAGTAACCAAAAAAGTGTGAAACAAATCTAAATATATTTTATATTTGAGATTCTTCAAAGTCAAGAGTGTGCAAAGCTGTCATCAAGACAAAGGGTAGCTATTTAGAAGAATCTAAATGACAAAATATATTTTGATTGGTTAAATACGTTTTTGGTTACCACGTGGTATTTCATAGTTTTGATGTCTTCAGAATAATTCTGCAATGTAGAAAATGGTATAAATAAAGAAAAACCCTTGAATGAGTAGGTGTGTCCAAACTTTTGACTGGTACTGTATGCTTACATTAACCACTCTATGCTCTGTGCAGAACATCCAATGCCCATATGTAGTATTAACATGCATTTATGGATGCATGCGTGCATTCAATCATACATAATGCAGATCATAGAATGCCAAAGCTCATTTAAGCGTTGGCCATTGCCGCAACATCTCTCTCTCTCTGTGACCCTGCCGCATGATCTGTCTCTGGAGCCAATCAGCTCTGTCATGCAAGAAAAGAAAGGGCTTACAGGCCCCCTTCCCTCCTTCCCTCCCCCTCTCCTTCACTACCTAGCGTAGCCTAGCCTAGCCATAACCTAGCATAGCATAGTCATATAGCCAGGCTAGTTACTAACTCTGCTACCACAGGCTAACACTGTATCTCCCAATGTGATCGACTGGGTTCAAAACCTGTGTCTTCTAAGTGTCACAAGACTGTGTTAGCCCACTGAGCCAAAGCATAGGCTTTACCTCAGGGAGCTAACACAATTGTTTAGTTCTCAGGCACGGTTACTTGCCATTGTTTACATTCTTAATGGTGGACCACTTTGATGGTATGCACCTATGTATAACTAACAGTGTGACTTTAACCATTAGGTGGTGGGGGATTTACCAAATATCTGACCCTCACCATAAATCAGTGGTTATGGGAGACATCTACCTACTTTATAGAGGCCTAGCCTAGCTTCACTAGTGCAGGCTAATACTGTAGCCAACCTCACGCTTCCTTCAACAGAAATTTGCCAGGCTGTCTCCCATGCTTGAGAGCTCAGGAGAAATTTAGCTAATTCCCAGTTCCAGCTTTGACTTGCAAAGGGAAAAATCCTAATTCCCCCCCCTCCCACCCCCCTTTCTCTGTTGTGGCAGCTGTTGTATTTTAAGATTTGGTCTGTGTGTGTGTGTGTGTGTGTGTGTGTGTGTGTGTGTGTGTGTGTGTGTGTGTGTGTGTGTGTGTGTGTGTGTGTGTGTGTTTGCGTGCGTGTGTGTGTGTGTGTGTGTTTGCGTGCGTGTTAATGTCACGTTCTGTTGTCATTTGAAAAGAATGTGTGTCTGTTTGAGTTTTTTATACAGTGCGTTATAACTTGTGTGTACGTCCTCGGCTGTGCAGGTATTTCTGTGTGTACCTTGCAGAAAGTCTGTACATTTATGCCATGTTCTAGCACAGGATGTGCAGTATAGGTCGTATGAGGGCTTTCGAAGTGCCCGCCGTCAAATGTCTGGGAACTCATCCGTGTCATTAGGTCACATGTTCTGGAAGTAAAAAAGAAAACATGACATGCATGTACCTTGACCCTCTGACAGCTGCAGACACACACATGAGTAAAGTGGCGCACACGCATGAGGGCAAACACACACATACAAGCACGCAGGAACACACACACGCACGCACACACACACACACACACACACACACACACACACACACACACACACACACACTAACACACACACACTACCCTGAACCTGGTGGACTGAACACACACACATCCCATCCACTTCAAACACGGCAACACAGACTCAACAAACACACACACACACACTACTTCAGTTACCCCAGCTTGAGCTAATGCTACCCCAGATGAAAGAGCCTATTGATAGCGCTTAGCGTGGCGCATTGAGTTACTTCTCCCTCTCTCAGGGCTTGGACTTGGGTCTGAGGTGGCTGCCAGTGTCTGTCTCTGTCTCTCTCTCTCTTTCGCTCTCTCTCTCGCTCCTCTGTCTCTCTCTCACCCTCCCTAATTCTTTCCCTATTTTCCCCTACATCCCTCCCTCCCTTTCTCTTTTATTTCCCGTCCTCTCTCCCTCCCTCCCTCCCTCTCTCTATCCTTTATCAGGAGCCCTTCTCTTGAAACTCACGGGATGTGCTCCTCTATAATAGACTCGGTCAGCGAGAGAATGAACAGGATTAATTCAGCCAACGGCGGCAGAGGGATTTGATGATGTCATCCGTATGAATGAACCAGTTAGCGGATTATCTCCCCGAGGTGGAAGAGATCCAAGCAGATGAACGTAAAAGCCAGGGCGCGGAGAGGGAGAGAGAGAGGGGAGAGGAAGAGAGGGAGGGAAAAGGATAGAAAGAGAGACAGAGCAAGGTATAGAAGATAGAGGTAGATAAGAGAGAGCCAGTGAACGAGGACCAAAAAAGGAGAGGGCAGGGTGCCTCAGTTAAAGCTGGTCACCGGCACCATCAGTACAAATTGGTGGAATGGGCGATTGGGTTGGCTGTGGTGGCACTATTTAGTTCCTAGGTGTCACATTTGAGCTATGGAGCGTCTGAGGGAATCTCCCAGGAGCCTCAGCTGCGTCAATCACTGCTCAGTGGGCCGCCATGGCCAATCATCCTCCCCTCCAATGGCCAGCTGAGCTCCACAGGTTGGGGCCAGCCACCCCCCCCCTCTCTCCCCCTCTCTCCCTAGCCCCATGTGTGGTGTTGGCATCCCCCTCCCCTCTTCTCTCCAGAGGCCAGGGGAGCCCCGGCAAGGCCCTGGCCGCTCCAATCTCCCGTAATTGAGATGGATGATGGGTAAAATGTGAGGGGGGTTGGGAGTGGGGGTTATGCGGGATAGGGTACTCCCACTACTGTCGCTGTGGTTACCAGGCACACACACATTTTCAACACTGTTCTCTCAGTGTTTAATTGGCTTGTTGTTTGGCCTTCTGAATGTGTTTGCCAATTTCTTTCTCCCAGTCCCCTGTCCACAGTTCCTCTTGTCTCTCGCTCTCTCACTCATTGACTCTCTCACCATGCCCTAAGCCATGTCTAAGGCAGGCTGTGGCACTTCAGTTTAGAGGAGGGTAACTGGCGTCAATGCTATGACTGTCTCTGCTCTCACACAGAATCCAGTAGGCATCAAGCTGTAAGCCAATCAGGTGCAGTTGGAGTGTTCAGTTTGTTTGCAGCAGTTACTTTCAACTCCAGGAGGGAAATCCCCCAGAGACTGAATTGTTAGACCCGGCACTAATCAAAATGGACTCTGATACCGAGGTCTGTGTATGTGTGTGTGTTATTCCTCATCTCCAATCTCTCTTACACAGCCCCAGACATCGTTAAGCCCTGCCTAAACGTGCGTTGAAACCAAATTCAACCTCCACTTCCTACCCCATCCCCACCCCATGCGGAAAGGCAATATCGATCGATCCCTCTTGTTTTGGGAGGAGGAGCGCAGGGTAAAAGTGGATTTCCCCAACTAATCGTTGAGCACCGGTGGATCCCAGGGAGCGACAGGTAAACAGGTTCCTATCCTCAGTGAGAGGGGAGCAGAGCGGGCCCTCAACCCCCCTCCTCCTCCCTCCTTTAATGGCTCTAATGAGTTGTCGGCCTGGCTGAGGGAAGAAACCTTTAATGCACTGTGAAATATGTATCTTTTAGAGAGGGAGAGGGAGAGAGAAAGAGCCAAAGAGCAAGAGAGAGAGAAAAATAGAGAGAGGCAGTGAGATGGAGATGTACAGAGAGGGAGAGAAGGGCCCTTTCTGAGCGCGAAAGACAGATAAAGAGAGCATAGGAAACCTGGTTGTGATTAATGCCGAGTGTGTGGCGGAGCAGGGGTAGGTACTGTAGGGGCTGGGCGACGCAGCACCCGATGGAGGGATGAATCTATCCTGACACTCTCTTTCCCCGTAATTAGATTATTGGACTGATGAGGTAGCGCCCAGGATTAAGTCCTTCATCAGTTCTGAGGGAAGAGGGAGGGGGAGGGAGGGAGGGGGGAGGGAGGGAAGGAGTGAGGAAGAAGGGCTAGAGACAGGAGGTAGAGAGCGAGGGAGGAAGGGTGTAGAGAGGGAAGGAGGGAGGTGGAGAAAGCGAGGGACAGACAGAGAGAGGGGGCTGCACCAACCTCTCAAGGACCTCTCTTCAACCCCCCTTCCTTTCATTGTGGCCAGACCCGCTGTGACAAACGGGGGATGCCCAAACATATTGCTCTATAGCATTTAAGCTATAGAATTTAAGTCCAACATATAGAATTTAAGCTACGGTAGTAGTAGGCCTATGCTAGCTGTGGCAGCAATACCATTGTGAAAGCGGCGATGACATATTGGTGGTGGATGTCTTGAATTACCGCCGTACAATTTATAGCCCGCCGTGTACGGGAAACATGTTTCATGCAAATCATTATTACTGCCGCGACTACTATTACTCCAACTTCTGCCACTAATAATGCTAATACATGCTGCTTGAAACGTCAATCTTTCCTGGAGCTGTAGTTTGTAAGGTGATCTGGCGGATGCCTTTAGTTACGCTTCTGCTCCAGTTTGTAGCAAAGGTTTCTCTTCTCCTCCACTCCCCTCTGCTCTCTTTTCCTCCCCCTCTCCTCTCCCCTTCTCCTACGGTAAAGACAGAGGCTTCCCCTGCCCTGTGAGGGTGGCAGCTGGGAGAATACAGGGTGCCGTTAACCTACACACCTTTAATTTACAGGGGAGACCTTTCGGGTTCTTTTTACACGCAGCGCCGCAGTCGTTCACCTTTCCTAACGGGCATAAATCTCCCCTCAGGGCTCCTGTATTTTAAGGCTTTGTGCTCCCAGCTGGAATGTCAGCACAGGCCAAGCTAGAGACCCAGGGTGTTTTTCGTAGACACTCCTATGTGGAAGTATGCTATGGGCACTAAGAGGTCTGGACCTCTATGACAGAGGTGGTACAGTAGTGTACTTGAGCTGTGGCAGCAGGGCTGGTGGTTCAAGTCCTGTTTTGACTGTCCCTTCTCAATTGTTTCACGGGTTGTTGCAGCAACTTACTGTAAGGAACCAGCACAACTACAGGTTGGCGGCACGTTATGGGCTGCAATCTGACTTGGGATCTGTACACATCAATCCCACTTTTGTAAATCATACATCTGACTCAACCATTGATCATTGCCTGCTTGATTTGCCTAAACTTAGACCACCAGGTCCTTGACCTCAGCCATATTGTATTTATAGCGCCCCCCGCCTTTGTTCCCCTCCAGGCCACCTTCACTTCTACCTTTTGGCTGGTAGTACTGGTGTTGAACCCTGGCTCCGCTCACCTCCAGCAGCCTGAAATAGCCAGGCCTGCTGTGGTTATTTATTAACACTGGCGGAATTCTGGCTTCGTCTGCAGCTGTCGGATTGGCTGGCAGCCGCATCTCACACACACAGAAACACACACACACACACACACTAACAGGAGCACGAACACACACACTAACATGCAAACATGTTTGTTTTTACTATCCTTATGGGGACCAAACAATTGAAAATCCTATTTTCCCTCACCCCAAACCCCTAAACCTAAACCTATTCCGAACACCTAAACCTAACCCGTAAACCAAATTATGACCCTAACCCTAATTGTGACCCTAACCCCTAAATTTAAAATAGTCTTGTGGGCACTGGCGAAATGTCCCCCATTGAATTAGTCGTGTTTTACTTTCCTTGGGAGGACTTCTGGCACGCTGACCTCAAGGGCCTGAGTTGTACACCCCCTGGTTTGTAGGGACGTATTGGGCTACTCTCTCATTCCTTAAATGTTTTATTTAACCTTTATTTAACCAGGTAAGCTAGTTGAGAACAAGTGCGACCTGACCAAGATAAAGCAACGCATGGGTTACTATGGTATAGAATGCTGGACTACAAGGACACAAACGGTTTTTGATGAGGTGTCACGCCCTGGCCACAGAGAGGCTTTTTATTCTCTATTTTGGTTAGGCCAGGGTGTGACTAGGGTGGGCATTCTAGTTTAGTTTTTCTATGTTGTTGTATTTCTTTGTTTTTGGCCAGGTATGGTTCTCAATCAGGGACAGCTGTCTATCGTTGTCTCTGATTGATTGAGAACCATACTTAGGTAACTCTTGCCCACATGGGTTTTGTGGGTAGTTACTTTCTGTTTTGTATCTGACGGAGCTGTTTCGGTTGTGCTTTTTGTTACTTTGTATTTAGTGTTGAGTTCTATTTAATAAATGACGAACATATACCACGCTGCGCTTTGGTCCTCACCTTCTTCCACCAGCAGCCGTTACATGAGGTTTGTTTTGACTGGAGGTAGGCTAGATATTTATTACAACTATGGAGTACTTGGTGTTAGCTCCTGCCTGCTATACTTTATGACTCAGCTTGACATAAAAACAAAAACTTTGAGATTAAATCACAGAAGCCATCTTCGAGCCGATCTTTAGATGTTCGTGTTCTCACTTCAAACAGCATCCAGCAAGACCTGCAGAATGTATGACCCTCTCACATCGACTGCATCAATGGCCAGTGGTCAGCTACAAAAACAGCTCAAAATGATTCGAATAAACTGCAGACAAAGGTCGATTCAAAGGTCTACATTTAAGACCGGCGACTGACCACGGACACCGGATCAGACGCGCTCGTTAAACGGTGGCACCAAAACAAGAAAACAGAACTCAGACATCAAGGTTCTTATGTTCAGAGGTCACGTCTTGAGTCATAACTCCAAAGGCGTGGGGGTGTGACTTCTGGTCAGAGGCCAAGCGAGGCACGGCAGTAAGAAAACTGAGTAGGGGGTCAAAAGCAACTATACACACACACCGTCTCGCAAACACACGCACATACCGACAAACACCCCCAGAGTCAAAGGGCAAGAGTACGGCTCCACTTATGAAAATTAATGTGGAGGCGTGTGTGTGTGTGTGTGTGTGTGTGTGTTCATGCTCCTGCGAATGTGCTCGATCAAGTGAGTGTGTTCGCACGCATGCACGCGCAGGTTACTGCGTGTGTATATTCATGCAAGTGTGTGTGTGTGTGTGTGTGTGTGACGTGTGTTCGGGTTTAGAGTGTGTGCTCGCCTTACAGTGATCAATTATTGCTAGTGACATCTCACCTACAGCATCTTGACTCCAAAGCTCTCCACATCCTTGAGCCGTCCAAACCCCTGCTTTCCAAACATTCAGCCAAGATGAAATAGTAGTAGAGTCAGTAATAGTAGTAGAGTCCCGTGTATCTTTGGCCTGGCGGAACGTACTGTAACATATTGGAATGGAGAACATGGGTTAAGGAAGGGCAGGAGAGCAAAGCTGCACGTCTCCAGTTGACTAGCTGAAGTAGGTCAGGTCCGTTTAAAAAACACCACCGTACAAGCATTACGCACACACACACACACACACACACACACACACACACACACACACACACACACACACACACACACACACACACACACACACACACACTCACACCTCTTGACGATCCACCAACGCCCGTTCAGTTTATTACTGGTTGTGGTGTTTTGTTTTTACTGACTCAGTTTTTGATTGTCAATCATGGTGCTGTATGTTTCTTCTTTAAATTCATCCCAAAACGTTGCGTGGGAGAGTGGAGGTATGAGTCGTTCAGCTATGGGATAGGGATGGTGGGTTTATGTGTGTGTACATGCATGCGTGTGTCTGCAGGTGATGATCAAACAACATACAGGCCAGGTCCATAAAAAAAACACCACTAAACAAGTACACACACACACACACGCGCACACACACACAGTGTTTTCCATTAGCACCAGCCGTCGGCTAATCAGATTTATTTCAACCGGCTATTTTTCCACTTCATATTAACTAGGCTACTTTTTAAAAAGTCCGTCGAGCCATCTCCCGCTAGAATGAACGATATGCACGATATGCACGATATGAACGATATGCATCTTCAAGCAATCTATTGATAGGATAGGCGCCTGTCAGTCGCAAAGCGAGCGATGACAGGGAAACACAGTCTGCTGTCTGTCCCGCCTCCCGGTACAATTTGCGTGCGCTATGGTTGGTTGCCGTCTAATTTCTTTACACGGAGGAGGGAGAGAGCATGATGCTTGTGAATTTGCGTGTCCCATGTAATGTAAGTGGTAACGATGAGTTGAAACCACTTAGTCTAATTATTGTTTTCTGGCACATTCATTTATTTTCATTTGTGTGTTTCACATAACTAGCCATTCATTTGACCAATTTAGAAAATGGGGAAAAGATACAACTTTCTCTGCAATGTTACCTATGACTGGTATTTGTAACAATATGACAAATTAACTAAATACTTTTTGTGGGTTAGGAAAAAAAAACAGGTTTAATGTGCAGATCAAATCAAAGATGATTTATTGTTACTTTTTATTACATTTTTTTAAACTTTAGTTTATTTAGTAAATATTTTCTTAACTATTTCTTAAACTGCATTGTTGGTTAAGGGCTTGTAAGTTAAGCATTTCACGATAAGGTCTACCTGTTGTATTCGGCACGTGTGACAAACAAACAAACAAAATGTGATATGATTTGATCCTAGGCTACAGATAGGCAAGACGTCTGTGCACGGGAAACAGTGGCTAACGAATGGAATTCATACTATAGGTGATCTGTACAATGAAGGTGTTTTCATGTCATACTCAGATTTGGTACAAAAATATGATGTGAGAGACAAGGGCTATTTCTGGGAATATTTACAATTTAGAGAATGTTTGTTAACCGGCTATCAACAACATCCAGGAAAAAACCTAATAGATGAGTATTTGGAATTCCCCAAACATAAAGAAGCCCATTTTTTTTTAGCAATATTTAGGCATCTGCAGTGTAAAAAAACGTAAAAACCTGAGAACAATATGGCAAATTGACCTTAAGTGTGAAATTGAGGATGATACCTGGTTGAAGATCTTGTCCAGCTCAGGGAGGAACATAAGGGAAGCCTGGGGGGAAACTTTCTCAGTATGAGATACTTCATAGGTTTTATTGGACCCCAACAAGGCTTCATAAGATGGGGCTTGACCAACAATTCTATGTGTTGGAAATGCCAAAAAGACACTGGGCCAATTGTATATGCAATATGGGAATGTACATTAGTGCTACCTTTCTGGAAGGATGTTTTTGAAATATCTGGAAGAATTGTTGGGGTTAACATTTGCAGTTTCACCGAGAATATGTCTCTTGGGCGATAGAACAGTATTGTAGCTTGTGAGATACTATTTGACTGTGTATGTGTGCTATTCTGGAGGATATGTCTGGACGTCATGTTTTTGTGCTGTACAATGTTTCATTTGTTTGTTTGTTTGGAAAAAAAGGGGGGAAAAATCAATACAACTTTAATAACAAAAAAATGAAAAAAAGTGCATCAAGTTTGACATTTTTAAAGTGGAAACTACAACCTTTAGAAGCCTTTTCAAACCCTGAATACACTACAAGTTTGAAAAATTCTCAGGAACAAAAGTGATCAAATTAAGGTCCTACATCTGTAGGATATCGGGGCTTTCCAGACAGTGACGCTAAAAAGAGTGACGCTAAAAAGAGTGACTCTCGTCTCATCAGGCAGTGGGCTGATTCGATTAAAGAGTGACTCTCGTCTCATCATGCAGTGGGCTGATTCGATTAAAGAGTGACTCTCGTCTCATCAGGCAGTGGGCTGATTAGATTAAAGAGTGACTCTCGTCTCATCAGGCAGTGGGCTGATTAGATTAAAGAGTGACTCTCGTCTCATCAGGCAGTGGGCTGATTCGATTAAAGAGTGACTCTCGTCTCATCAGGCAGTGGGCTGATTCGATTAAAGAGTGACTCGTCTCATCAGGCAGTGGGCTGATTCGATTAAAGATTATGTTTCTATTATGCTGAGCTACGGAGCACCGGTATGGGAAAAAGCGATGAGGGAGGACCGCCCTTCTCAAATCAAACATAACAAGGCAGCATGGTGCATCATCCAGAAGCATCCCATCTCTTTTCCATAAAATCTACGTTTTGAGATATTAATCTTTCAACTATGGGTTGGTGTGTGTGGGGAGTTAGTGTGTGCATGCGTGTGTGTGCAGGTGATGATCAAAGATACATTAGCAGGGTAAGGCTGGTGGTCTGCATTTCAGGAGTGTGTGTGTGTGAGCATTTGTGGGTATGGTTGAGTATTTTCAGGATGACGTTACGAGGGCCAAGCCAATGTTGACGACTATTGATTTTCAGCAGATCATAAAAACAGACCGAGGTTGTGAGGACAGTTGTACGTGTGTGTGTGTGTGTGTGTGTGTGTGTGTGTGTGTGTGTGTGTGTGTGTGTGTGTGTGTGTGTGGGATATTTGATACATTTTTTGCAGTTTCATGTGTAAGCACTCCCATATGGGTGCATCTTATGGGGGAACATGCTGTCTTCTCGGTGGTGAAAGTAAAGTAGTGCAGGGAGTATTTTTCAGTTTTCTCTCCTCTACTTCCATCTCCTATCTCTCTCCCCTCTTTCTTTCTCTCGCTCTCGCTCTCGCTCCCTCTCCCTATATCTAATCTCTCTCTTTCTCTCTCCCCTCTCTCTTGCTCTTTCTCCCCCCTCTTTCCCTCTCTCTCCTACCTCTTTCCCTCTCTCTCCTACCTCTTTCCCTCTCTCTCTGTCCTTCTCCTCTCTTCCTCTTTCACTCTCTCTCCCTCTACCTCTTTTCTCCCTCTCTTTCTCTCCCTCTCTCTCTCCCTCTCTGGGGTTTTAATTACTGTCTTCTTTCACCTCTCATTAGCAGGGCTAGGCCTCTCATCCTTAATGCTAATGCAAACACACACACAAACATATGCAAAAACACCCTCTGTACCCCCGCCACCACCACCACCACCACTACCACCACCAACACAAACACACACTTCCACAGCCAGCAGCCTTCTCGTCGGCGATGCTAATTCACGGCTGTTCTCTGTTGACTTCTCTAAACACAGCCCCCTGGCCTCTCCTGTGACACAGTCTCATATGAACTCCCAGAGAGAAACACCACCCAGGCAGTCACTCACAACACCAGGAGAGGAAGGATAGAGAAGAGACTAAAGAGTCATCCACACGCATACATATACATGCACTTATCTATACCACACTAACTTGTTTGTTTTGCTTTTTAAAGCGTATTTCTGTATTGAAAAGGACTATGAAGGATTAATTATTATTAGTTTATTACTACTAACTCACTCACTTTTCTTATTTTTTTCTACTCAATTCTTATACTGACATATGGGTCGTTATGAGAAGGTTATATTGACAAAAATACTACAATTATTACTGAACAAAAATATAAAGTGTTGGTCCCACATTTCATGACCTGAAATAAAAGATCCCAGAAATGTTCCATATGCACAAAAAGCTTATTTCCACAAATTTGTTTACATTCCTTTAGTGAGCTTTTCTCATTTGCCAAGATAATCCATCCACCTGACAGTTGTGGCATATCAAGAAGCTCATTAAAAAGCATGATCAATACACAGGCGCACCTTGTGCTGGGGACAATAAAAGGCAACTCTAAAATGTCAGACAACACAATGACACAGATGTCTTGAGGGAGAATGCAATTGGCATGCTGACTTCAGGAATGTCCACCAGAGCTATTGCCAGAGAATTTAATTTTCACTACTCTACCATAAGCCGCTTCCAATGCTGTTTTAGAGAATTTGTCAGTACGTCCAATTGGCCTCACAACTGCAGACCTCGTGTAACCACGCCAGCCCAGGACCTCCACATCCGGCTTATTCACCTGCGGGAATCACTGAGACCAGCCACCCAGCCACTTGAGGACTATTTCTGTCTTCTTGTGGGGAAAAACTAATTCTGATTGGCTGGGCCTGGCTCCCCAGTGGGTCAAACCGGATACTTTTGTCATATTTTGAGTAATTGCATGCTGTAAAGGTATTGATAAGAAAAACTTTACAGGACCTAAATAAACTGAACAAAAATATAAACGCAACATGCAACAATTTCACTGAGTTACAGTTCATATCAGAAAATCAGTCAATTGAAATCTATTAATTAGGCCCTAATCTTTGGATTTCACATGACTGGGCACATCCACGTGGGAGCCAGGCCCACCCATGTCTGCGCCCCTGCCTAGTGATGTGAAATCCATAGATTATAGGCAAGTCAGTTAAGAACAAATTCTTATCTGACAGCCTACTGGGGAACAGTGGGTTAACTGCCTTGTTCAGGGGCAGAACAATAGATTTTTTTACATTGTCAGCTCAGGGATTTGATCCAGCAACCTTTCGGTTATTGGGCCAAAGCTCTAACCACTAGGCTACCTGCCACCCCAAAAGTTCAAATAATATCAGTAACTTTAATTTCTTAATTTCTGGTGGATTTAAGACATTTCTGGGTGCCATAGTTACATTCCACCTCAGTTGTGTTCATTATCTTCCCATCCACCCCTCCGCGTCCTGCCACTGCTTTGTAAGTGAGGAGATAGGCCACATCACAGTGGGCTGGACAAGGAGAGAGCAGGGCCCTGGCGGTCAAGACATCTGAGTTAGAGAGCCACTAATTAGGCTAATACAGATTAGCTCCCGTGGGAACAGCCATATTGATTGAACAACAAATGCTGAGAGAAAAATAACATTCAGTTATCCACACTGATAGACAATGCCATCCTCGCTCTCTTTCTCTCTCTCCTCCCTTTTTTCCCGGAAGCATCAGTAAACTGGTGGGGGGTTTAGATGTGTGTGTGTGTGTGTGTGTGTGTGTGTGTGTGTGTGTGTGTGTGTGTGTGTGTGTGTGTGTGTGTGTGTGTGTGTGTGTGTGTGTGTGTGTGTGTGTGTGTGTGTGTGTGTGGGGAGGGAGGGAGGGAGGGATATTTGATACATCTTTTGCAGTTTCTAGTATTCTTTGGTGTGTGATTTATTTTTGTGATTTAGACTGGTGTCTGTGACTATCCGTGATGTGTGTTTGGGATGGGGGCTGTGATGTCATCCAATAACACCGAACTTGGAGTGAGGAAATGATGAAAGTCAGGATGTTGAAGGCATCTTAGAAACTATTCACACCTCTTGACTTTTTCCACATTTTGTTGTGTTACAAATCAGAAAAAGCTGGAGCACCTCCAGAGAACATTATTTTGTGTGGAGATGCCACTTTATTATTATTATTTTTTAGAGCTCACAAAGTCGGATTAAAATGTATTTAATTCTCATTTTTTTATCAACGATCTACACAAAGTACTCTAATGTCAAAGTGGAAGAACATTTTTAACATGTATAAAAACTGTATGAAAAATGAAAGACTATCTCTTGATTAGATAAGTATTCAACCCCCTGAGTTTACATGTTAGAATTGTCTTTGGCAGCGATTACAGCTGTGAGTCTTTCTGGGTAAGTCTCAAAGAGCTTTGCACACCTGGATTGTACGATATTTGCCATTATTATTTTTTAAATTCTTCAAGCTCTGTCAACTGGGGTGGCAGGGTAGCCTAGTGGTTAGAGCGTTGAACAAGTAACCGGACTGTTGCAAGTTCCAACCCCCGAGCTGACAAGGTACAAATCTGTTGTTCTGCCCCTGAACAGGCAGTTAACCCACTGTTCCTAGGCTGTCATTGAAAAGAACAATTTGTTCTTAACTGACTTGCCTAGTTAAATAAAGGTAAAACTTAGCTGTTGGTCATTGCTAGATAACAATTTTTAGATCTTGCTATGATGGAGATTGGTACTCATTAATGTGTTGTATTGGATTTTCCCCAAACATAACACTTTGTATTCAGGACAGAAAGTGAAATGCTTTGTATTTTGCAGTATTACTTTAGTGCCTTGTTGCAAGCAGGATGCATGTTTTGGAATAATTTTATTCTGTACAGTGCTTCCTTCTTTTCACTGTGAATGGAACAGAGTCATGTCGATGTGTTTGATACCGTTCCAGCCCGTCCTCCTACAGTATATATATTTTTACTTAACCTTTATAAACTAGGCAAGTCAGTTAAGAACAAATGATTATTTACAATGACAGCCTACCCCGGCCAAACCCTCCCCTAACCCGGACAATGCTGGGCCAATTGGCGCCACCCTATGGGTCTCCCGATCACTTTCGGTGGTGATACAGCCCAGAATCGAACCCGGGTCTGTAGTAATGCATCTAGCACTGCGATGCAGTGCATTAGACCGCTGCGACCCCAAAATATAGAATGCCTCCCACCAGCCTCCTCTGTCACCATAGAGTACCACAGTGTGAGTCATAATACCCATAAAACCTAGCGTTTTTTTTCACAATTCATTTTTCCCGTAGGGGATTTTAGAAACACTTCAAATAAGGGATGGGTTTCTTTTTGGCTTACCCTGGCGTGACGTTTTGATAACCGTGTAAATCTCTCTAGGACAATACGTTATTGGAACCATTTCCCTGTTTGACCACTAGGTTTTATGTGTATTATATCACCTCCACTTTAGGGCTCTATTAGCCTAGTGGTGAATTTCCTGAGCGGTTTCCTTCCTCTCTGGCAACTGAGTTAGGAAGGACACCTGTATCTTTGTAGTGACTAGGTGTATTGATACACCATCCAAAGTGTAATTAATAACTTCACTATGCTCAAAGGGATATTCAATGCCTGCTTTTTTTCCCATCTACCAATACAGTGCATTCGGAAAGTATTCAGACGCCTTGAGTCTTTACACATTTTCTTATGTTAAAGCCTTGTTCTGAAATTGAAGGTTTTTTTTGGTTAATTAATCTGCACACAGCTACCCCATAATGACAAAGCAAAAACAGTAAAAATAAAATAAAATATTTAGCAAATAAAATCTGAAATATAGCATTTACATAAGTATTCAGTACTTTGTTGAAGCACCTTTGGCAGCACCGTCTCGTCTTCTTGGGTATGACGCTACAAGCTTGGCACACCTGTATTTAGGGAGTTTCTCCCATTCTTCTCTGCAGATCCTCTCAAGCTCTGTCAAGTTGGATGGGGAGCGTCGCTGCACAGCTATTTTCAGGTCTCTCCAGAGATGTTAGATCGGGTTCAATTCCAGAGATTTGTCCCGAAGCCACTCCTGCATTGTCCTGGAGCAGGTTTTCATCAAGGATCTTTCTGCACTTTTCTTTGTTCATCTTTCCCTCGATCCCGACTGGTCTCCCAGTCCCTGCCGCTGAAAAACATCCCCACAGTATGATGCTGCCACCACCATGCTTCACCGTAGGGATGGTGCCAGGTCTCCTCCAGATGTGACGCTTGGGATTCAGGCCAAAGAGTTCAATCTTGGTTTCATCGCACCAGAGAATCTTGTTTCTCATGGTCTGAAAGTCCATTAGGTGCCTTTTGTAAATCTCCAAACTGGGCTGTCATGTGCCTTTTACTGAGGAGTGGCTTACGTCTGATCACTCTACCATAAAGGCCTGATTGGTGGAGTGCTGCAGAGATGGCTGTCTAGAGCTCTGTCAGAGTTCTTTGTCACCTCCCAGACCAAGGCCTTCTCCCCCGATTCCTCAGTTTGGGCGGGCAGCCAGCTTTAGGAAGAGTCTTGGTGGTTCCAAACTTCTTCCATTTAAGAATGATAGAGGCCAGCCTCCTGAGTGGCGCAGCGGTCTACGGCACTGCATCGCATCCAGTGCTAGAGGCGTTACTACAAACCGGCCATGGCTAGGAGTCCCATAGGACGGCGCACAATTGGCCCAGCGTCGTCCGGGTTAGGGGAGGGTTTGGTCGGTGGGTGCCTGCGGGCTGACGCCGGTCGCTGGTTGAGCGGTGTTTCCTGCGACACATTGGTGCGGCTGACTTCCGGATTAAGCTGGCGGGTGTTAAGGAGCGAGGTTAGGCGAGTCATGTTTCAGGGGACACGTGACTCCAACTTCGTCTCTCCCGAGCCCGTTGGGGAGTTGAGTCAAGATGAGTCAAGATTGAGTCAAGATTGAAAATTGGGGAGAAAAAGGGGGTAAAATACAACACAAAAGTATTTTGGAGGCCAGTGTATTCTTGGGGACTTTCAATGCTACAGAAAGTTTTTGGTACCTTTCCCCAGATCTGTGCCTCGACACAATCCTGTCTCTGAGCTCTACAGACAATTCCTTCGACCTCATTGCTTGTTTTTTCTCTGACATGCACTGTCAACTGTGGGACCTTTATATAGACAGGTGTGTGCCTTTCAATATCATGTCCAGTCAATTGAATTGACCACAGGTGGACTCCAATCAAGTTGTAGAAACATCTGAAAGATGATCAATGGAATCAGGATGCACCTGTGCTCAATTTCGATTCTCATAGCAAAGGGCTTGAATACTTATGTAAATAAGTTTTTTTTAATTTTTTATAAATGTGCAAACATTTATAAAAAACCTGTTTTTGCTGTGTCATTATGGGTTATTTGTGTGTAGTTTGATGAGAAGAAAATGCTCATTTAATCCATTTCAGAATATGGCTGTAACGTAACAAAATGTGGAAGAAGGGAAAGGGTCTGAATACTTTCCAAATGCACTGTAGGTGCCCTTCTTTGTGAGGAATTGGAAAACCTGGTATTTGTGTTTGAATCTGTGTTTGAAATTCATTACTGGAGGGACCTTAATTATATGTGTGGGGTACAGAGATGAGGTACTCATTTAGAAATCATGTTATATAATATTATTGCACACAGTGAATCCATGAAACGTATTATGTGACTTGTTAAGAAAATCGTTATTCCTGAATGTATTTAGGCTTGCCATAACAAAGGGGTTGAATACTTATTGACTTACTTATTGGGGTGGCAGGGTAGCCTAGTGGTTAGAGCGTTGGACAAGTAACCGGACTGTTGCAAGTTCAAACCCCCGAGCTGACAAGGTACAAATCTGTCGTTCTTCCCCTGAACAGGCAGTTAACCCACTGTTCCTAGGCAGTCATTGAAAATAAGAATTTGTTCTTAACTGACTTGCCTAGTTAAATAGAGATGAAATAAAAACTCAAGACATTTCAGCTTTTCACTTGGAATTAATTTGTAAAATGAAAAACACAATTCCACTTTGTCATTATAGTGTATTGTGTGTAGACCAGCTACCAAAAAATCCTAGTTTAATTTATTTTAAATTCACAACAACATTTGGAAAACGTAACGGGGTGTGAATACTTTCTGAAGGTACAGTATGCCATTGCATCTGCCAGTGTAGGGTGCCCTAGACTCTGATCTTGGGTCCATTTTTCATTCTCTCCCACTAATGATTAAGGTTAGGATTGCGGAAGTGTAAGCTGATCCTAGATCTGAACCTAGGCGAAACTTCACCCTTGAGCACACCCACCCAACCCGCTGTAAAATGACCAATGTGTTAAATGGGTATTAGCGTTAGCCATCACTCCTCTGGGTCTTCACATTCTCATGGCCCTGTCCCACTCATTAGCCATTAGCTCCACTCTGCTAACGGCTAACTCTGATTGCCACTCGTCGGGTCTGCCTGCGTGCGGCTCGACTCGTCTGCCTTGGGAGAGGTAGAGTGGCGAGGGCTTCTCATTTCCCGCGTCCAATGACACGTGAAGGCGACGCAGGTAACAGATGTGTCAGCGGGGGCGCACGCACGCACACACTCACATTCCCATAAACACTATCTCTCTATCTTCTCACTCACACACACACACACACACACACACACACACACACACACACACACACACACACACACACACACACACACACACACACACACACCTGGGTCATCATCATTAGGTGAGAGTGGCGGTGCTTAGAAGGTACGGTAAACGGCTGATGATGGGAGGGAATTATTGGCTAATGACAGGAACGTGTGGCGAGGGCGATCTCCCTGGAGTGTCTTCTAGAGAGAGAGGGATGGAGGGATGGAGAAAGAGTGTGGTAAGTTGGGAGGGAATAGGGTGGGGTTGGGGAGTAAGCGAAACCTCAAAATAACTTCACGTTTGAGACTTTTAGCACTCTTATCCAGAGAAACTTACAATAAGTGCAGTCAAGTAAAGTAGTCGAGACATCCACGTATCACAATTATTGCAGGTAAAACCTCCCACTTCTGAAATATTCAATATTCACTCCATCAAAAGGCCTCAGCCAAGCACTGACGATCACTGGTTTGAGTGTCAGCTAGGAATGAAAAGATAGCATATAGCCTCTCTCAGCCCCCAAACATAATTTGAGGGTTCAGGGCAGGGGAGGGAAGTTGTCCAAATGAAAGGCTACTCGATGAAGAGGAGAGGCCATTTTCTGGTGAAGTGGAATTGACTCCTGCACTCATTCATACGAGAGGCATGACGGCGGTGAAATAGCCTCACCTGGAACGGTCCCTGTGAGAGAGAGAGATGAAGATGGATAGATGGAGATAAATATTGAGGAAGAAAGAGGGGGAGGCAGATGAGAACATTGGAGAGGGAGGAGATAGGAGGTGAGGGGATATGAGTGTGGAGAGAGAGATAGAAAGGGGGGACGGGGAGACGGGTCCTTGTGAGAGTGTGGGAGAGAAAGATAGATACATTTGTCGGTTGGGGGGGGGGGAGAAACTCCGGTATCTTATCTTATGGGCTTGGATGTCATAAAAGCGTAATGATGATTAGATCAGTGAGGGGCTATATTTATTTTACTGTGCTCTTTACACGAGAGTGGGTGAAGTCCTTCTTTGTCATAAATAATGAAACCCTCCCATCTCAGAAATGAAATGAAATATTTACACGGCGACCGCCATGTATACTCGCCCCCCTGAATTAATAATTATCACACCCACTTAACTATAGAACAATTCTAAGCCATTCAGGAAATGAATCTAACAAAAAGGCCGCCTTTTGCAGTGTGTTTGTGTGCGGTCTCATACTCTGTCAGATGACAGTCTTTCACAAACCCACCTGGGTGGTTCCACGGCAGCCATTTTAGTGACGTAATATACTACTTTAGTGCTGTGATTTTCTGGAATACTCTATAACTATAATACTTTATATAGAGAATTCAAGAGAATCTCAATATGCAGTGTAACTCCCCACCATAACATTATAATTAAGTTAGGTCATTGTGATATGATTGGAGTATTTTGGAATTTGCTTGGTTGCCTCCAGCCTCACCCGAAATCACTTCCAAAACCAAGGGAGCGTTTTTGGTTGGCCAATTACTAGACTTTTACAGTCCATGTTAATTGGGACCATAAACTTGGTCTGAGCCTCATTCAATAATGATTCTCTCCTTCCCAATACCTGCTGGCCTTTAGCAGAATATTACTTATTAAGCACTGCAAAATATATCGTAACTATTACGCGTAAGGTCAACCGTGGAGAATCTTCGGGAGAGCACACTTTATGGGCTCAGGTTTTCTTTATCCAATCTGCATGCAGAGCTGTAGCCATCTTAATGGGATCGGTCTGCAGTTTTTAAGCATCTCTTTCCAAAAATACAGATATAAAGTCTGTCAAGTAATAAATAGGCATTTTGTAGCCATGCTATTTTCTTTGAACCCTCTAAACCTCTTCTTCATTTGTGGTCATTCAGTTTGGGTGGTTGATTTTGCTGGTTTTGGGTCGTTCCACGAAATGAGTGCTTTTGTAATTTTCAGTAGAAATTGTGCACCAATATTGAATTTTAAAAGCCTGTTAAAAGGCACTTCAATTTATATATAGACAACATGGAGAATGCAATAAATCCGTTTTTTTATATGAATAAAAACGTGCTAATTCATCATTTTGACTTTGACTTCTAGGAAGATTTTAACCCACTTAACCCCAACATGTCTCCACGTTTTCACTGTCACTGTAAAGCCATAGTTATTTTGTTGCTTATGACAGTCATTTCTGAAGATGATTTATTTAATGTTATTAGCGATTCAAATCTGTCCCTCATTTTAAGGTCAACCCTGTTATGTGAACTGAACTCTCGTTTTAACATGATGAAACTATTCCTTTTTTTGGTGTATTTTATCTAATAGGCAAATCATAGTGTAAAAGCAGGTGAGCTGGTTCTTTTTGGCCATTATATGGTGTTTTGTGGTGGCAAAAAGAGCGGGTCGAGCATAACAAATCAACCCTGTTATTGGTGAATCTCACATTCAATTGCCCCTCTCTGTTGCTCACAACAAGCTTCCCTTCCCCATTTCAGATGAAGTCGTCACCCCTGTTATGGTTGAACTTGTTACTTTATTTAGCACTTAGGCACTTACTATAGTATTTTTTATTATACTTTTGTTTTTTTGAGATAGGGAAATATTTTTGATTTATTCGGTTGGACATATGCTCTTTATGGCAGAATGTAAAAATGACACTACTCAAAAGACCCCTAATTGGTGGAACGACCATTTTATTTGTTTATTTTTTTTGTCCACCATGATAAGACCACGTGTGACTGTCCAATTCCTTAAACTATTGAATAGTTTCAATAAGGCGATTCAAATTATAAACTCAAAGGGCCCTATTTTGATAATGCAACAAATGGGAGTAAATGTGAGAATGTATTACTCCTTGTGGCAGCCTTTATTTGAATTGTACAACATCAGAGCGCAGTAATGATTTATGTGTGTTTAAATTCAAATGGACAGATACGTAATTCGCGAGCTACAACCATATATCAGTTTCATTCCAAATTACTTTCAAAATGTAGAATATCAAAAGTGTTTATGTGGCCTGTTTTTCCACATCAAGGATCTCCAAGCTTTGCCCACGGCTCACATGGAATCCTTACATCGGAGAGAGCGGTCTTGGTGTTGCCAGTTTCCTCTAAGGCAGAGCTCCCATGGAAAAACTCCCAACTCAACTTGCTGCCTATAAGCACGGGGAACAATGCATCCAGTAGACTTGATCCTAGCCCTTATTGTCCCAGTATCAAATCAGTTCCTGTCAGAGGGGATGTTTGAGGATACGAATTAACCGCTACAAAAACAAAACCTCCCCTCAACACACCTACAGACACCCCCATCTCCCCACACACACCACCTCTCTCAGTAAACACAAAATGGTCCGGACCCCGGCCATTGTTTCAATCCAAGACCCCAAGATGTCTCCAGAGTAAAGCCGGGTCATCTTCAAAGAGGGAATCATCCCAGGAAAACAGTCTCTGATCCTCAGACTCTCCCAGGAGCGAGTGAGAGAGTGGGAGAAGAAGGACATCCATCCAAACGAATGTAATGCGAAGCCGCTAGTCGAGCAGTCTGTGGTTGCTGTTGATATAACCTGTGTGGCCTATCTGGAGGCTTCATGGATAGATCAGAGTGAATGGAGAGCCCAGTTTCTCCTGCTGTGATGGTGGAGGAAAGGTTCCATGGTGTGTGCGTGACACACCCCAGAGCCCCTCTGTAGGCAAGGCCAGGAGATAAGAGAGATGGTCAGCACCGCAGGCAGTGGGGGCTCTGGAGATGTGTGTGTGTGTGTGTGTGTGTGTGTGTGTGTGTGTGTGTTTAAAGGCCACAGGCACAAACACACACATGGTTACACACACACATGTGGACACATACGCACAAACATAAACACTGGCGCTCAAGCACACAAATACATTGAGTATGGTCTAGTTATACATGCTCATTCACACACATCCATACAGACACACATAAAATGTAATGTATACACTCAAAACATAAAACACACCCAGTACAACAATCACTGTCAGCCCCCCCCCCAAGCCTTCATATACTGTGTACCACTATTTCCATCTCTTCCTCTCTCTCTCTCTCTCTCACACACACACACACACACACACACTGGCACCCTGGGCAACTGCTTTAGGAGGCTTCAGGCCCCCAGGGAGGCTAATCCCTGCACAGGTTAATGCAACTCTGACCTCCCCCGACCCTAACCACCCGATCCTATCTATACCTCTCCCTCTGTTTCTCTCTCTCTCTGTTTCTCCCGCTCTCTCCCTTTCCCCCTCTCTGTCTATTTCTCTCTCTGTTTCTCTCTCTCTCTTTCAAAGCCCCTCCCCTCCTCTAAGCCAGTGCCAAACTGATGGAGAGATAAAAACCCTCAGATTCGTATTAGAGTCAATTTTGGGGACTGTAAGGTTAGGGGGAGACATCACCCTCTCAGAACCCCTGAAGCCCGTTCTCTATTTATTATAGGGATGTGTTGCGGGGAGGAGGATGTGGAGATATGTAGAGAAGTAAAAGTGTGTTTTTGCGTGCCTGTGTACCTGTGTGTGTGTGAGAGAGAGAGGTGACTCTTGAGTGTCACCGTCCTAATTCCCATAGAAGACGGTGTGCCGTGTAGCTCGTACCCCCAGGCAGGGTACTGTAGCTTCATCCACCCAGGTAGTGTCATAAACCAAGTAGTGTCATCCACCCAGGTAGCGTCATCTAACCAGGTAGCTTCATCCACCCAGATAGCATCATCTAACCAGGTAGCTTCATCCACCCAGATAGTGTCATAAACCAGGTAGTGTCATCCACCCAGGTAGCGTCATCTAACCAGGTAGCTTCATGCACCCAGGTAGTGTCATAAACCAGGTAGTGTCATCCACCCAGGTAGTGTCATAAACCAGGTAGTGTCATCCACCCAGGTAGTGTCATAAACCAGGTAGTGTCATCCACCCAGATAGTGTCATAAACCAGGTAGTGTCATCCACCCAGGTAGTGTCATAAACCAGGTAGTGTCATCCACCCAGGTAGTGTCATAAACCAGGTAGTGTCATCCACCCAGGTAGTGTCATAAACCAGGTAGTGTCATCCACCCAGGTAGTGTCATAAACCAGGTAGTGTCATCCACCCAGGTAGTGTCATAAACCAGGTAGTGTCGTCCCCCCAGGTAGTGTCATAAACCAGGTAGTGTCATAAACCAGGTAGTGTCATCCACCCAGGTAGTGTCATAAACCAGGTAGTGTCATCCACCCAGGTAGTGTCGTCCCCCCAGGTAGTGTCATAAACCAGGTAGTGTCATAAACCAGGTAGTGTCATAAACCAGGTAGTGTCATCCACCCAGGTAGTGTCATAAACCAGGTAGTGTCATAAACCAGGTAGTGTCATCCACCCAGATAGTGTCATAAACCAGGTAGTGTCATCCACCCAGGTAGTGTCATAAACCAGGTAGTGTCATCCACCCAGGTAGTGTCATAAACCAGGTAGTGTCATCCACCCAGGTAGTGTCATAAACCAGGTAGTGTCATCCACCCAGGTAGTGTCATAAACCAGGTAGTGTCATCCACCCAGGTAGTGTCATAAACCAGGTAGTGTCGTCCCCCCAGGTAGTGTCATAAACCAGGTAGTGTCATAAACCAGGTAGTGTCATAAACCAGGTAGTGTCATCCACCCAGGTAGTGTCATAAACCAGGTAGTGTCATCCACCCAGGTAGTGTCGTCCCCCCAGGTAGTGTCATAAACCAGGTAGTGTCATAAACCAGGTAGTGTCATAAACCAGGTAGTGTCATAAACCAGGTAGTGTCATCCACCCAGGTAGTGTCATAAACCAGGTAGTGTCATAAACCAGGTAGTGTCATCCACCCAGGTAGTGTCATAAACCAGGTAGTGTCATAAACCAGGTAGTGTCATCCACCCAGGTAGTGTCATAAACCAGGTAGTGTCGTCCCCCCAGGTAGTGTCATAAACCAGGTAGTGTCATAAACCAGGTAGTGTCATAAACCAGGTAGTGTCATCCACCCAGGTAGTGTCATAAACCAGGTAGTGTCATCCACCCAGGTAGTGTCATCCACCCAGGTAGTGTCATAAACCAGGTAGTGTCATCCACCCAGGTAGTGTCATAAACCAGGTAGTGTCATAAACCAGGTAGTGTCGTCCCCCCAGGTAGTGTCATAAACCAGGTAGTGTCATAAACCAGGTAGTGTCATCCACCCAGGTAGTGTCATAAACCAGGTAGTGTCATCCACCCAGGTAGTGTCATAAACCAGGTAGTGTCATCCACCCAGGTAGTGTCATAAACCAGGTAGTGTCATCCACCCAGGTAGTGTCATAAACCAGGTAGTGTCATCCACCCAGGTAGTGTCATAAACCAGGTAGTGTCGTCCCCCCAGGTAGTGTCATAAACCAGGTAGTGTCATCCACCCAGGTAGTGTCATAAACCAGGTAGTGTCATCCACCCAGGTAGTGTCATAAACCAGGTAGTGTCATCCACCCAGGTAGTGTCATAAACCAGGTAGTGTCGTCCCCCCAGGTAGTGTCATAAACCAGGTAGTGTCATAAACCAGGTAGTGTCATCCACCCAGGTAGTGTCATAAACCAGGTAGTGTCATCCCCCCAGGTAGTGTCATAAACCAGGTAGTGTCATCCACCCAGGTAGTGTCATCCACCCAGATAGCTTCATCTAACCAGGTAGCTTCATCCACGTAGATAGCGTCACCCACGCAAGTAGCTTCATCCACCCATGTAGCTTCATCCACCCAGGTAGCGTCATCCGCCCAGGTAGCTTCATCCACCCAGGTAGCGTCATCCACCCAGGTAGCGTCATCCGCCCAGGTAGCGTCATCTGCCCAGGTAGCGTCATCCGCCCAGGTAGCTTCATCCGCCCAGGATGCTTCATCCGCCCAGGTAATTTCATCGCTTGTTACACCCAGCAGCTGAGATGGATGATCCAGAACATTGTACATTCTGTACCTACTGTACCTGTTCTCGTCTGGACAAGTCCGTCCAGCTAAGTGGCTCAATTCAAATGTTTATTTTCCACGTTACTACTCTCTGGGGTGGGCTTAGGAGGGTAGATTTGCTGGAGGTTCGCTGGAGGTTTGCCGGGCATTGTCTGGGCATTGTGCTTGAAGGCCTTTTGGCGAGTAAAAACATTTCGGAGGGCACCTTTTGGGACAGGGGTGGTTGGAGGGGTTGGGTTTGAGGGATGGTGGGTAGTTGGCACAGATTAGCCCTTATGCACTGGCGCATGCCCCTTAGTGTCTGGGAATGGTGCCAGCCCAATGTGACACTGCCATTTACGATGACTTGGTCACATGTGCCCCCTCGGGGAACCATTTTATAAGTGACAATAGAATGGTTGGCAGCTGGCACAGATGTTGGTATCATTTACATCCACCCTCTTAGGTAGTGTCATAAACCAGGGAACAGTAGTGTCATCCAGGGGAGGGGGTGAGAGGGATTACCCCTAGGTAGTGTCATAAACCAGGTACCATTGGGGGCCAGAGCAGCGAAACAGTTTTGTGGGCATCCCTCAGTGGTAGGGAGCGAGTGCATAAACCAGGTAGTGGATGAACCAGGTAGTGCCCACCCAGGTGGAGTGTCATAAACCAGGTCTTGTAGTGTCATCCACCCAGGTAGGTGTCATAAACCAGGTAGTGTGACAAGTGCCCCCAGGTAGTGTCATAAACCAGGTAGTGTCATAAACCAGGTAGTGTCATCTGATCATGGAAATCCAGTCCTTCCCCGGGAATCCGTCTTGCCGAGGTTCAGCTTGAGGTGGTGATCCGTCAGTGTCATTTAAACCAGGTAGTGTCATCCCCCCTGGGGGACACCAGTGGTAGTGTTCTCATCCCCCACCTGGTATAAACCAGCTGTCATCCAACCCAGAGGGTGGAGGGAGGATCTGATGGTGTATCCACCCAGATAGCTTCATCTAACCAGGTAGCTTCATCCGTGATACGAGCAGTCTCATTGACCCAGTAAACCTGTCATTCTGAGAGAGATCTGGCCAAATGAGTTTTGGAGAGAAAAGAAAGAAGGGATACTGGTCTGTCATCGGAGGGATCAGGAAGGGTGCAACTCTCGCTCTCTTGAAGACGGAAGGACGTTCGGTCAGATGAGCGAGGTGAGGTATCTCCGGAAATGGTCTGGAGAAGAGAGGAGGGGATAGGGTCACGGGCAGGTTGTAGCGGCCGGCCGTCACAAGACGCGAGATTTCATCTGGAGAGAGAGGGAGAAAGAGGTCAGAGCACAGGGTAGGGCAGTAACCAGCGGTGTCACTTAGCAAACGAGGATCGGATGTCGTCGACCTTCTTTTCAAAATGGTTGACGAAGTCATCTGCAGAGAGGGAGGAGGGGGGAGGGGGAGGAGGATTCAGGAGGGAGGAGAAGGTTGCAAAGAGCTTCCTAGGGTTAGAGGCAGATGCTTGGAATTTAGAGTGGTAGAAAGTGGCCAGGAGAGAGAAGAGGAAAATGTAGAGAGGAGGGAGTGAAAGGATGTCAGGTCCGCCCAGGCGAGTTTTCCTCCATTTCCGCTCGGCTGCCCGGAGCCCTGTTCTGTGAGCTCGCAATGAGTCCGTCCCACGGAGCGGGATGGAGTATAGGGACAGAGAGAGTCAAAGGATGCATTGAGGAGGCAGAATCAGGAGATAGGTTGGAGAAGGTTTGAGCAGAGGGAAGAGATGATAGGATGGAAGAGGAGAGAGTAGCGGGGGAGAGAGAGCGAAGGTTGGGACGGCGCGATACCATCCGAGTAGGGGCAGTGTGGGAAGTGTTGGATGAGAGCGAGAGGGATACAAGGTAGTGGTCCTTGGAGGGGAGTTGCAACGAGGTTAGTGGAAGAACAGCATCTAGTAAAGATGAGGTCGAGCGTATTTCCTGCCTTGTGACAAAGGAGGAGAGGAGGGAAAGAAGGAGGCAGAGAGGAATGAGTCAAAGGTAGGCGTGGGAGGTTAAAGTCGCCCAGAACTGTGAGAGGTGAGCCGTCCTCAGGAAAGGAGCTTATCAAGGCATCAAGCTCATTGAAACTCTCCGAGGGAACCTGGAGGGCGATAAATGATAAGGATGTTAAGCTTGAAAGGGCTGGTAACTGTGACAGCATGGAATTCAAAGGAGGCGATAGACAGATGGGTAAGGGGAGAAAGAGAGAATGACCACTTGGGAGAGATGAGGATCCCGGTGCCACCACCCCGCTGACCAGAAGCTTCAGAACACGTGGGCAGACTAGCAGTAGGAGTAGCAGTGTTGTCTGTGGTGATCCATGTTTCCGTCAGTGCCAAGAAGTCGAGGACTGGAGGGAGACATGGGCGGAGATGAACTCTGCCTTGTTGGCCGCAGATCGGCAGTTCCAGAGGCTACCGGAGACCTGGAACTCCACGTGGGTCGTGCGCGCTGGGACCACCAGATTAGGTGGCCGGTTTGTATGGTCTGTGCAGAGAGGAGAGAACAGGGATAGACAGACACATAGTTGACAGGCTACACAAGAGGCATTGCAAAGGAGATTGGAATGACAAGTGGACTACACGTGTTCAGAGAGTTAAGCCTTTCTTATTGACTAAAATGATTAAAATGATACAGTACTGCTGAAGTAGGCTAGCTGGCACTACGTTTTGGTAGGCTAGTTGGCATTGGCTGGGTTGTTGGTTTCCGTTGAGTGTAATAGTTCTACTGTGCTGCTATTCGGGGCTAGCTGGCTAGCTAGAGTGTTGATTACGTTACGTTGCGTTAAAAGAACGACAATAGCTGGCTAGCTAACCTAGGAAATCGCTCTAGACTACACAATTATCTTTGATACAAAGACGCATGCTAGCTATGTAGCTAGCTACGATCAAACAAATCAAGCCGTTGTACTGTAATGAAATGAAATGAAAAATGTGATACTACCTGTGGAGCCGAAATGCGACAAGTGCAGAAGTTCTGTTCGGTACGTTGGCTAGCTGTTGGCCTATCTCCTATGTTAAGGACGATGACTATGTAGCTAGCTAACACTACACTAATCAAGTGTTCCCTAATCTCAACCATTTTATAGCTGGCTAGCTGCAGGGCAGTGTAGACTGCGTTAGGGACAGCAATAGAATGGTTACGCAATTATCTATGATACAAAGACGGCTGTGTAGCTAGTGAAGAAATTGGGAAAATCTTGTGGTCACCTGCGGACCGAGTAGATGGTAACCCGGTGAACTGTGGTCACCATAAGGTAAGGTAGCAGTGGCTTAGGGCACCATTTTGCACGGGACTCTGTAATGAGTTAGATTGATTTGAGAAGACTGTTGATTGCAAGTATCCGTAACTACTGGGTTAGGCCTACTTGTCTAGCAGAACAGTGCTTTAGCCATCAATCTGCTCTCACAATGCCTGTAAAGGCATTTATTTAAAAATCACGTTTTTGTGAGAAAGCAACATTTATAATTTATCTTGGTTTAAAGGTAAAGTGTGTATGTGATACAACCCTAATCTCCTGTATTCTACACTGAATCCAAGGATGTGCCATGTATATGAAATGATAGTTATTTTCAGTAATATCTGCACTTTGTAAATGCTACCATAGACTTCTTACACGTTCCAGAGGCTGGGTTAACCTGTAATTTTCTGTCCTGAGCTAATTGTGATGTCGTGTGACCTTTGCATCCCCTAGTTTACTGTTTTGGGAACTGGGTACCCTTCAATTGGGGACTTTAGAAGGTGTTTCTCTTTGTAGTTCCAATGAGTTAGCTAGTGGTTAACAATGAGTTGTAAATGAGTTAGCTTAGTAGATGACAATGATCTGTCATTAAGTTAGGCCCTATTCCCAGTACGAGAGAGTCTGAGGAGCAGAGTGGCAAAAGAGATTCCTACTTTTCAATACACATTACTTGTGCCTTACCTTTCGTTGTGGCTGGCAACACAACATTCTTGGTCCACAGCTCAAATTGACAGTAAATATCACAGTAGCTAGTAGCGACAAACTATCCGAGAAACTGTTCTTCTAAAACGTATTACAATATTGAATAATGCCTCCAAACCATATTACACGCTTGAATAATGCAACAATTAAAGGGTTTATTTTGTTGTTCGTACACGTTAAATTAGCTGACAATACACAGCTAACTCCTGCTAACTAGCTAGGTAGCTAGCTAACTAACAACATGCCTCATGATCAAGTAACGTTAGCATGTCAATAATGAACATTTACCCCTACCATACAAATGTATAAGTACAGCAATGTTATCATACAGTGTCATTAACATTATAATATTGGCTTCACAGCTAAGTAATGTTAGCTGGCAAGTTAGCTGAACAAAATCATTTCTGCATCCTCACAAACATGCTGGCTGTAACTGAACCATCACTTGATAAGAGCTCCTATAGGATTAAGTAAAAATGCAAGCTTTGTGTTATAATGACATTTTGTATTTCATAATAGATACATAATGCTACCAAAGGAGAAGATTGAGTTTCTCAGATAGTGCAGCCCCTTGAATGTAGTGATCTGTATAAATATGGAAATACAGAACATATAATTGGTTTTCTTTTTTGGGAAGCTGTACAGAAACTGTTTGTGCTCCATATTGTTGTGTGTGTATGTGTGTAATCAAAACACTTTACTCTGTCTGCTCGAGGTCCTCACACCTTATTATTCACAGAGATTGATATTGATGGTGGGGATTTTAAACCAAACCCCAATACACAGGAGAACACACACACACACCACACACTCTCGCTCTCTCCCGCTTTCTCTCGCTATCTCCCTCTCTTGCTCTCTCTCGCTCACCCACATACACACACATACACTCTCTCTCAAATACTCACCCAAATATATAAATATATTACGGGCAGCTCTCAGTATCAGAGGGAACACATATTTGGCCTGTGGGCTGTTTCTCTGTGCTGTAATCAGAGGCCAGAGAGAGAGCTGGCTGTTAGCCCTGGATTAAAAGCTAGCCCGGTTGACATCCATCAGGAGGATAAGGCTACACAAGGCCTGGTACATCGGGGATGACTGCTCTGCTCGCTCCTTCTCTGGGCGATTGATCCTGCTGGGACATTAGAAAATGGAGGCAGCAAGGTTTTGTTTTTTGAAGAATGCTCTCCCGCCTTTTCCCAGTAAAAACTCGTTTTTCAACCACTCCACAAATGTATTGTTAACAAACTATAGTTTTGGCAAGTCGGTTAGGACGGGGGTGGCAGGGACCATGTTGTGGGGTTGCTTTGCTGCAGGAGGGACTGGTGCACATCACAAAATAGATGGCATCATGAGCGAGGAAATTTATGTGGATATTTTGTAGCAACAACTATATAACATCTATACAAAAACATCTAGCAACAAAGCCCTGACCTCAATGCTATAGAACATTTGTGGGCAGAACTGAAAAGTGTGTGCGAGCAAGGAGGCCTACAAACCTGACTCAGTTACACCAGCTCTATCAGGAGGAATGGGCCAAAATTCATCCAACTTATTGTGGGAAGCTTGTGGAAGGCTACCCAAAACGTTTGACCCAAGTTTAGTAACAATTTAAAGGCAATGTTACCAAATACTAATTGAGTGTATGTCAATTTATGACCCACTGGCAATGTGATGAAAGAAATAAAAGCTGAAAGAAATCATTCTCTCTACTATTATTCTGATATTTCACATTCTTAAAATAAAGTGGTGATCCTAACTGACCTAAGACAGGGAATTTTTACTAGGATTAAATGTCAGGAATTGTGAAAAACTATGTTTAAATGAAGCTGGCTAAGGTGTATGTAACTGGGAACTGATGGTCTTAGTCTCAGGTTAGTTGATGTGTTGAATCTGGTGCTGGTTTGGCACAATTTCTGGGTTGAAAAATACTGGTTTAGATCAGTCTATTTTCAGTCACCATACTGACTCCATTAATTTGTAAAGCAGAATGATCCTCTGTGTTCCTGCCTAACACTAATCCGTGGTATTGTTGCTTGGGCTGTGACGGCCATGGAATTTTTGGATGACGGTTATTGGCCAGTCACTGTAATAACCATTCGAATAGGCCCCCTAAAATTGTTTTGACAACATTTTCTCCTCCTCTGCTTCTGACTGCATGTGCTGCCATAGAAATAGAATTAATAGAACGAGGGATGGCATAATGGGTGGACTGGTGGCCATTGCAAGTGTACGCATAGGACCAAAGCAGGAAGAGAAGTTCGGTCGAACAGTGTGAAGTGAACTCGTGCAATGTGAGAGCGAAGTCTTGCATCTCGCTCATCTCAATATCTGAGGTGCTTAGTCTACCTTACAACATCATTTCAATGAACATTCTACATTAGCATGGACTGTAAGGATGTTTTTACTACACACCTTACTTGTTTCAGCAAGGAGCAACAAAGCTTCATCACGTTAAGAGTCCATGTTACTGAAGAAACAGACTGAACGGCGCGAATGCCAGGCCAACCCGTCTTCAGTCTGTTCAGTTTGGTCTGTTTTCAGTATGCATGTTGAAGGGGGTGTTTCGTCTACCATCATTCACTTCCGGAAGTTTACTCGAAAGATGAGTGAACCATCCCTTCACCTCATTTTGTTATAACATATTTGGTCGGACAGAAGTGACACCCAGAATGCATTGTATGATTTCAACAAACATGCCGCCACACATAGCTGGCAAATAGCTTAGCATTAGCTCATCACAACCAGTACAACCTTCAAAAAAGTATTTTACACACATCGTACGCGTCCATTACAATCTATGCAAGAATCGGAATGCATGATTTGTCACCAGTACTTGAAAACGTGAATAAAACAGTAAATATATTATGCTCCATACATACATGCGGTATGCTACAGTAGAAACGGCAACCCAATATACAGAAAATAAGATACTAGGATAGAAACGCACACGATTTTTCAACATTTTTATTTGTAAGGACAACAATATTGAAGGCAATGAGGGCGCCAGCCGAAAAATGTGCGAGGCCTGTACTGACATGGAGATGCGCAATTGACTGCAAAATTGATCTGGGGAAACACTGGGGAAGTGCTTGGGCTCTCAGCAAAGAGAGAAGTTTGTCCGGCTCAGTAAAGCTTCAAACATAAATTGTCCGCAACAGTGAAATGGGCTAACAGGCGGAACACACTGTTAGAAAATGTATAACATTTTATTTTCATCCATAACCGTTGGTTACACAGTTATATGGTTATACAGTAATTATACCAGCCCTAATTGCTACATCAAACAAACCCTTTTAAAGAGAGAACTTAAGAGCCAAGAGAGTTGGCTAGTGACAAAGTAGTCTACAATTAGATCTTGTGGCATAGGTGACGATATGCTCTCTGGGCACTCTCTCTAACACACTAATGCACACACACCATCACGCACACATACTCACATATCTCGCCATCCCCTCTAGGCCTCGGAGGGGATTGCCTGTTGTTGTCGCCCGTTGCCCTTCGGTTATGGGTGAGCGGCCTGATGCATTATGCATTGTGGACATAGAGTTGGAGCCTTTGACTGTAGGCCCTTTGCACACATACATACATACATACATACATGCACAAACACACACAGAGAGAGACAAACCTAAGGCCCTTCCCCGCATTAGGGATTGCTGCCTCAGGGCTGAGAAGTCCTCTCTTCCCCCTTTAATTCTATCTCTTGCTCTTTCTTATTTTTCTCCATTCTTCGCTAGCTCTTCCCTTGAATTTTCGCGATACATGATTGATCTATCTGCAGCAGGACTCAGGTGGACTGTGTTTTTCTGCACTTCTCAGAAAAGTATTGAGCTTTGAATGATTTGTGTGTGTGTGTGTGTGTGTGTGTGTGTGTGTGTGTGCGCATGTGTGCGCGTGTGTGCGTGGGTGCATGCATATGGACCTGCGTGTTTGCAGTGCTTTAACATCTTGAGAAATAAAGAAGAGAAACGTGAATACAGTCACCGCTGGGAATACCTATCACTCATGAGAAAGATGCAGACAAGATGCCGACACGTTCCAAACCCACGAGTCTCGGAGGATGTATAATATTGAAAAAGCAGCAAAGAGTGAAGGAAAGGGAATTCTCCTGAGAAATCTCCCATACTGCATTGCACCCATAGAATCATTTTTAGTTTCTTACTGGGAATGGCTTTAGATTAATGGATGAGAGGAGTTCCTCAATGCTCAATGTTGGGCATGCTGACAATTCCACAAAACCACACGTCAGAATTTGATGGGTGGACCGCGAGTCGATGCCCTCATTCTAGGGTGTCTGTAGAGGTTCATGTAAGCGGTAGTGTCAGTGTAAGGGGTCCTGATTCATTTTAAACACCCCTGTCCAATAAAGTAGGCCTGTTGACGTACTGCTCGGTTCCCTGTAGGGAGAATGAAATTAAACATGATTCTCATTCATACTGACCACCATCTCATCCACAGCCTGCAAGTGAAGTAGAGACCCTTTAATATAACCTCCAGAACCCCACAAATGAGGCCAGTCAAGCTATGCAGCAACCATATGTGCGTATGGGGGGGATGTGGAGGTAGGTAGGAGTGGGCCCATAGGTGTGACAATGAGTCATGAATGGTTGGATTCACTGTGCGTGTGTGTATGTGTTATGGTTTTGATAATCAGTGTGTGGTTTTGGTCATCCGGGTCAGTGGCAGTCTCATCGTCAAAACTAAGACTGTCGCCGAAACAAAGAGGCTTCTGCAGAGATATTTGAGGAAGGAAAGGGAGGAGGGTTCCACACCACTCTCTCACATAGTATCGTACCTGGTTATTTTCAGATGATTTCACTATGTGTGTGTTTTCTATTACGGTCCCCCTGTAGACTTTACAGACACTCCCCACCCCTTGGCTGCAACCATTCTAATTTAGTCTACCCTGCACGCACAACCAGTGTGGATTTCCTGGTCTCCAGCAACGTTTTTGAACTACCCGCTCTGCGGCCATGAACGCCGAGTTCATCTCATCCTATGCTGCTCTTCATTACATTTACATTTACATTTAAGTCATTTAGCAGACGCTCTTATCCAGAGCAGTCCCTAGACTTTTTGGCCCTGGAGGAGACATGATCACCCCAGAGAACACTGCTACTCCAGCTGCTCTCTCTACATCTGACCTCGTTTTCTCTCATAGTCCAAGAGCATCTGGTCATCGCATTGGTGGCATAGGTCTGTCCATCTCCTCAATTGAATTCGATAATGTCACTGACACTTGTCCACTCAAGCTTAACATTGTTGTCATGCCTTCAGAGAGGTCCTCAATTTGCATGACACCTTGATAAGCTAATTTCCACGGTGGCTCACCTTCAACCGCCTGACTTCTGCCTTCAATTAATGTCTTTCCCACTTTCTATCCACTGCGTATCTCTTTTTACCGTTCCCAGTCCCCTCCCACTCACAAGGCTGGCAATACACTTGACCTCATCTTTACTAGAGGCTGTTTGCCTACTAATCTCCCGGCAACCCCCCCCCCTCCAAGTCTCTAATCACTACTTTCTTTCCTTTTCTGTCTGCCTCTCCTCCAAACCTAGCCACTCAGCCCCTACCCAGATGGCAACGCGTTGTCGCAATCTTCGCTCTCTCTCTCCCACTATTCTCTCCTCTTCTATCCTATCATCTCTCCCTTCTGCTAAATCTTTCTCTTTCCCGATTGTGCCTCTTCTACCCTACTATCTGCCCTTTACGCATCCTATGACTCACACTGCCCCCTTTCTTCACGGCCGGCTCGGCCCTCCCATCCTGCTCCGTGGCTGAGTGACTCATTGCGAGCTTACAGAACTGGGCTGCGGGCAGCTGAGCGAAAATAGAGGAAAACTAAACTTCCTGAGGACCTATCATCCTTTCACTTTCTCCTCTCTAACTTCTCTTTTCTCTGTATCTGCTGCTAAAGCCACTTTCTATCACCCTAATTTTCAAGCTTCTGCCTTTCACCCTAGGAAAATCTTAATCCTCCACCCCTCTTCCTCCCTCCTCTCTCTTCGCGGATGACTTTGTCAACCAATTTGAAGAAGGTTGGCGACATCCGCTCCTCATTCACTCAGCCTATTGAATCCTCTAGTCCCACTCACACAGAACTACCCCACGCCTTGACCTTTGTCTCCCCTCTCTACAAATAAAATCCTGCGACTAGTGAGTTCTGGCCACCCGACAACCTGCTGGCTCAATCCAATCCCTCCTTCCTTGTTCAGACCATTTCTGGAGACCTTCTCCCATTCCTCACTTCCCTCATTAATTTATCCCTGACCACTGGCTGCCTCTCCCCGGACTTCAAAATGGGCCGAGTTGCTCCCCTCCTCAAGAAACCAAGACTCGACCCCTCTGATGTCAAAAACTACAGACCGGATCAATCCACAGTTTTTTTGACACCGTGAACCATCAGATTGTCCTCTCCACCCTTTCAGGGCTGGGCATCTCAGGCTCTGCACCACTCTTGGATTGCATCCTACCTGGCAGGCCGCTCCTACCAGGTGCCATGGAGAGGTCCTGTGTCTGCACCACACACTTCTGGTGTTACCCAGGCCTCGGTTCTAGGCCCTCTCCTCTTCTCTCTATACACCAAGTCACTCGGGCTCCGTCATATCCTCACATGGTCTCTCCTATCATTGCAATGCTGATGACACTCAACTACATTTCTCCTTCACCACTTCTGACATCCAGGTGGTGACATGCATCTCTGTGTGCCTGGCAGATATCTCAGCTTGGATGTCGGCCCACCACCTCAAGCTCAACCTCGACAAGACGGAATTGTTCTTCCTCCCTGGGAAGTCTGCTCCAAGAGCTCTCCATCACGGTTGACAACTTCACAGAGTTCTCCTCCCAGAGTGCGAAGAACCTTGGCGTGACTCTGGACAACACAATATTCTCCTCTGCAAGCATCAAAGCAGTGACTCGCTCCTGAAGGTTCATGGTCTACAACATCCGTAGGGTACAACCCTACCTCACGCAGGAAGCGGTGCAGGTCCTACTCCATCAGTTGGCTGGACTCCCGCTTGTGCCATCAAACCCCTGAAATGTATCCAGAACGCTGCATCCTACCTGGTGGTCAACCTTCCCAAATTATCCCATGTCCCCCTGCTCCTCTGCACACTCCACTGGCTTCCAGTCAAAGCTCACATCCACTACAAGACCATGGTACTTGCCTATGGAACTGCCCCTCTCTACCTTCAGGCTCTGCTCAAACCCTACACCCCAAACCGAGTACTCCATTCTGCCACCTCTGATCTCTTGGCCCTCCCACCCCTACGGGAGGACAGCTCCCGCTCACCCCAGTACAAAGTTCTTGTCTGTGCTGGCACCCCAATGGCGGAGCCAGTTTCCCCTTGAAGCTATGAGAACAGAGTCCCTGTCCATCTTCCAGAAACATCTGAAACCCTACCTATCTTAAGTAATCCAACCCCGCCCAATAGCTATCTTAAGATGAATGCACTAACTGTAAGTCACTCTGGATAAGAGTGTCTGATAAATTACAAAAATGTATATGTGTGTGTGCATGCTGGATATACAGTTGAAGTCGGAAGTTTACATACACTTAGGTTGGAGTCATTAAAACTCGTTTTTCAACCACTCCACAAATTTCTTGTTTACAAACTGTAGTTTTGGCAAGTCGGTTAGGACATCTACTTTGTTCATGACACAAGCATTTTTCCAACAGTTGTTTACAGACAGATTATTTAACTTATAATTCATTGTTTCACAATTCCAGTGGGTCAGAAGTTTACATACACTAAGTTGACTATCCCTTTAAACAGGTTGGAAAATTCCATAAAATTATGTCAGAAGCTTCTGATAGGCTAATTGGCAGAATTTGAGTCAGTTGGAGGTGTACCTGTGGATGTATTTCAAGGCCTACCTTCAAACTCAGTGCCTCTTTGCTTGATTTTCATGGGAAAATCAAAAGAAATCAAGACCTCAGAAAATAAATTGTAGACCTCCACAAGTCTGTTCCATCCTTGGTAGCAATTTCCAAATGCCTGAAGGGACCACGTTCATCTGTACAAACAATAGTACGCAAGTATAAACACCATGGGACCATCTCCTACAGATGAACGAACTTTGGTGCGAAAAGTGCAAATTAATCCCAGAACAACAGCAAAGGACCTTGTGAAGATGCTGGAGGAAACAGGTACAAAAGTATCTATATCCACAGTAAAACAAGTCCTATATCGACATATCCTGAACGTCCGCTCAGCAAGGAAGAAGCCACTGCTCCAAAACCGCCATTAAAAAGGCAGACTACAGTTTGCAACTGCACATGGGGACAAAGATCGTACTTTTTGGAGAAATGTCCTCTGGTCTGATGAAACAAAAATAGAACTGTTTGGCCATAATGACCATCGTTATGTTTGGAGGATAAAGGGGGAGGCTTGCAAGCTGAAGAACACCATCCCAACCGTGAAGCACGGGGGTGGCACCATCATGTTGTGGGGGTCCTTTGCTGCAGGAGGGACTGGTGCACTTCACAAAATAGATGGCATTGTGAGAAAGGAAAATTATGTGGATATATTGAAGCACCTGAAGCATCTCAAGACATCAGTCAGGAAGTTAAAGCTTGGTTGCAAATGGTCTTCCAAATGGACAATGACCCCAAGCATACTTCCAAAGTTTTGGCAAAATGGCTTAAGGACAACAAAGTCAAGGTATTGGAGTGGCCATCACAAAGCCCTGACCTCAATCCTATAGAAATTTGTGGGCAGAACTGAAAAAGTGTTACACCAGCTCTGGCAGGAGGAATGGGCCAAAATTCACCCAACTTATTGTGGGAAGCTTGTGGTAGGCTACCCGAAACGTTTGACCCAAGTTAAACTATTTAAAGGCAACGCTACCAAATACTAATTGAGTGTTTGTAAACTTCTGACCCATTGGGAATGTGATGAAAGAAATAAAAGCTGAAATAAATCATTCTCTCTACTATTATTCTGACATGTCACATTCTTAAAATAAATTGGTGATCCTAAATGACCTAAAACATGGATATTTTACTTGGATTAAAAGGAATTGTGAAAAACTGAGTTTAAATGTATTTGGCTAAGGTATATGTAAACTTCCGACTTCAACTGCATGTGCCTGTGTGGTTGGGGGGGATGTGTGCAGGTGTGGATGAAAACATTGATTCATCCATGTACTGTGGGTTATTATATGGACGGAATATAGTCCTTTCCCACCTCCTCTTCCCATATCTCGTTCCTTCTCTCTCTCTTTAAACTGCGGGCAGATGAGAGAGTCAGTGAGAGCATTTAATCTTTCATGGTGCTGCAGTCTCGGGTCCTGTCCCGACCCACCCCTCCCACTCCCACAGAGTGAAAGAATAGCTTTTCTCTCTCTCCTCTCCTCTGTCATCCTGAATCATGGGAAGGGTGTGTGTGTGGAACTAATGTCTGTAAGCACGAGCAGCGCTGTGTGTCAGACAGAGAGATGGAGAAACTGTGTCTGTGGGAGGATGATACTACAGCACCTTAGTGTGGAGAGACTTCACACACATACACACACCATAGATCTTTCTCCTCACACACACTACAAGCTTTTCACTACAGTATACTAGTATGGGGAATTGTCACCTTGATATTCTGAGAATTCACCCTGATCTTTTTTAGCAAAGCAAAATATGTGCTGCTACTACCAATGAAGAAGGAATGCATCAGGGTTCCATGTACATATTCCCACTCAGGAGTTCCACCGCAGGAGTTCCACCATGAAAGGAGATGTCAGAGCAGGTTTAACTAGTTAGAATGTACAATCGTTGTGCCTGCATGTGGTGCCAGTCCTGGATACACACACAGACACAAAAACTCATTTAGCACAAATGGAAACCCACACGCGCAAGCAGACAAACCCTTTAGCCCAGTTCCTCACTCATTCAAAGCCTCGTGACAGAGGGTCACTCCACTAACGCACACAGAGACACGTCGGCATGGGGGTTGCAGCAGGTGACAATGACGCTAGTGCCACCACTTCTCCCCTATTCCCCATTGGACTCGGCCAGACTACTCTGGCTAACCCCTTCTCTCTCGCACGCCCTCCCTCTCTCCTTCCCTCTCTCAGAGGAAAGAATGGTATGTGTGTGCCTGCCCCTCTCTCCCTCTACCCCTGGTGCTTTAGCACAACTAAGCCAAAGTTCAGCTGAAGGGCAAACTTTGACTTACAGTAGCTAGTCATGTGTCTTGGGTAGCTGGGCTGGCGGGTAGTGTAGGGTAGATGGTGGACGGCAGTGGCAGACTTCACTCACTTGGCTCGGCTCTGGTTCCTCCCCCCCTCAGCCCCCCATCTTATCTGATTCAATTCTCCCAAAGCTGCTGTTGACAGCTACAGGGGGCCAGGTTATGGGAACAGCACGTCCATTCTTCCCAGACGCCTTCTAATCACTGCAAGGCATTTCTCCTGTCGTGAGAGAGCGAGAGAGAGAGAGAGAGTGAGCTGGGAGGGAGATGGGGGGAGGAGGGACGGAGGGGGGAGATAGAGAGAAAGGAGTGACAGAAAAGTAGCAGAGAGGGAGCCTTCTCTTTTTAATATCCTTCACTTATTCAAGGATATAAAGGCGGCTTGGCTTTGGAGTGACTGTTTTCTATTTGCCCGTGTTGGTGAAGGGAAAACAATCAACCTCTGAGTGAATGGGCCTCTATCTCTCTCTCCCTATCTATCTCCCCTGCCTGGGTGTAAAACAAAACCCCAATCAATCAAAACAGAGAGCTGCAGGCCAAAACAGAGAGCCGAGGAGCCGACAGGAGGCACAACAAAGATCACGGGCGAGACAACGCGAGACGGAGGCCCACGCGCCAGACAGCGGGAGGTGTGTCTGCTGAGACTCATGCACACACACAGAAGAGTGACACACGCACGTACTCATACTGACGTGCACATGCTACTGATGCATAAAACCACGCTGTTCATTGGTATGTATACTGTACACAAACTCCTGCATGTTCGAAGGCGGTACCATAGAGAGACACTAAAACACGCCTTCTCTAATTGCACACTAATAATGCTTCCCCCCCCCCCTTGTGTATTGATAGTGATACATAAACATGCCAACTAAAGTTAAATAAACACACGTAATCACAGGCCAGCTACAACATACGCATCTGCCTCCTCATCATCACCACCACAGACGCACATACTGGCACCCGGATGCTGCAAACCATTCTGACACAACCAACATACAGTAATGTCTGTAAAAACAATATTTTTTTACAATTGTAATACTACAGTATTTTATTTGCATCTACCCTGCCCATTCCCTCCCCATATCTCAATTTGTGGCACGCATACAGTGCCTTCAGAAAGTATCCAAACCCCTCGACTTTTTCCACATTTTGTTATTTTACAGCCTGAATTTGAAAAGGATTAAATGTAGTTTTTGTTGTCACTGGCATAGACACAATACCACATAATATCAAAGTGCAAGTATGTTTTTTTTTGTAATGTTTACAAATGAGTTACAAATTAAAAGCTGAAATATCTTGAATCATAGAGTATTCAACCCCTTTGTTATGGCAAGCCTAAATCATTTCAGGAGTAAAAATGTGTATAACAAGTCACATAATAATAATAATAATAATGATTTTTGAATGACTACCTCATCTCTGGACCCCACACATGCAATTATCTGTAAGGTCCCTCAGTCGAACATAGATTCATCCACAAAGACCTGGGAGGTTTTCCAATGCCTCGCAAAGAAGGGCACCTATTGGTGGATGAAAAAAATTATAAAGCAGACAATGAATATCCCTTTGAGCATGGTGAAGTCACTACAAAGAAACAGGCATCCTTCCTAAATCAGTTGCCGGAGAGGAAGGAAGCCGCTCAGGGATTTCACCATGAGGCCAATGGTGACTTTAAAACAGTTACAGAGTGTAATGGCTGTGATAGGAGAAAACTGAGGATTGATCAACAACAATACTAACCTAATTGACCGAGTGAAAAGAAGGAAGCCTGTACAGAATAAAAAATATTCCGAAAAATGCTTCCTGTTTGCAACCAGGCACTAAAGTAATACTGCAAAAAATGTGGCAAAGCAATTAACTTGTGTGTTATGTGTTAAGTTATGTTTAGGGCAAATCCAATACAACACATTGCGTATGGAGAGTTGCATACATCTCTCCATATTTTCAAGCATAGTGGTAGCTGCACCATGTTGTGGATATGCGCGTAATCGTTAAGGGTCGGGGGTTTTGCAGGATTAGAAGAAATGGAAGGGAGCTAAGTAAGCACAGGCAAAATCCTAGAGGAAAACCTGGTTCAGTCTGCTTTCCAGACACGAAAACGAAATAATATAAAACATAATTGAAATATAATAGAAATAAAAAATAAAATAGAAATAAAAAAACAACTATAATTACCTTGCAACTTATTCATGAGTGATTAAAGAAAAGCCGGGCGATGTGGCTTCTCTGTTCTCATTTGAAAGCATTGCGAGACAACAGCAAGTTAATTGAGATAAGAGGCCCTGTAAAGAAAGGGAGAGAGAGAGAGAGAGAGAGAGAGAGAGAGATGTAAAAAGACACAGATCACCATACAGTATCAAGACCCTTGATTGCACAGCGTGAAGTCATGAAATGGAGGGTTGCAGCAACTTTGACAACATTGACGATTACATCGGGGTATAGGATTACGCTACAAAGGATTGCGTTATGATTGACGGTTGCCACTGGAGATCAATATGACTGAAAATTATGAAACTGTCACTAATGAACGCCAATATCTGTAAGAAAGCCGAGACAAAATCTGACTTTCTCCTCCCTAACAAGCCAGGCGTTACTTTGGCTGCCTATCTCACTGATTTAATCTCACTTCTATAAGTCTCATAATTGATTAGCTCGCCTAATAGCACACAGGCCTGTGTTTTTAGATATTCATCTCAAAGTTGACTGAATACATTATTAATAATATCTTAATATTGCATATAAAGCACCAAGAACTGAGATACCAAGAGCAGAGCTGAGAGAAATAAACAATATAAAATATGGTCTAATGTGGGTGGCTTGTTTGCTTGTATGACCGCTCAGCCATCAATTATTCAAACGAACAAATGGCCTAGGGCCTCACCGTGTTTTGCCAATTACAAACAGGCAACATGGACCGTTTTTCGCCTCTGGATTCTCCCTCGCCACCTCACTCAGTATGACACCTTCAGGGCCTCAAACACAGGCATCGTGTCCACAGGTGGGGCTGCTGTGGTGTCGAAAACAACCAAATCAAATGACAGCCAAATGTCAGAGCTAGCTTGTCTGACCCATAGCGCGTGCAGGCGTTGGATAACGTAACATTTCAGTAACAGGCATAGAGTTGTGAGTATTGTGTTCACTCAGTTATTTCTGTAGTGAAATGTCCCTCCCTCCTCCACGCCTACCCCGGAGAGCACAAACCTGCCACCTCACACACGTCATGTCAAAGATATTGTTGTTAGATCAGGATATTTTCAATACATCAGGGCTTGTATTTACATCGATGGCTGCTTTGTATGTCAAGGAAATTCCAATAGATCAAAACCATTGGCTCTCATATGCCGCAACAAACAGAGATGCCTTAAAGTCCAGGTAGCAGATCATGAACTCTATCAGATGTCTATGTACTGTAGTCTATGCACTGTAGTATATTATATTGGGTTCTAACTTCAAAAATTCTTTGTCACTTTACAATTGTACAATTTATGCTCCCTGAAAGTAAAAACCACGAAGACTGCCGGAAAGGCCCGAACGCAAGATGGTAATGTTGATGACTCACACGGTGAGCCTAGCTTTGCCTACTGTACAAGCCGGTGCGCACCAAGTTGTGTTTCACGTTTTAGTGTGGGCAACAGCTGTGAAGAGTTTCCTACACATTTTTACAACATATTGACAAAATTACAATCTTCATAGAATAAAAATCTAATTTAAACAATTACATGTGGGAAAATGTATTTGAGTGAACATTATCAAGCCAGCAGCAGATGAAACAGGAAGTGAATTCTCCCTCCCTCTCTTCCTGGTTTTAGCTAGCGGCTATCACTGCCTAGCAGGCTAGCTTCAGGATATTTACTAGCCATTACCTGTGACAAACTTGACTATATTATCAACATATGGCAGTACACCAACAAATTATAGCTCACTTATTTTGCCAGTTAGAAAGAGAAATGCAATCGCTAACTAGCTCCATACTACTAACCCACAAGTTATTATTATTATTATGTTATGACGGGTGAGCATGACATTTATTTCTTCACTGTGTGACAGTGACTGAGGGGCTTTGTGGGATTGTTTCTGAAGTTAGAGCTGATTTGGAGAGAACCTCAAACCCAACTTTTAGAACAATATTACAGTATTATAAAAATGTATTTAAGAGTGTGTAATTTGGGAATGTTTTCTTGTGGTGCTCTAGGTTACTGGCATTGAGAAATAGCTACTACATGGCCTTTAAATAGAGTTAATATCCTATACTGTATATTTTGCCCAATTATCCTGTCTTTGTCTCTAATGACATCTCCTCCCAGTTTGCATCGGCCTGTCTTGCCCGGGGATGTCCTTGGGTGGGCTCGTGTGATAGGCCCATTGCATCGGTAATGTGTCGGCTGTGTGGACATGCAAATGACCGGGGGGCCGGATCAGTTTGCTAATTTGTGAAGGGACATTCTCATCATTTCAGACCCTGGGAATGAGAGGGAGATGGAGGGAGAGAGACTGGGGGGGGGTGAGAGAGGGATAGAGGGAGAGAAAGAGAGGGATTCATCACTCATTCCGTGAGGTGTTGGAGTGTGTGAGCAGAGCTACTATGAATCACTTCACATTCGGATACATAACAGAGGGATGGGACTAAAACAGCTGGCCCTATGATCACTATTGATTTCCTGTCTTTTGTTGTGTGTGTTGGGGGGGGGGGGTATGTGTGTGTGTGTGTGTGTTTGGGTGGGTGTGGGAGAGTGAAAGTGTGTGTCTGTGTTTGTTTATGCAGGTTATACGGTATATACTAGAGCAGTGGTAATGTCTGTGGGAGCCTCGTGCTCCAAGAAAAACATGTTTATGGAGTTTATACGGTACATACTAGAGCTGCTGTAATGTCTGTGCTCCAAGGCGAACTCAGTGTTTAGCCAATAGTCCCAGTCGGTATTAGATAGAAAGTCGCGGCCCCGCCCAACTGTGGGGAAAACAACCTATGGTTACATAGGCTACCCCATTGGCTCAGCAAAAACATTTTTCAAGGCGCGAGTGAGTGCTACTGACCAGAACATTAAGCTAGCCAAGACCAAAAACACAGACTATACAGCTACAAGTAGTGAGGGGATAAATGTTAAATGTTTTACCTGTGATAAAAGGTTTTCCACACATAACTACGTGTAGCCTACTTTGACACTGGGTCCCCACCGAATAGCTTGAAGTAACAGGGCTCTTCTCACAGGCTCTATTTCCCGACGTGGGAGCATTACGAACCGTAGGTTGGGATTTTTGACAACACATTGAAAAACACAGCAGCTTTTTGGCATGTTTTGCTATTTCTGTATTAAAAAAAAATCTATAAAAAAAGTTGGCTCTTTTGCACTGGAGATCAAATGGGAAAGAATTTGTGGGAACGGTGGGGGGAATTCCTTATTATTACGTGAATATCGGCTTGGACTACAACCCAGTCTTCTTTCATGGACTTTTACCAGGAGACAGACGGACACCCTCGCTTTACACATAAACATGACCGCACAACTCAAATCATTGACACTTGGACTTCTAGTTAAACCCTTAGTTAGACCGTATTGTACAGTCCTTCATTCACTGGAAAGCACATCATGACTTCATAGATCCTAATTTACCAATGGCTTTGCACCATTTGCCAGTTGTGTTGTATTGGTCCAGGTTAGCAGGCCACCAGTTAGTATTGTTAATCAACAATGATTTTCCTTAGTCAATTCTCGTTCAGTAGAACAGGTCAGTAAAAGTAAAGCCTGCTTCGGAGGCTCAACCTACTGCTTCCGGGTCAGGTGGTAGCATGCATGGTCTGACTACTGACTCGAGTAGTGGGATAGGGGTGCGCAGGCTGGTGGAGATGCAGTGCAGGCTTTTGTTTCCTGCCAAGCAATAACACACAAGATGACTAAGTGGTAGAATCAAAGATGATTAGTTGTAGATTAGTTAGTAGACCCAGGTGTGTCACTGCTGGGCTGGAGCAAAAGCCTCCACCCACACCAGCCCACCCCTGTCCTAGACCAGAGGTTCCCAAACTTTTTCTCTCAGGCCCCCCTTCCATCATTGGGGAACAACCCGCACCCCTGTGCCCGCCACGTCTATTTCTAAAGGGCACAAGCACTGTTCATGACACAAACTGTTCACACCCCTCTTGTTGCCGGAGAGAAACATTTGCGGGTTTAAAGCTTATCACCTGCAATTCTATACATATTGCCATGTCTCGTGTATTCATGTGATATTTGAGTGACTCAAACATTACAACCAAATCTATGGGCTAAAAAAACCTAGCAAAAAAACGTTAGCTGACATGGGCTAATTGATCTGGACAAGTTATAAATAGCTCTCTATTACGAAGAAAACGGATGATGCACGACCAAATTTCGAAATTGCACCTTGTACATTCCACTATTACAACTTTCAAGGGTAAGTTGAAAGCCGGACAGAGGGGTCGACCCCCCGTGTTTAGTCTTTGTCATGTTCCATACATACTCTTGTCTTAATGATGGTGTTACTGCTTTTAAGTGAAGTGTGTGTTTTAAGGGAACACACAGATCAGGCAGACAACCCGGATGTTTTTTTTTGTAGAACCAGTGTAAGTTAAGCTGAGTGAACGAACGCGACACAGCTAAGGCTGGAAATAAGATGGACCTCCTGCCTTCAGGGGACAGCTGATCTGTTGAACAGAATAGCAATGGGCTCTTGATAATGCCACTGCACCCAGGCCTACGGCACAGGCACATTAGTGGCTGCTATTCACTGCCAAGTGGCACATTCTCTTCCCAGCCTCCTCAATGGCTTTCTATGGGCCCTTCCACTACAATGGCCGCTGTTGTCATGGGAGCACCTGACCAGGGGCGATCTCCAACGCAGTCCGAACGTTCCGAGTCACAGCGAGAGCCTTTGAACCGGCGACCTCCGAATTCAAGAGCTGTGAGTGGGCCGAGATAGCGACAACTAAAAAGCCAAAGACCAAGCCATTATTGTTAGCCGTCCGTTTTTTGATCACTTTTATGTTTTTTTTCCCCCCTCAGTTCGTTTGTTTTTCTACCTACGCGCCCAAACATTTCCAGATATTTCTCTGATAAAACGGCTCAATCTTGTGGCTTATCTCCCTCTTCCAATAAAGAGCTTCGACACACTTCAAGATGCTTCAATTTGATGGAGTACTTTTCTCACCCTCTCTTCTTCTTTTTTTTCAAACAAATCAATAGCCAGCCCATAGTTTAGCCTTTCATAGGAAAGATTACAGAGAAATAGCTATTAGGGGCTTAGCGCTATCAATTCTTATATCGCAAAGCCACTTAAGGGCCTTGGCACTCTTGGTTGGGATTCTGGACCTGGCGCGCCACTGCACTGCAGAGAGGCAATGTTATCAAGTTCAGAGATTCACCGTGCATCACACATCCGAGAGCATTGCTCCGAGCGCCCCTATAGAAGGAGACTTCCTTGAAACAACAATGCGGCAAGACAAGAAAAGGACAGAAAAACAACCAGCCCCAAAAAGCACTCCAATGGGCTTTTCACTGTTATTACAGCCCATCATCAAGACAATGGCCGCCTCTCTTGATACCTTCCCAGATTGAAGCTTCCTTCAAAATGGCCTCTTATGTCGGAGCATATGTGTGTGATTGGAGCGAGCAGCAGGATGCCTGGCTCGGGCACCCGAGGAATCAAAATAGCCAGTGTAATCAGTGAAATATAAAAAGCAAGCCACCGCCGCTACTCCCTTTTAAAGATACCACACTGTGGGGATGGAATTCAGGCAGGCAGCCCCATGACCCGAGCACCACATAGCTAATGCTAAGAGGCTAAGCGCTCACGTTGTCAAGGGTCACACCATTGGCTTTCAACTCGGCTGCTCAGCTATGCAGCTTTTCAGCACACCACGCATGACTGCTAGCGCTCGTAGCAGGGGTGGCAATAGAGGCACAGCGAGTCATTATGTGGAACACATGCATTGGCAAAGCTTGTTGCTATCCCTAGCACAATTAGCTGCCCAGCGAAATGGCCACCTCAGCTTTCATTAGCTTGCAGAGTGATGAAAGGAAACCTGAATAGCATATATTGGGGGAATATTGGCATCAGTTCCTCCCTCTTTAAAGAGTTTTCTTTTGTCAACTATTTGGTAGACTTAAAACCGTAAGTTCATTAGGATGCTTGTTGTTGTTATTCTGAGGAACTATTTACCAAGGCTTATTTGTTCTGTATTTCTGGCACTGAAGCTTTGAATAGAATAGACTTCAAGTATTGGGATAGGTTTTCTGTCTCTCTCTCTCTCTCTCTCTCTCTCTCTCTCTCTCTCTCTCTCTCTCTCTCTCTCTCTCGTTTTAAAATGATGTTGAGTTAAATATTAGACCTAAACGATCACCAAGAAAAACAAACTGTGAGGGGTGAAATGAGGCTCCCTGAACCGCACGGTGGGCGGGATTACCATGCACTGTCAATCATTTACAGATTTACCCCAATGAACACTCTCCCAACATGGACGAAGTAGAGCCTCTATTGGTTTAAACAGATCAATAACTTGCCACGTGTGGTAATCCTACTGAAGGAAGGTTTCATACAAAACGAGGTCGTCACCCCCTCCCCTCTCTCATAAACACATACGGTGACAGGTCATGCTGTTGCTGGGTAGGATTTCTATCTAGCTATGTACAGTATGCCCCTCACTATGCCCCTTTGAGAAATAATTGCAGATTATACTTCAGTCACTTTGTCTTACTTCCGAAGGCAGCCACAATATGGTACTCAGCAGGAACTCCATGGTCTCAGGTATAGAATACATTGACAGAGGAGCAATAATAAAGAACAGTATAGATCTTGTTACTCTGAAATGAATAGGCTACTCAGACAGTAGCCACCAACTTGTGCCATCAGTGAGCTCTCTGGATAGCAATGTTCCAGGTTTGCAATTGAAATCTCTCCGTTTTGATAGAGCTCTCATTATACAGTGGAGAATGGCAATGTCAAGGAAGTCTATGGAAAATGATGCCCTAGAGCAATATACCACGCTAGCATCATGGCACTGGCACAAGATTGGTGTGTTTGGTGTAGGGGGAGAAAGGAAGAAAAAAAGCCCAGTCTTTTCCCAACAGGTCTATAAATGAAATTAGATGTTTGAAAGACTTCAAAGGGGTGTCGAGGTGTTGTGATCCATGATATTGGGAGATTTAATGCTATCTCTGGGATGCTTAGGCTGCTGCATTCTGCAATCCTGGCTGAACTGACCCCTCGGGAGCAACCATGGCATGTGTGTGCGTGTGTGTGCTTGTGGTCTTACTGGACTATCATACACTCCACTGCCCAGTGGACAGTGAACCTGGCTATAGCTGCACATTTTCTTTGCCCCTCCCACCCCCATCACCCACCCACCCACCCTCCTCTCATCACACCCACCTCCCTCCCCCAAGAGACCACCCCGTTGAAGGAGCTTTTTGGATTTTGAAGCAGGCATCCAGCTGGCCGGCCCTCTCTTTCTCTCATTCCGCCCGCCTGCCCATCACTTTCTCTGGCTGGGGATAGACAGCAACACCCGTGCTGTGATAAGGACAGCTGGTCCGCGCTCTCTCAAGGCTCCAGAAGGTGAGAAATCTGCGATACCTTTCATAGCACATTAGCCTCATTTTGGTGGCAGAGAGAAAGGGGGAGGCGGAAAAAGGAGGCCATTATTTTCATTAGGTTGAGGTGATCTCCCTCCTCTCCAAGTCTTCCAACCCAACCCCCCCCCCCCCCCTTTTTTGGTTTCTTATTCCCATTGATGGAGGGGGCGTGCAAATATTTGTCACTGCGATATGTCAATTACAGTGATGGGGTTGTCCACTCGAGCCTTCCCTCTGTCAATAGATGACAGTAAATCTGTGGCCAAGTGATTAGGCTGTATTTCTACTTCTCTTATTCGCGGGAATGCACACACAAACACTGCCATCGGTGTACGATACTGTGCGCTTCTATACAGTAGCGTGCAGTAGCATCTGTTCACTGTTGACGATCCATCTCTCCTTTAGAAGTCTCAATGTTTACCCCCATATCCCTACTTTATCTCTGGATTGATGTATTTCACATGATCCACGCATCCACGCAAACACAGAGAGTCAAAGCAGATGTTGTTCCATATACAATAGCAGGCAGTCAAACTGTGTCCTTATCCCAACACCCACTGGCTCCAAGCAGCACCAGACACATTCAGCAGGGGGGAGGGGAACGATGAAATCCATATGACATATTTCTCTCAGCGTTTAGTTACTTGTTCAGTCCAGCAAGATGTCACAGAGACAGCAGTCGGAGACAGCTGAATGGGGAAACCGAGGGCTATAGCAAGGTTTGCTGATGTGAAGAAAAAAAAACAGATAAACTTGGGCGAGGCAAACAACACAACTTTTTTATCTGACGGCAAGACTTTTTAAAACGTTGTCGACAAGGAGACCGGTCAAAGGCTCGCCGTTTGAGTGAATCACTGTGAGTTTCTCCCGTCAATATCGTGTCAAAGCTCATTTGATTAGCCTCCTGACGCCGGTAGCATCACAGCTAATCCCTTCACCATGTCTCCGCCGGCGCCGGGCCCTTGGCATTCCAACGACGGTTGTCAGTATGCGCGGGACGTCTCGGATCAGTGTTGATTGAATCATTTTCCAAACGGGAAATGATAATTACAAGAACTGGTGGCTTTGCACATTACACAAGTGCTGCTTCATGACTTCGGAGCCAAACGGGTGGTGCCATTATTTAAGCAGGCTGGCCAGCTCTTAATCTATTTCCAGGATTTCCGAGGCTTCAGCAATCCAGGGATTAGACGTTTTTGCACAGATTTAGCCCCCCAAACCCTACACACACACACACACACACACACACACACACACACACACACACACACACACACACACACACACACACACACACACACACACACACACACACAGACATACTGTACCACTATAACACACTACTAACAGTATGGGACTGGTGCAAGCACAGAGATGCACATATACACATACGAACACACTCAGAGGTTACACTATGTGGCAAACACAACTTTGTGTGTCAGAGGCATGTGCCTTTTGCTAACTGTTTTTCAGGGTCTTAAAATGGTTGGTTTAGTCTCTAGACGCACATGCATATTGTTAAATGCTGTATATAGTGTGTTTTTTGTAAACAACAACGGGATTAACCAAACAGTTCAGTCCAGACTTGGAGACTCCCCACAGGCTTTCTCGCCTTCTCACACACCCTCTCACACACACCCTCTCTCACACACCCTCTCACACACCCTCTCACACACACCCTCTCACACACACCCTCTCACACACACCCGTGTCCGTGAGGCCGTGTCCATGTTCCTTGAAAATCCACTGTTGAGCTCCACCTGTTTTCTGGCTCGGATGACGAGATGTTTGGATCCATAGTTCTTCCTTGACAACCGGAAGAAAATGCAAGTCCAATTGTAAAAGATCAAAAATTAGTGCAAAAGGAGATATCATAGCATGGCCAAGATTCCCAATGTTATCAGATCATGACAATCCAAGATGCTTTGGTGTTATTTCTAGACAGGGTCAAAAAAAAATTTAAAATAAAAATAGTAAACCTTTATTTAACCAGGTAAGCTAGTTGAGAACAAGCTCTCATTTACAACTGCGACCTGGCCAAGATAAAGCAAAGCAGTGCGACAGAAACAACAGCACAGAGTTACACATGGAATAAACAAGCGTACAGTCAATAACACAATAGGAAAAAAAGAAAGTCTATATACAGTGTGTATATGGATAAAATCCCATACAGTTGATCACCAAACACTGCACCAATACCCACAATCACCTTGTTTAAGATATTAGATGTTGAGACATCCCCTTAATGGTATTTGTTTGAAGCAGGATTTCAGGGGGATGATGTAGGTGTCAATACGTGGTCTATTACACAGGAATATATGGGGGTTTATGAGCCAACAGCTGCCATGACTAGGGGCAGCGCTAGGGGTCAGGGGTCAGGGAATGTGACATGGCAATGAGGGTGACAACAGGCCTTAAGGCTGTATGCCATAAAGAGGACAGAAGAGGAAGGCTGAATACGCTTTGTACTAGAGGTTGACAATGGAACAGGACTCCTGTGTGTCTTGCAGGTCCCGCGGGATTCTTGCAGGAATGGGAGGGAAATTCGAGAGTCAAGTTCACGACAGGACGGGACAAGAAGAAAATGTCCACATTTCTTTGTGTGTTATAAGCAGTTTCAGAAGAACATATTGTTTTGAATGTTTTTTTCGCCCTGCCCCTCCTCCCAACAGAAATACATGTTCTTCAGTATTCATTTACTATTAAAAAAATGCTGGGCAGGCAACGAAAGGTAGCTAGCTAATGTGCGAATGCAGCCCAAAATGGGGTCGTTGCTATAGAAACTCAACGCAGCAGAGTGCATGAAGCGGGGACAGACAGACGTGCGGCTGACAGAAGAAGTTATTTCAGATTTCTGCGCTTTAAAAGGAACAAGGGACCGGAGTTATTTTTATCAGGGCAGGACAGGAAAGTTGTCGGGGTTGTAGAACTTTTGCAGTATCGGGACAGTACAGGAAAATAATTGCCAGGACCAGACAGGACAACCTCTGCTTTGTACTATCTGTAATTACCTGCTCTGACCCTACCGCCACCCCAAACCATCACCTTGAGCGCTACAGATCTGCTATCTTAATATGACCCTGTTTCTCACAGCAGGAAAATAATCCTGCAGCAACAGGAAATGGGAATTATTATGTGAATTATAATTAATCAACATTTTTGTAGGGGTTGATACTTTTTTCGTTCGGGGCAAATCAAGTCTGACATTTTAAAGTTGAAATTACAATCTTTTGAAGCCTTTTTTTAAACCTTAAATACACTACCATTAGAAAACATTAAGAACACCTGCTCTTTCCATCACATAGACTGACCATGTGAATCCAGGTGAAAGCTATGATCCCCTATCGATGTCACTTGTTAAATCCACTTCAATCAGTGAATTTTTAAGCCTTGAGACAATTGAAACATGGTTGGGGGGGAGGGGGCAGCATGTAAATGCACTCATTTACACTCGGTTGCCCTCAATCTCTCTCTCTCTTTCATTCTCTTTTTCGCTCTCACTCTCCTTCTCATCACACACACATATATATATATATATATACACACACACACGCACATGCACACGTACACATTGGTGGTACATTTATGTGCCAGGTGGATCAGATTTCCAGTCGGGCAGCTTTCTGGGCAGTCCTCACCTCTGGGGGTTCACACAACACTGTCAACAAGGTCAGGGTGTCCAAAACATAATTACACCTTGCCAGGGGGACAGGGACAGGACTGCCATAACCTTCCCTCTCCAAGCTAATCATGGAACAGCTCATGCTTGTGGCTGTCCCCTCTCTGAGAGATATCCTCTCAGCCGGCCGCAGAGACACCGAAGGCCTTGGAGGGGTCATGAACATCAGAGCCAGACGCATGAAAGGGACTCTCTTCTGTTGGCTCTGGAGGGTGGACGGTGGAGTGTTCGATGTCATATTTGCGCCCGTATAGGAATCATCACTCAGGGATGTGGAGATTCAAAATGGAAGGGGATCGGACATAATTGTGTTGCTCTGAACAGAGATAAAGTAGCTAGGATGTTGAATTCAAAAAGTCTGGCCCTTGAATCAAGTCGAAACCGCAATGCTCCGTTTTTTTTCTCAATAAAACAATTGAATAAAACAAGCATTTATATGGGGCAGTGTTGAGGGATTCAATACTTATCACACACTGATATTGTGTATACTTGAATTAAACCTCCAGGGAAGCAAATTTAATGCAAACTGATAATACAGTGAAACTCCTTGTCGAATCAAACCTCTGTATCCGAGCTCAGATGGGAGGCGATCTCTATCTGAACATGTAATGACTTGCCTGATGGGATCCTCAGAGTGGAATAATGTGCTCCGACAAAGAGTCCCCCAGCAACGCTCGTATTTCCCATGTCTACAGACCTACCTGGTGGTGAACAGGGAAAGTTTGAGTTTGACCGTGATCTGTTCGGGTTGGGGCACGTGCCCGAGAAAAAGTGAAGAAGCGCCAAAGGCGTGGTTATCAGGGCATTAAACCAAGATTTAGATAAGCTTATGCGATTAAAAGGGGAAGAAAGACGGCATCAATTAACAAATCCCTTCCGACTTTTTTTGCCAATATTTGTTTAAGCATGTTGTGTTTGTGAGGTAAGCCGCTTGGTACCATTTGCAAATATTTGCACTTTCGTCATTGTAATTTCTCATTGAGGAATATTGCATGTTCTATCACTAATGGTGGCATGTGTTTACATGTATTAAATATTTGAAGTCATTTGAATCTTACAGTTGAAGTCAGAAGTTTACATACACTTAGGTTGGAGTCATTAAAACTTGTTTTTCAACCACTCCACAAATGTCTTGTTAACAAACTAGAGTTTTGGCAAGTCGATCAGGACATCTACTTTGTGCATGACACAAGTCCATTTTTTCAACAATTGTTTAAAGACAGATTATTTCACTTATAATTCACTGTATCACAATTCCAGTGGGTTACATACACTAAATTGACCATGCCTCTAAACAGTTTGGAAAATTCCAGAACATGATGTCAAGCTTCTGATAAGCGAATTTACATAATTTGAGTCAATTGGAGGTGTACCTGTGGATGTATTTCAAGGCCAACCTTCAAACTCAGTGCCTCTTTGCTTGACATCTAAAATCTAATGAAAACAGCCAAGACCTCAGAAAACAAATTATAGACCTCCACAAGCCTGGTTCATCCTTGGGAGCCATTTCCAAACACCTGAAGGTACCACGTTCATCTGTACAAACCATAGTAAGCAAGTATAAACACCATTGGACCATGCAGCCGTCATACTGCTCAGGAAGAAGTCGTGTTCTGTCTCCTAGAGATGAACGAACTTTGGTGTGAAAAGTGCAAATCAATCCCAGAACAACAGCAAAGGACCCTGTGAAGATGCTGGAGGAAACAGGTACAAAAGTATCTATATCCACAGTAAAACGAGTCCTACATCAACATAACCTCAAAGGCCACTCAGCAAGGAAGAAGCCACTGCTCCAAAACTGGCATAAAAAAGTCAGACTACGGTTTGCAACTGCACATGGGGACAAAGATCGTACTTTTAGGAGAAATGTCCTCTGGTCTGATGACACAAAAATAGAACTGATTGGCCGTAATGACCATCATTATGTTTGGAGGAAAAAGGGGGAAGCTTGCAAGCTGAAGAACACCATCGCAACCGTGAAGCGTGGGGGTGGCAGCATCATGTTGTGGGGGTCCTTTGCTGCAGGAGGGACTGGTGCACTTCACAAAATAGATGGCATCATGAGGAGGGAAAATTATGTGGATATATTGAAGAGAATATATAGTAGACAAACGACACAGGGGCTTTCCCGCTTTGCCTCTTTAGAAAGTTGAAGGAAAATACAAACCACGGATACATTTAGTTTATGTCTTAGGCATGTAATGTTCCAATAAGTTCAATATATTTAGTTGATTTCCTACTAAGTTCCAATACATTTTTTAAATATTATTGAATTCTGTTTTAATGTCTGGATTCCACGATTCCGTTTACGTTCTCCACATTGCGGATTTTATAGGATAATAGTGTTTCTCAAAGCACAATGAATTGTCTGATTAGTGATACCACAAATCATTCTAAAGCTTTAAATTGCTTTCAGAAACCACAAAGACAGTTATTTCATGCTAATGTTCTTTAGAAGGTGAGCTAATGTGAACGAGCTAGCCATCCTCTATCACCTCAATATGACCCGTGCTGAAATGTCACCCAAGGCCACCCCGAGCTATCAGTCTGAAATGAGTTTACAACACTTTTGTGTACAGTGCGTCGGTATCTTATTAGCCTGCCAATATGGTGATGCTCAGTCTCCTGGGGCTATGCTTCTCCCACAGACGTTTGTAATCTCCACTGACACAGTCCCTGTCCATTGTTTTCTCCCAGCATTGTTTGGCTGCCACATCATCGATGAGATAGACCATGGACATGCCACTTACAATGGGCCTCTCCTGATTAGCCTAGCACAACACTACCCGCCTGCACCCTTCCCCGACACACACACACACACCACACACACACACACACACACACACACACACACACACACACACACACACACACACACACACACACGCTGCCTGCCTTGCTTTAGGAGTGCATCTCAAGAGTTGCTTTTCAGACTATTAAAGCCTAATTAACTGGCCTGGTGTTGAAGGGTGATAACCACTAAACAGCAATCATCGGCTAGCATGACACTCAATAAAGGGCCACTCTACACTATAGCCTCCTCTCACACTGACCATAGATCATAGACACAGAGATAGAGAGAGACAGAGAGACAGACAGAGGGGGACACTCATCCTTGTCCCCGAGTCAGGCCTGGACTTGAGAGGACCCCAGTCAGAAGATCAGAAGACCCTGTCTGTTTTCATGGGGTACCAGTGAGTGTCTCCAAAGCAGGGCACACAGAGGCCCCTCGGCGTATCCTGGAAGTGAGATGTTAGAGAAACAGGTTTTTGGCACCGGCCTAAAAGCACCGAGCCTCCGCCAACAAGCCTTTGTGATGGCTTTCTCTCTCTCTTTCCCCCTTTCTCTTTCCATCCATCCCTCACGATGAATAAAGGCTAGAGGCTCAGTGGCAGAGTGGTGGCGGGTGCCGTGATTCCAATCCATTTAGGATTGATCGGTTGTCTGTTCCTTTGTTGAGCTGGAGGGAAGAGAGGTGTCGATATCGGCAGCCCTTTTTAATCGCGTTGAGGGTTCGCCCTTAAGTGAACCGCCACACAAAAGGGACAAAACAACAATCATTGTCACTGTTACATTTTGCCCCGGATCACAATAGCAGCAAGTTACTTTTCTCTGGCAATTTCATGCATCGCGGGTTTCATTCGAGTTGTTTAATCGCGAACCATGTGTAGGCATGCATAGATCTTCGTTTGCGTTTACCACACTTATCCTCCATAACCCTGTGTCTTACGCAATAACATACCAGGGTGTGTACGCCAATGAAAAAGAGAATGTCAGTTACTGCAGGCTACTGCCACGTCATGGTTGTTGTATTTGTAATACACAGATACACAGGCATTATGTTTTCGTTGAGTTTATTAGTATCCCCATTAGCTACTGCACATGCAGAAACGACTCTTTCTGGGGTCCACATAAAACGTACAAATACATGACAAGGTACAAAACAGTTATAGACAAGGATATAAAAATATATACACCCCCGTTCAAAAGTTTGGGGTCACTTAGAAATGCCCTTGATTTTGAAAGAAAAGCTCATTTTTTTGTCCATTAAAATAACACAAAATTGATCAGAAATACAGTGTAGACATTGTTAATGTTGTAAATGACTATTGAAGCTGGAAATGGCTGATTTTTTATGGAATATCTACATAGGCGTGCAGAGGAACACACTCCTGTGTTCCAATGGCACGTTGTGTTAGCTTATCCAAGTTTATCATTTTAAAAGGCTAATTGGTCATTAGAAAACCCTTTTGCAATTATGTTAGCACAGCTCAAAACTGTTCTGATAAAAGCAATAAAGCTGGCCTTGAGCAATAAAACTGGCCTTCTTTAGACTAGTTGAGTATCTGGAGCATCAGCATTTGTGGGTTCAATTACAGGCTCAAAATGTACAACGCTGTGTACTACTCCATTCACAGAACAGAGCAAACAGTCTCTAAACAGAATACAAAGAGGTGTGGGAGGCCCTGGTGCACAACTGAGCAAGAGGACAAGTACATTTGAGTGTCTAGTTTGAGAAACAGACGCCTCACAAGTCCTCAAATGGCAGCTTCATTAAATAGTTCCTGCAAAACACCAGTCTCAACGTCAACAGTGAAGAGGCGACTCTGGGATGCTGGCCTTCTAGGCAGAGTTGCAAAGAAAAAGCCATATCTCTGTCCAGTGACTGTGTTATTTTTCCCATCTTAATATTTTCAGTTTATTGGCCAGTCTGAGATTTGTATTTTTCTTTGCAACTCTGCCGAGAAGGCCAGGATCCCGGAGTTGCCTCTTCACTGTTGACGTCGAGACTTGTGTTTTGCAGGTACGATTTAATTAAGCTGCAGAGAGATCCTTGATGAAAACCTGCCTTTTCAATTCATCATCGATCCAGGGGGCTCTAACAGTTCTCACAGTTAGTTTCTTAACAGGTGCATGCTTGACAACAATTGGCTAAAATAATTTAACAAATTCTCCAAAGTGCTGAATCTGGATTCTCCTCCTTATACACATCAGATCAACATACATTTTTAAAACATTTTCAATAAAAGAGTCCTGAGAAAACATTTTGTATGATCTCTTATAAATAACTTTAGGCCCCACTTTTGGTACTTTGGCTGTCCTTGTTATTGCCACAATGGGAACTGATATTGCGTTGGAGCAAAGCACTGCAGCATTAGTGATGATATGATCAATACAAGTGAATGTCACAGATCCAACTCCATTAGTATACACTGTAGTTGGTTGAGTGATAACCTGGGTCATGTTACAGGCATTACATTACAGGACAACTAGATGATAACCAGTCAATGGTCAGGCCACCAAGAAAATACATGTCTCTGTTAGCATCAGAGACCTTATCTAACACCACACACATATTCTCCAGATACTGCCATTTTGCACTTGGTGGCCCATAGCAGCACCCAAAAGAAGAGGCTTCAGATGAGGCAGGTGATGTTAGAAGATCTTTAGTTGGATCCCTGCCACATTCTGTTTACAACTCAAGCCAGGGCATTGTAATCTTCCTAAAGTGTGAAAATTAGGACGCAACAACTGAAATTAGCCTCATGAGAGAGAGGTTCCTTTCCATCTGAGAGGGTCATTAGTAAGGGGAGGATCTGCCTATTGGGGATGTCACACTTTACTGCCAACCAGAAGTGACACCTGATGAGGCCTATAGTGGAGGATGCTTAGAGGGGGGGGGTCCTACAGGCATGGCCCTGTCTAGTTTGTGGTCCCGGGGGATATGGATCTTTCATCTTCCCCTCTCAGAGTAGGCGGCCCACAGATCTCCATGTGACACTTCCTTGCCATTTTGTTTGGCTAGAATTTGCTTTGTACTTTGGGACCTGTGAAATAGGTTTGGTGTTGTCACATTCAGAGTAATCTTGCTAACCTTGTTAATGTTGAGATCCTACTCTCACTTTGTGGCATTCATGTTTGGTGAAGAGCGTTTGTACACATTTGTGCATCATGGGCTGTGTTTACACAGGTAAAAAAAAAAAACCAATTAGTGGAACAAATATCACTATTTGGGCTGCATGTGTAAATGCAGCCTAAGCTGTGTGGAGTTAATCAAATTTCAGATTTCTCTCTTTCTGATGTAGACATGGGGGGGACTGATATGCGCCTAAATAGGAATGCAGTGACTGTTGTAGTAGCATGCTATAAATTACGTTAGAGCTCAGCTCAGTATGGGTTTTGACTTACAGCTGTTCTGAACTTCAGCACCACACGCTAAAGAAGCTTCCCCATCCCTCCCTTTAATTTGGCAACTTTTGCAAATGTTTTGATGTCTGAGAGAGGGAAATGTTGTAAATTACGAGAATATATTATGAAAGATGAGAGGTTGAGGATTATATTAAATACAGGCAAACCCATTAGTCCAAATGTGCACTTCACATTTTCATATCATTAAACACTTCAATTTGCTTACCGCCCCAATAGATCCACAGACTATGCAATCACCATTGTACTGCACACTGGCCTATCCCATCTGGACAAGAGGAATTCCTATGTAAGAATACTGTTCATTGACTATAGCTCAGCATTCAACACCAGAGTACCTTCCAAGCTAATCATTAAGCTTGAGGCCCTGGGTCTGAACTTCGCCCTGTGCAACTGGGTCCTGGTCTTCCTGAAAGGCCGCCCCCAGCTGGTGAAGGTCGGTAATGACATCTACACTTCGCTGATCCTCAACACAGGGGCCCCGCAAGGGTGTGTGCTCAGTCCCCTCCTGTATTCCCTGTTCACCCATGACTGTGTGGCCACGCACGCCTCCAACTCAATCATTAAGTTTGCAGACGACACAACAGTAGTATGCCTGATTTTTTATTTTTATTTTATTTTTATTTCACCTTTATTTAACCAGGTAGGCTAGTTGAGAACAAGTTCTCATTTGCAACTGCGACCTGGCCAAGATAAAGCATAGCAGTGTGAACAGACAACACAGAGTTACACATGGAGTAAACAATTAACAAGTCAATAACACAGTAGAAAAAAAATGGGCAGTCTATATACAATGTGTGCAAAAGGCATGAGGAGGTAGGCGAATAATACTATTTTGCAGATTAACACTGGGGTGATAAATGATCAGATGGTCATGTACAGGTAGAGATATTGGTGTGCAAAAGAGCAGAAAAGTAAATAAAAAAAAAAAAAAACAGTATAAAAACAGTATGGGAATGAGGTAGGTGAAAATGGGTGGGCTAATTACCAATAGACTATGTACAGCTGCAGCGATCGGTTAGCTGCTCGGATAGCTGATGTTTGAAGTTGGTGAGGGAGATAAAAGTCTCCAACTTCAGCGATTTTTGCAGTTCGTTCCAGTCACAGGCAGCAGAGTACTGGAACGAAAGGCGGCCAAATGAGGTGTTGGCTTTAGGGATGATCAGTGAGATACACCTGCTGGAGCGTGTGCTACGGATGGGTGTTGCCATCGTGACCAGTGAACTGAGATTACCAACAATGACTAGACAGCCTACAGGGAGGAGGTGAGGGCCCTGGTAGATTGGTGCCAGGAAAATAACCTTGCACTCAACATCAACAAAACTGATTGTGGACTTCAGGAAACAGCAAAGGGAGCACACCCCTATCCACATCGACGTGACCGCAGTGGAGTAGGTGGAAAGATTCAAGTTCCTCAGCGTACACATCACTGACGATCTGAAAATGGTTCACACAGAGTGTCGGTGGAGGCAACAGCGCCTCTTCAACATCAGGAGCCTGAAGAAATTTGCATTGGCCCCTAAAACCCTCACAAACTTTTACAGATGCACAATTGAGAGCATCCAGTATCACTGCCTGGTATGGAAACTTCACCGCCCACAACCGCAGAGCTCTCCAGAGGGTGATGTGGTCTGCCCAACGCATCACTTGGGGCAAACTATCTGCCCTCCAGGACACCTACAGCATCCGATGTCACAGGAAGGCCAAAAAGATCATCAAGGATATCAACCACCCGAGCCGTGGCCTGTTCACCATGCAGTCATCCAGAAGGTGAGGTCAGTACAGGTGTATCAAAGCTGGGACTGAGAAACTGAAAAACAGCTTCTATCTTAAGGCCATCAGACTGTTAAATAGCCATCTCTAGCTGGCTTCCACCCGGTTACGCAACCCTGCACCTTAGAGTCTGCTGCACTATATACAGTTGAAGTCGGAAGTTTACATACACCTTAGCCAAATACATTTAAACTCAGTTTTTCACAATTCCTGACATTTAATCCTAGTACAAAATTCCCTGTTTTAGGGCAGTTAGAATCACCACTTTATTTTAAGAATGTGAAATGTCAGAATAATAGTAGAGAGAATGATTTCTTTCAGCTTTTATTTCTTTCATCACATGGTCAGAAGTTTACATACAATCAATTAGTCAGAAGTTTGGTCAGAAGTTTGGTCAGAAGTTTACATACACTCAATTAGTATTTGGTAACATTGCCTTTAAATGGTTTAACTTGGGTCAAATGTTTCGGGTCGCCTTCCACAAGCTTCCCACAATAAGCTGGATTCATTTTTGCCCATTCCTCCTGACAGAGCTGGTGTAACTGAGTCAGGTTTATAGGCCTCCTTGCTCGCACACACTTTTTCAGTTCTGCCCACAACTTTTTTATAGGATTGAGGTCAGGGCTTTGTGATGGCCACTCCAATACATTGACTTTGTTGTCCTTAAGCCATTTTGCCACAACTTTGGAAGTATGCTTTGGTTATTTGTCCATTTGGAAGACCCATTTGCGACCAAGCTTTAACTTCCTGACTGATGTCTTGAGATGTTGCTTCAATATATCCACATCATTTCCCCGCCTCATGATGCCATCTATTTTTGTGAAGTGCACCAGTCCCTCCTGCAGCAAAGCACCCCCACAACATGATGCTGCCATCCCCGTGCTTCACGTTTGGGATAGTGTTTTTCAGCTTGCAAGCCTCCCCCTTTTTCCTCCAAAACATAATGATAGTCATTATGGCCAAACAGTTCTATATTTGTTTCATCAGACCAGAGGACATTTCTCCAAAAAGTACGATCTTTGTCCCCATATGCAGTTGCAAACCGTAGTCAGTTTTTTTATGGCGGTTTTGGAGCAGTGGCTTCTTCCTGGCTGAGCGGCCTTTCAGGTTATGTCGATATGGGACTTGTTTTATTGTGGATATCGATACTTTTGTACCTGTTTCCTCCAGCATCTTCACATGGTCCTTTGCTGTTGTTCTGGGATTGATTTGCACTTTTCGCACCAAAGTACGTTCATCTCTAGGAGACAGAACACGACTCCTTCCTGAGCGATATGACGGCTGCGTGGTCCCATGGTGTTTATACTTGCGTACTATTGTTTGTACAGCTGAACGTGGTACCTTCAGGCATTTGGAAATTTCTCCCAAGGATGAACCAGGCTTGTGGAGGTGTAAAAAAAAAAAATCTGATATTTTGCCTGATTTCTTTTGATTTTCCCATGATGTCAAGCAAAGAGGCACTGAGTTGGAAGGTTGGCTTTGAAATACATCCACAGGTACACCTCCAATTGAATCAAATTATGTCAATTAGCCTCTCGGAAGCTTCGAAAGCCATGACATCATGTTCTGGAATTTTCCAAGCTGTTTAAAGGCACAGTTAACTTAGTGTATGTAAACTTCTGACCCACTGGAATTGTGATACAGTGAATTATATGTGAAATAATCTGTCTGTAAACAATTGTTGGAAAAATGACTTGTGTCATGCACAAAGTAGATGTCCTAACCGACTTGCCAAAACATTTGTTAACAAGACATTTGTGGAGTGGTTGAAAAACAAGTTTTAATGACTCCAACCTAAATGTATGTAAACTTCTGGCTTCAACTGTATACAGACTTGGAATCACTGGCCACTGTAATAATGTTTACACACTGCTTTACTCATTTCATATGTATATACTGTATTCTATTCTACTGTATTTTAGTCAATGCCACTCCAACATTGCTCAATCTAATATTTATATATTTCTTAATTCCCTTATTTAATTTTTTATATTTGTGTGTATTGTTGTGAATCGTTTTTAGATACTACTGCACTGTTGGAGCTAGGAACACAAGCATTTCGCTACACCCACAATAACATCTGCTAAATATGTGAATGTGACCAATACAATTAGATTTAATTTAATTTGATTTGATCGTGACTCCTTTCTATGTGCACCAAAATGATGATATATTTTTCTGAATTGCCTTGTGAAAGCTGAACACTGTAAGATCCTATTTAATAACTTAGCATTTCAATTGATCCCTATCCATATAGGCAAATTCCCACAAGTTAACATATAGACCTATTTGACTATATTAATAATAACTTAGTGAAATGACCTCAATGGCTACACAGCAATTAATGATTTACAAAACAATGTAGCTGACATTTCCTGGTTCAGAGGGGAGGCTGTGCATTTTGCCCAATGGGCTCCAGCCTTGTAGTCTTGGTTGCCGGTGGTTGATAACATGCTCATTGCAGCCTAAAACAATGTTAACTCTCACGTGACGACCGGGGTCCCCTATCAGCAAAAAGCACGGTCCTTGCCAATGCAAGTTCCCAGTTCCCCTCTAGCATCCCTGGGTTAAAGCTATGTCCGACAGTGTCGTTACCCTGTCCTGTATTTATTATTTCTGATGTGCGCGAGCCTGTGTGCCACACGACCAGCCGGCCACTAGCGTGGTGGACGCAAACCATGCTCGACGTCGCCATCTCATGTGGAAGGTGAGGGTAGATAAGATTCCAGTGGGGAGAAAAACACACAAGCATTACCTCGGAGCCAGGTTGTCATGAGATCCATGCAACCTCAAGCCTGCTCAGGCTCTCGCTGTCCATGAAGGTTGAGATACCACCGGCTGGCTGGTTAACCATTCACAGTGTTTAGGTTTCTCTCTGTTTTCTCCCCCTGGTCTAAGAACTGACTGTATGAAGGTGTGGGCCCCCTTTAGCACTAGGCTTGGGTTAGTTTACGGCATTACAGTTTATGCATGAGAATCCACACAATCCACCTTCCTCCTCTATCAATGTCGATCCCCTGCATGTCTTTTCCCATACAGAAATGCTACACTTCCTTCCGAGTCCTTCCAGGGAGAGAGACATAGTACAGGGAAAACACACTTATCAATAAGAAGCCCTGTGTTATTATACTACTGTGTGGTGCTCAAGTACACAGGGATAACATCATCTTCATGAGAGCAAATCATGTTTGGGGATGAGTGGGATTTGTTTTTTTGCATGTGTGAATAGTGATTTTAATAGGGACTTAAAATGAGGTTACTTGATATTGGACAAGTCTGCAAATCCGGTTTCCCAGAAATCAAGCATGCATGGACTTAAAATAGCCACCTGGAGGGAGCCAATCATAATACTTTATTTTGAGAATGTAATTTTCTCATACCTAGCCAGTAATTAACCTTGGGTACATAAATGTATTGGAAACTGCCACAGAGACAATTACACAGCTATAGTTTGTTAAAGGACTGGCTATATGATAGGGGGGAAGGAATGAGAAGGAATGAAGGAAAAAAAGAGACTATATTCAACTTTATCGAGCGCCAGGGAGCGTTTCCTTAGACTTTCTTTGCATTCTCTTCCCCGTCTTATTTAAAACTGCTGTTTCTTCATTTTTTGCTGAATTGGGTTTTGTTCTGAGCTAATTCAAGCCGGCTCATTCCGGGTCCTGTGGGAACCGACAGCATCGCTTACAACCACGGCCGTCCAACACCTGGGAGATAATTGACTGTGCTACGGTCAAACTTGTTTTTCCAAAAGTCCTCACAATGTAGACAAAGAGCACAGCAGAACACACATACAAAAAGACATATTGGAATCTCAGAATTCATATCCAGGCTGAACTGTACTGAACAGACGAACCATGGCTCCAAATAAATTTGCTGCAGTGTGTGGAGACATTGTCAGTTGGTTTTGGAACAGTGGTTTGGTTCTTACTTGGGTTTCAAGCAGCTATAATGTTCCGGTCTGTGATAGATGAAGGCAAATGGATACGTCTAGTGTCTTTCTCAGACTAGAATGAATGCTATCTTCAACTCCAGACTGATATCTGAAGGTTGTACTTCGAAGAAGACACTTGTAGTGAGAATTTCATTCATAAGATAAGGTGGACATCTTTACAGGCCTTTATGAATCAATAATATAGCCACAATTCCTGACTAAAAGGGGATGTCAAACAACCTAAACCTCCATTTCTTGACACACAAAGTTAACAACCAATTTACAGCACCTTGATGTAAGGAAATAAGTAGGTAGCTCATTGGCTGTAATTGTATTTCAGTAGTTCTTATCTGAAGTCAACACTTCCCTCAGTAATGATCTTGTCTCCAAGATGGCGTAGCAGTAAGTCGTCCTGTCGTATCGTCTCTCTGTAAATATCGTCTCTTTTTTGTTTCGTTTTAGATATTTTTCTTTGCATATCTTTAAAAACATTTTGCTAAACCTAAGCTTCCAAATACTCTCCTGCAACCCGCCTCACCCAATGTAGCTACTTTTCCTAAAGTATTTATATTTACTTCGCAACTGAAGCTAACCACCAGCTATGCTAGCGGTCTTCGGCTAACCGGTCATCAGCTAACCTTTAGCTCGGAAAGCTCTCGCCAGTTCGAACAACGCGACGCTAACCAGAGCATAACGGACCTATTTATTTTTTATCCCCGGATTCCCACCGTACACGGAACATTTTTCAGCTGGATCTTCACAACTAGCTATCGAGCTAAACCGCAACCCTGGTCGATTACTCCTGGCTAGCGTTTCCACCCACGTAGCTTGAAGCTAACCCGGCCAGACCTCCTGTGCTCCTAGCATACTCCTGGGCTACAATACCTGGACTCACGACCGGTCTATCGATGTCACTGCATTAAGAGGAATAAACAGACTCACCCAACCGCGACGTCCTCCAAAGGCTAACTCTCTAGCCCTCGCTATCTCCTTGCTTGCTAATTCGGCATGCTAACTGCTAGCTTGTTTAACCCAGGTCCGCTAACTACTACCTTGTTTACCCCGGCCTGCTAATCTGTTAGCTTGTTAGCACAGGCCTGCTAACCGTCTGCATCGACGCGTCCCAAACACGCAGCGGCCCATATGTACTTTCTATCTCTTCCCGATTTTTTAAAATTTGTTTATACCTTCCGGAAACCTGCCTCACCCAATATGATACGGAATCGCTATTATTTTTAATTAGTCATTGTTAGTTTCTTAACCTGGATAACACTCGCCAGTCCAGCCCCCCTGCCCCATCCACCGCTGCCCCTGGACTCTGATCACTTGGCTACATAGCTGATGCACGCTGGACTGTCCATTAATCACGGTACTCCATTCTGCTTGTTCGTTTTATCTGTCGGCCCCGTTGCCTAGTCAATGCCATTTTACCTGCTGTTGTTATGCTAGCTGATTAGCTGTTGTCTCACCCACTGTTTTAGCTAGCTTTCCGAATTCAACACCTGTGATTACTGTATGCCTCGCTGTATGTCTCTCTCAAATGTCAATATGCCTTGTATACTGTTGCTCAGGTTAGTTATCATTGTTTTAGTTCACAATGGAGCCCCTAGTCCCACTCCTCATACCCCTGATACCCCCTTTGTCCCACCTCCCACATATGCGGTGACCTCACCCATTACAACCAGCATGTCCAGAGATAAAACCTCTCTCATCATCACCCAGTGCCTGGGCTTACCTCCGCCATACCCGCACCCCACCATACCCCTGTCTGTGCATTATGCCCTGAATATATTCTACCATGCCCAGAAACCTGCTCCTCTTATTCTCTGTCCCCAACGCTCTAGGCGACCAGTTTTGATAGCCTTTAGCCGCACCCTCATACTACTCCTTCTCTGTTCCGCGGGTGATGTGGAGGTAAACCCAGGCCCTGCATGTCCCCAGGCACCCTCATTTGTTGACTTCTGTGATCTAAAAAGCCTTGGTTTCATGCATGTCAACATCAGAAGCCTCCTCCCTAAGTTTGTTTTACTCACTGCTTTAGCACACTCTGCTAACCCTGATGTCCTTGCCGTGTTTGAATCCTGGCTCAGGAAGGCCACCAAAAATTCAGAGATTTCCATACCCAACTATAACATCTTCCGTCAAGATAGAACTGCCAAAGGGGGAGGAGTTGCAGTCTACTGCAGAGATAGCCTGCAAAGTAATGTCATACTTTCCAGGTCCATACCCAAACAGTTCGAACTACTAATTCTGAAAATGACTCTCTCCAGAAATAAGGCTCTCACTGTTGCCGCCTGCTACCGACCCCCCTCAGCTCCCAGCTGTGCCCTGGACACCATTTGCGAACTGATTGCCCCCCATCTAGATTCAGAGTTTGTTCTGTTAGGTGACCTAAACTGGGATATGCTTAACACCCCGGCAGTCCTACAATCTAAGCTAGATGCCCTCAATCTCACACAAATCATCAAGGAACCCACCAGGTACAACCCTAACTCTGTAAGCAAGGGCACCCTCATAGACGTCATCCTGACCAACTGGCCCTCCAAATACACCTCCGCTGTCTTCAACCAGGATCTCAGCGATCACTGCCTCATTGCCTGTATCCGCTACGGTGCCGCAGTCAAACGACCACCCCTCATCACTGTCAAACGCTCCCTAAAACACTTCTGTGAGCAGGCCTTTCTAATCGACCTGGCCCGGGTATCCTGGAAGGACATTGACCTCATCCCGTCAGTTGAGGATGCCTGGTCATTCTTTAAGAGTAACTCCCTCACCATTTTAGATAAGCATGCTCCGTTCAAAAATGCAGAACTAAGAACAGATACAGCCCTTGGTTCACTCCAGACCTGACTGCCCTCGACCAGCACAAAAACATCCTGTGGCGGACTGCAATAGCATCGAACAGTCCCCGCGATATGCAACTGTTCAGGGAAGTCAGGAACCAATACACGCAGTCAGTCAGGAAAGCTAAGGCCAGCTTCTTCAGGCAGAAGTTTGCATCCTGTAGCTCCAACTCCAAAAAGTTCTGGGACACTGTGAAGTCCATGGAGAACAAGAGCACCTCCTCCCAGCTGCCCACTGCACTGAGGCTAGGAACACGGTCACCACCGACAAATCCATGATTATCGAAAACTTCAACAAGCATTTCTCAACGGCTGGCCATGCCTTCCGCCTGGCTACTCCTACCTCGGCCAACAGCTCCGGCCCCCCGCAGCTCCTCGCCCAAGCCTCTCCAGGTTCTCCTTTACCCAAATCCAGATAGCAGATGTTCTGAAAGAGCTGCAAAACCTGGACCCGTATAAATCAGCTGGGCTTGACAATCTGGACCCTCTATTTCTGAAACTATCCGCCGCCATTGTCGCAACCCCTATTACCAGCCTGTTCAACCTCTCTTTCATATCGTCTGAGATCCCCAAGGATTGAAAGCTGCCGCAGTCATCCCCCTCTTCAAAGGGGGAGACACCCTGGACCCAAACTGTTACAGACCTATATCCATTCTGCCCTGCCTATCTAAGGTCTTGAAAGCCAAGTCAACAAACAGGTCACTGACCATCTCGAATCCCACCGTACCTTCTCCGCTGTGCAATTTGGTTTCCGAGCCGGTCACGGGTGCACCTCAGCCACACTCAAGGTACTAAACGACATCATAACCGCCATCGATAAAAGACAGTACTGTGCAGCCGTCTTCATCGACCTTGCCAAGGCTTTCGACTCTGTCAATCACCATATTCTTATCGGCAGACTCAGTAGCCTCGGTTTTTCGGATGACTGCCTTGCCTGGTTCACCAATTACTTTGCAGACAGAGTTCAGTGTGTCAAATCGGAGGGCATGCTGTCCGGTCCTCTGGCAGTCTCTATGGGGTGCCACAGGGTTCAATTCTCGGGCCGACTCTTTTCTCTGTATATATCAATGATGTTGCTCTTGCTGCGGGCGATTCCCTGATCCACCTCTCACGCAGACGACACCATTCTATATACTTTCGGCCCGTCATTGGACACTGTGCTATCTAACCTCCAAACGAGCTTCAATGCCATACAACACTCCTTCCGTGGCCTCCAACTGCTCTTAAACGCTAGTAAAACCAAATGCATGCTTTTCAACCGATCGCTGCCTGCACCCGCATGCCCGACTAGCATCACCACACTGGATGGTTCCGACCTTGAATATGTGGACACCTATAAGTACCTAGGTGTCTGGCTAGACTGCAAACTCTCCTTCCAGACCCATATCAAACATCTCCAATCGAAAATCAAATCAAGAGTCGGCTTTCTATTCCGCAACAAAGCCTCCTTCACTCACGCTGCCAAGCTTACCCTAGTAAAACTGACTATCCTACCGATCCTCGACTTCGGCGATGTCATCTACAAAATTGCTTCCAACACTCTACTCAGCAAACTGGATTCAGTTTATCACAGTGCCATCCGTTTTGTTACTAAAGCACCTTATACAACCCACCACTGCGACTTGTATGCTCTAGTCGGCTGGCCCTCGCTACATATTCGTCGCCAGACCCACTGGCTCCAGGTCATCTACAAGTCCATGCTAGGTAAAGCTCCGCCTTATCTCAGTTCACTGGTCACGATGGCAACACCCATCCGTAGCACACGCTCCAGCAGGTGTATCTCACTGATCATCCCTAAAGCCAACACCTCATTTGGCCGCCTTTCGTTCCAGTACTCTGCTGCCTGTGACTGGAACGAACTGCAAAAATCGCTGAAGTTGGAGACTTTTATCTCCCTCACCAACTTCAAACATCAGCTATCCGAGCAGCTAACCGATCGCTGCAGCTGTACATAGTCTATTGGTAAATAGCCCACCCATTTTCACCTACCTCATTCCCATACTGTTTTTATACTGTTTTTTTTAATTTTTTTATTTACTTTTCTGCTCTTTTGCACACCAATATCTCTACCTGTACATGACCATCTGATCATTTATCACCCCAGTGTTAATCTGCAAAATTGTATTATTCGCCTACCTCCTCATGCCTTTTGCACACATTGTATATAGACTGCCCATTTTTTTTTCTACTGTGTTATTGACTTGTTAATTGTTTACTCCATGTGTAACTCTGTGTTGTCTGTTCACACTGCTATGCTTTATCTTGGCCAGGTCACAGTTGCAAATGAGAACTTGTTCTCAACTAGCCTACCTGGTTAAATAAAGGTGAAATAATATTTTTTTTTAAAAGGTGTGAAATACATTTCCTGAGCTTTCCGAGTAAACCCGGAAACATTCCCAGGACATTAGATAACATTCCCGTTAAGTTCTAGTTATGGTACATTCAAGTAATGTTTTTGATAACATTTTATGTTCTTCAGAATGAAAACAAAATGGTAAAAATAACTTGGAATGTTCTCCAAACATTCATTAACATTTTGTGCACAACATCTGTAAAATAAAACGCAACAGTGGACATGACTGTATATAGTGAGAGCCCGTGTTTCTGGAGGTCATGCTAGGCAGTTGTTATAATATATTTAGAAGATTATTTTTATTTGCTAGCAATGTGTCAGTCTCCTGCTGAGACATCACCTACAATATTTTAGCATGCCCGTGGTCTATCTATGACCTGTTTACAATGAGCTATACTGAAGGTAAATTAAGGGCAAATGTGTGGGATTATTGAAGGGTTACAGGCCTGGCATACATTCACTCACACACCTGCACGCACACACGCGAACGCACACACACATACACACACCCTCCCATACACACACACACACACACACACACACACACACACACACACACACACACACACACACACACACACACACACACACACACACACACACACACACACACACACACACACACACACACACACACACACACACTCCCACCTCTGTTTATGTGGAGGAGTGCTTCAACTGAGATTGAGGTCTCTGGAGCGATTTCACGAGATTTTGGAAGCCTGCCTCCCTCCCTCCTTCCCTTCATCTCTCCTCCCCGCTCGGACCACAGCACTGCCTCGTGAAACATGCATCCCATTAAAAACCCAAGCTCTCTCATCATTATGTATGTATTTCGCCAACATTGTTAACCAGCGTGACTCACCACGACCATGAAACATGAATAGCTTGTAGGTTATTGTGACATTACCCCTGGCTGTGACATGTTACACATATGGCTTCGCTAGTATGCCACTCCTCTGTAATACTAGCTCTGGTATACATAAATCTATACCACGTCAATCCCTCCCTGGTCTAGATGGAAGGCGTGCCGGCATGTGCTATTGGAAGGTTATGCTCGGACTTTTCCCATGCGGTCGCTAGCTCTTAGTGTCCTAACAGGTGGGCTTGGGGAAAAGGGCACTGGATAGGGTGTTGTCAATTGCACCACCGCCCCCCCTTGTGACCGACATAGCTTTGAAAATCTGTAGAAACATCGACTGCCCCCACCCCCCGCCCCTGTGTGGGCGCCTTCAGGGGACGGTTGCTGTAAAGGGGTGTTAGGGGTGTGTGAGAAAAGGGCTTGTTGCTAGGGACCGAAAGGAATGTGCCATTCTGCCTGAACCTATGGGTCAGTCTGATCTTCAGAACTTTCCCTTTCGAGTTGCCGTTTGTGTGTGATAACCTACTCGAGATAAAAACATGCCTTAATACAAACCTCATCCCATGCTAATGTGGTTGGCACTTGACTTACATAAAGCTGTCATAATGATGCCATAACAGATGTCATAACAGGTGATATCAGCCTATGACACCTGATGTTATACAAATCCATGAATGTAGATGAGCTCGATTGCTAACAGCTAGCAGTTTGTGTCACAGCTGTGAATTAAGCTTCACCTTTAACAGTCATCATGACTGTATGGCACCCACCTTGTATGTCATCGTTTTGACAGCGTTGAGTAGCCATTGTGTCAAAGGGTTCTACTCAAGCATTACCCTAATGTGTTAGCATTATCATGGAGGTCCAATACCATCGCATATTGCTGATAAGCTACTTTTTATCCCGATAGCGCGACGCCTCATATTCTAATACACATTTGGATGATTGATGTCTCAAATTAGGAAGTGAATTCAGAATGGATTATCTGCAGCATTGTAGATATGACATTAACATATAGCTACTCTTCTTTCCATTGTCAAGACTTGACCAAAAAAAATCTTTTGAACGAATCAAATCATGCCATCATCCAATTTCATATCTTGCCTCTTCTATAGGCCACACACTGTCCTCGGTTTTTAGCCACATTGGCTATCTATAAAATGTAATATTCTTAATCCTACATTTAGAACACAGTGTGCTTGGCTGAAGCCCCACAAAGCCAGAAGTACGCCTGTTTAATTGCTCTGTTTTATAGACTGTACACAAGGCTACCCATACTAAATGCAGGCAGGGCTAGATTAATGGAAGCGTGCAGCGTTAGTGCATTTTTAATGAGCGCTGGAGGCTGCCAGGCTACATTTCTATATGATGTGGCTCCATTTCGTTTCTCCTGCTCGCCGTTTGTGACACTGGCATGGGGCGAAACGGTGCCCGTGCTCAGCCAGCTGGCACCCACGTGAAGCCAGCTAGGCTGGCTGGTGTGCTCAGCTAAGTGTGCCCTGCTACAAACCCCAAACAAACAAACAGACAAATGTATATCTCTGACTCGTCGTTTGTTGTCAGGCAAGCACAGACTGGTAAACAGACACACAGACATATATGGGCCAGCGCGATAAATTGTGCACATGGATAAGCTGGCATTCGCCACCTCTGCACAGAGCGCTGCTCCTGTTGGAGGTGTGAAGAAATGCACACAAACACACAGAGAGAGAGCTTATCGAAGAAAAACAAGAGTTTACAAGATGATACGGAGGGGCAGAAGGTGTGACCCTATTCTGCATTTGCATATTGAGTGCAACAGAGTACAGATGGCAGACATGGCAGCCAGGCAGCAGAGAAGATAACCCCACACATTCACTCTGAGTCCATGCCTGGGTCTCATCTCTTCTATCTGAATGAATACCTCAATCTGTGTGTGTGTGTGTGTGTGTGTGTGTGTGTGTGTGTGCCTTTCACTTTCTTGCTCTGTGCGTGTGTTGGTGTGTCTCTGTCTCTTGTTCTGTGTGTGTGTGTGTGTGTGTGTGTGTGTGTGTGTGTGTGTGTGTGCCTTTCACTTTCTTGCTCTGTGCGTGTGTTGGTGTGTCTCTGTCTCTTGTTCTGTGTGTGTGTGTGTGTGTGTGTTCTGTGTGTGTGTGTGTGTGTGTGTGTGTGTGTGTGTGTGTGTGTGTGTGTGTGTGTGTGTGTGTGTGTGTGTGTGTGTGTGTCTCACACTGTATTCAAGTTAAAACTGTTTTAGTAGTTGATTTGGAATTGAAGTGACATTTGTCCATAGTCTTAGATACTGCACCCTTTGCCATTTCAATATTCTCCCCATTCAAAGAGTCAAACCAATAGTACCCATCAGTTCTGCTGTCTGTGCATTTCTTTTTCACTGAGAAATGGCTAGTATTCTTTAATGGAAGATTACGTTTAGATTCAAGGTTAAAGATTATGCTCTTTCATATATGTCTCTGTGGGCCATTATTTGATGCCACTTTGTATAGAATAGAGTGAACCCTCTCCCTCACTTCCTCCATCCCTCCTATCTATTTCTCTCTCAATTCAAGTCTATCTTTAATTCAGGCTATTCAAACACAGTGTAAGCCCACCACCCAACACTATGCATGTATTGTCAGTTGACACTTTTCACCAAAAGTGTCAAACACGTGACTTTTAATGGTGGCCATCTTTGATCCATGCAGCTTACTTTACATGCAATAGCACCAGCGCATCCCATCCGCTGACAGGCCACATACATAATTGAATCCTTTATAATATGAAAAATCTAATCTATGCGGGGGGGAATATTCATTTTATATCCCCCCTCCACTGTTGGTACCATCTGACTCGTTGCTTTATGAATTATTCCAGAAATTGGTCCTGATGTCCTGTGTTGGTAGGCCATTACAGGAGGGGGAACTTAATTCGCCCATCGCTAATTGCTTGTATACTTACCGGGAGTAATAAAAATGCTATTAAGTAAAATACCTCTATCATTAACCTAACTCTGTTAATATGGGACTCAGCGGGGCACGATAAACAAAATCTGTAGTAGCCCTTTGTCGCATGGGGGCAATTAAAAAAGCGCTGTCATTAATTATGTCAGAGCGAGAGATCATCCGATGAGTTATGGGCACACCGCCGGTTTAGTTGTACCCATTGGTTGCGACACAGCGAGAGAACTAAGTGTTTCGAGTCACAATATGGTTCGACCGCCTTATAGTTTCCAGTTTCCGTATGCTATTCTTTGTCTGCCGTTGGTCTTTAGAATGCCAAGGTTAGCCCCCAAGCATCCCTATTTCTGAAGGTCCACTAGGTCCCTCTTTGTCATTGAGAAATCTGTTAAGATAGAAGTGACCTTTTTGCCAAAGTTATAATTGATCTTGAATGCAATTGATTTCCGTGGGGTTAAAAAGTTAATCGTCAAACATAATGTCTTAGCACCTCAAAGCTAACATTGCGAAGTATCTGAACACGTTTGGACAAAATGACGTCAATGCTCATTGACAGGTCACGTTGCTTTATTAGGATGAATCTGTGTGTATAAATTCCAAAGCTCACAACAAGATAACCACTCTTTACAGAAAGTCTTGTTCACCAATTGTTGATCCAGGGTCCAATAAAACACCTTCAGGTCAAGAACGAATAAAACGTAGTCAGGTTAAATATTCTCCATTTTGCAAACATGCTGTAATGGTGCTCTTAGATCGTGGTAGTGATATTAATCTTTGTGCAAACAAGCCGATCGCTAGTTAACTGTGCCATTCACAAAGAGTCAGTGAAAGGGATTTTTTTTTGTGGCAATAAGCTTCCCTTGAAGACAGAAATGGCAACTAAGATATTCCTTCAGATATGAAATACCTATGCAACAACTGAAATCTGAGGAAATATGCCCTCATGTGAAAGAACGTTTCTTTCCATACTATCAAGGCATTACTGTGTTTTTTCACACACCAAAATGTTCATGTATAAAAATGATTCTCAAGCTAATTCTGAGAATATCTAAAGCTTGTTTTACATAAGAATGCAGGTAAAACCCTCACCTACTTTATGCAGTCCATATGTAAATACATTCCCACTGTGTACACACCCACACCTCCTGTGCACACACACACACACACACACACACACACACACACACACACACACACACACACACACACACACACACACACACACACACACACACCTCCAAAGAGCCACTAAAAGGACCACTTCTATCTCGCTCTCCATTTCTTCCTTTAATCTCCTTTCTCTCTCTCTCTCTCTCCGTCTGTCTGTCCTCACCTTGTCACGTTCCTCAGAAACCCGGCGGCGCCGGTGTGAAATTGATGTGATGAAAAAACAACTGGGATATCTCTATGAGCCATTTGCTTTGCCATTATGGCAGCCCTCTCTCCCCTCAGCACGACACCGGGGCGTCCGCTGTGATAGGGAACACACAGAAAATTACCCAGCAGCTATCTCAGGTTATCAGGCCTGCCCACCGCCGACCCCCTCCCGGCAAACTTCTCCCCCATCTGGTAACCAGCGGATGCTCCGGCTGTGGCTGCAGCTCCAGCAGAACTTCACTAGAAGGCTGAGCTGTCCTGCTCCTTCCTCTCAGAATGCTTTGGCATCAGTTGACTGGCTCGGTGGAGAGTAGTGGATAGCATTGGTTTGATTGCTAACGATACCAAAGCGTATGATTGATTGAGTTTGGTGGTTGTTACTGTGGTTGTTTTTAGTACCGAGACATTACATTGGGATAAAGGGTCTCTTTGTGAGATCAGAATCTGATTCATTAAAACACAGACCGTGATCAAATCAAAACCTCCATCGATGACTTTATAAAACACTGAAACATGACTCTGTGATGCATGAGCTCACAGTACCACCGGGGGCGGCAGGTAGCCTAGTGGCTAGAGCATTGGGCTAGTAACCGAAAGGTTGCTGGATCGAATCTCCGATCTGACAAGGGAAAAATCTGTCTTTCTGCCCCTGAGCAAGGCATTTAACCCACTGTTCGCTGAAGACATGGATGTCGATTAAGGCAGCCCCCCGCACCGTTCAGAGGGTTTGAGTTAAATGCGTGGAGACACATTTCATTTGAAGGCATTCAGTTGTGCAACTGACTAGGTATCCCCTGTTCCCTAGACCTCAGCAATACCATTGTCCTTTAAACAAAAATCCACGTGGATAACCCCCAGCCATAGAGATAGTTAGAAGATGTCCCATTAGAACATCACATCATTCAGGCCATCTCCATTTTGAAGAAGTCCAAACTGAAATGGTGCATACTGCCACCTGGAATGTGTTGTTTGAATAGGTATCAAGCCAAGGTTGGCGATTAACTGGGACCTGCAGTTATGGAATGTTTGCTCATGAGTATAATTCATTGGCTGATCCCTCCTGATAACCTGGATGAAATTATGTGATCCTTCCTTAACCCATAGGAAGTCCCACCCAATATACCACTTGAAAATGGTGAAAGTCCACAATGGCACTGCCCATATTAAAACAGGATTTTGGGCACTACAGTCCGCTATGTATCTCTATGGTTTCACCCTATCATCTCCCAGCTGAGCCATGAAATGGGGCCCTGACATTATCCCGCGGCTCCAAGTTTAGAAGCAGATATAAGAGCAGAGCAGCCCATTGTGTTGGCCAGAGTAACCCCAAACATCGAAGCGCATCTCAACCATCTCACATTGTGGTGCGACAGTATATTGAGCCATTTAAAACCCTCTTCTTTGTGTGTAAAAGAAAAGACAGGTCGAAGCAATGAAGCGAGCATGAATGCAAGTGACTTCCATAAATGAATACGCAAAGCGACCGACTGTGTCATCTCGGGATGTGGATAAATGAATAAGTTAGCAAATTAGTGCGTAAGCGAGTTAGTGGGGAAATAAATGAATCAGTGAGCGAATTACAATGCCACGGAGTGAGTTAGTCGAGTAAATAAAGACATTGGAGAAGTGTTCCTCAGTAAAAAGGAAGTAGGAAGTTAGGCTCCCGAGTGGTGCAGTGGTCTGAGGCACTGCGTCTCAGTGCTTGAGGCGTCACTACAGACCCTGGTTCGATTCCAGGCTGTATCACAACCGGCTGTGATTGCAAGTCCCATAAGGCGGCGCACAATTGACCCAGCGTCGTCCGGGTTAGTTTTTGACCGGGGCAGGCTGTTATTGTAAGTAAGAATTTGTTCTTGACTGACTTGCCTAGTTAAATAAAAAATAAAATCATTAAAGTGGAGTGGTTATGGCCACCGCCGCTGCCAGTTGCCAGTTTTCCACTCATGTCATCTTTCCTCATTTACAGATGACGTGACAATTATTCCGTAATTACACACGTCATCTGGACCAGAGTGCCTGTCGCCAGCGCTGATTAATCCTGTTTACAGTGGCGACGGCAACGAGTCCCCGTTGTTACGGCTGGCCACCAGAGAGACAGACGGGCTATGGGTGTGCTGGTAATGAAGGTGCAAATAGGTGTAACTGACTAGCCACCAGTAAACAGATAGCTGACACACAGTGGTGTCGTCTCATCGGTTGGCGACCTTTAAGGCATTGACGGATTGATGCTATGATGATTCAAAGTGGTTTCATGTCAATTATTTGACCCTTCCACCATGGGAATCGCACTAGGGGGTGAGGCAACAGAGGCTAGAGAAAACCACCAAAGTGTCGGTGCTAACGACTCTGAGGTTGCCCACTCACGGGGAAAGGGCCAAACATCGATGCTTAGACACACACAAAGCGGCGGGACGCTTGCCAAGGCATTTGAATACTATGTACAGTAGTCTAGGTCTAACCACCTCTGTCAGCATCTGACGCCAACCCCGATGTGCAATCCATGAATAAGACTCTCAATTCATTACCTAGTGCCAGTAGATATTAACAAAGGAGATGGCAAGACTGCAAATTAGAATTGTATTTTCCTCATTGGGCAGTGAGGTCATGTGGGCATTGGAAGCGGAGGGGCGTGTGAATCACTCTGCAGGCTGTGTTTGTGTGTATGCACGTGCGCATGTTTGTTGTGCACATGCATGGAAATATAGATTTTCCTGTAAATGAATACACAGCACATGTGAGCCAGAAACCCAGTAAACAGTAAACAGGAAGATCTTGTCCCATGACGGGAATGTGGGGAGGGGATGGGAGAGGCGTAGATGACAGTCTGGCTGGTCCTCGGTCGGTGGGGGCCTGAGTCAGGCCCTTTGAGGGGTGGGGGTGAGCAGACAGGGGTTTATCTGAAGATGAGGTATGGGGGCAATGGGGTGGAGGGGGGTTGTGAAGCACTCTGTCATCTCAGGTTTATTCAGTTGGGGGGGGGGGGTTCTCTATCCATCCATTACCATCACCTTTTCTTTCTTTCTCTTTCTCTCTGTGACAGTGGAATGCCTCAGTGAGAATGTGAATCGACTGTGCCTTCTTTTCCCAGTAGTCCCCACACTCCCCCCCCCTTCTTTTCCTTAACGGTGTGCTCATTTAGGGAGCGGGTAAAAAGAGTCGAGTAGAAATGTACCCTGTAAGGGGAAAAAAGGTGATGATACAATCAGTTTTATTGTGCTGTAAGGATTTTCATGCACTTGTGGTTACACACCCCGTATACATGCTCTATGCAGGCCACAATGAAAGAATTGCAATTCACATGCTTTTCCCCCCACCTTCCATCTTTTCATTGCTCCAAATAATCAGGCCAGTGTTTGGACTCATGGGCGGAACTTCTCTGCTCACGTTTCTATGAAACGTGACGAAAAGAAGAAAAAAATGTGGCCAATTTGTGCTGCTCTAGAAAATGATACCTGTGTGTGACACCTCCTCTCCTCCCCTGGTGTGGTTTTAGCATGGAGTTGCACAAGGTACACTGCACTTCGTCTGACCTAATTCTTGTCTGGCACACTTCCAATGCTACGAGTGCATAAGGAGCACGAGACTCGCTGTCAAGGTATTCCAAGAGGTGCTGTTCTAGTATTTGGCAATTAAATGACATCTGTTATGTTTTTGGGCGATTATAGTGATCCCGTGGAATTGAAGTCTGAAACTATTCCACAAAATTCATAGAGATTGCCTACATTTTCCAGACGTCTTTGTAACAGTCTGGAGAGACAACAGTCTGGAGAGGCAGTTTGAATCTCTATTTTGCTCTTTCAAGCAAATGATTTTGGTCAGCCATTGTCACATTTGAGGTATGTTGCATCATTTGACATCTGCCGGAATTTTACAACCGTCTTAAAATGTAAGTTTATGGAAATGTATTCGTGTGTGTGTGTGTGTTTGTGCACGTGTGTGTGTGTGTGAGTCCCACCCCTTATGGTCCATCAGTTTTAGCATTCCTCTCAAGTCCCACCCAGGCAAAACCCAAAGCTCCCTTACGGGTGCCTGCCCAGAGAGTTAGCTTACCACAGCTCTCTATAACCAGAGTATTACACGCCATGCCTGCGTTGGCTCTTTGCCCTCTTCCTCTGCTGACACTTTCTCCCATGCATCTTTCATGACTCGCGGTGGTTTTAAACAGGCCCAATAACAGCCCTTACAACAGGGAGCACCGACGGGGGGCAACAACTCCATTCGCCGAGCGACCATGATATTATTCGTCGGCGGGAGAGCAAGGCTCGCCGCTGCGCCCTCCGCTCCTCGAAAGCAAGGACGGGGGGTAGGGGGGGGGGGGGGGTATGGGGCGCCCTGCCGCGTCCCTTTTGTGTTTACCCGCCTCTGCGTGGGACTTATGTTATTTTCAATTTCAAGGCACAGACCCGGCTAACTCGGCCCCAGCCCCCGTCATGCCATTTGCCTTAATAACGTGTGCTGGACTCTCAACGGGGAGAATCGCCGCCACCCTGAGACCTGCTTTATGCCACATTGAAGTTCATTGATGGAAAGGATTACATGCTTTTGCACGCAGGGCGCGTGGCAAAGCGACCCTCTTCATATTTCTCTCTCTCTCTCTACCACACCTGCTGTCTCGACCTCCGAATGCTCAGCTATGAAAAGCCAACTGACATTTACTCCTGAGGTACTGACCTGTTGCACCCTGAACAACCACTGTGATTATTATTTGACCCTGCTGGTCATCTATAAACGTTTGAACATCTCGAAGAACGATTTGGCCTTAATGGCCGTATACTCTTATAATATCCGTCCCGCACAGCCAGAAGAGGATAGCCCCCCCCCCCCCCGCTCCCGGAGCATGGTTCCTCTCTAGGTTTCTTCCCAGGTCTTCCCTTCTAGGCAGATTTTCTGAGCCACTGTGCTTCTACGTCTGCACTGCTTGCTCCCTGGGGTGTTACGCTGGGTTTCTGTATGAGCACTTTGTGACATCTGCTGATGTAAAAAGGGCTTTATAACTGCATTGGACTGATTGATTGACTTATTCTATGAAGGGCACTAAACAAAGGTGATGGATCGTGTTTGAAGGGAAGAGGTGGCTCACCGAGATGTCAACGAAAAAGTGAGCTGATTTACTTATCCATGTGTAATGCGCTCCTTATGTAGTGCTCCTCACAGAAAAAGCCTATGGGAGCCTATGGGATCCCATGGGAGGTTGGTCACCTGCCCTCTCACTTATTTTTGAATTCATTCCATTTGTAGGTTATGTGTTCCATCCTTTCAATAACACTTGTATGATGGCTTGCTTGTCATGCTTTGATAGGTATTACAATCTTGTGTCCAAAATATGAAATACCACATCATGCACAGCCGATATAGAACGTGGTGGTCTCTGCATTGGTAGCGTTGCCTCATTGTGATTTCTCCATGGTGTATCTTACGTCTAAGGAAGCCATGTGCTATGGACACAATTGGCATGCGCGTTCAGAGCACATGTATCCTTTTACAACTCTGTGTCGAAGCGTGGCATTGCCAGGGACGCGACCCATCCTGAACTCTCTCTTACTTTGTCCCCCAATGTTTGCTCCGGAGCGGACGACACATTTATCAAAGGAAAAATGACCGGGGCTCTGGAGCGTCTGAAAGGACGTCAAACGATGATCAAATGAAGAGATACTGTATCTTATCGTGTTCCTGTGCAATACGCGGATAGATATTTATTCTCCTGCCAACACTGCTCGCGATTAATTCATATAAATGCATCTGTTATGCCTCAAACTGGCCAGATGCTTGGATAGATTCTGTTGGGAGGGTGTGACATACGACAAAGTGATATGAATCACCTTCCAAAAGCGTGAGCCCCATGAAACATATTCTCATAGGCTCCTATTTTCTGGATTAATGGTCACTTTTGCCAAAATGATTAACATAGTACTTAAACTTCCCTAAAGGGACTGTTTCCTGTAACAAATGATGATGAAAAGGGTAGCAATAGTCTCAAACTAAGCCTCCTGATCATAGGGGGTGCAGAACATTGGATTAGAACAACTTTCCAGTTCAGAATATATGAGCCATTCAGGGGTAAACAATTTGCCTGGGTTTCCTGTCATGTAATAGCTGTAAGTGGGGCAGGGCACCAAGTACTGTGGGACCAGGCCAACCTCTATGCAGCTAATTCATCAAGGGTAAACATTTTATATAGGCATATTTGACTATAACTGCCTCCTCACATGAAGGCTTAAATGCAGTAATCGATTGAAAGTTCAAAGTTCATAACTGAGATGAATGTGGATTTTCGACATTTCGGATATGAGAATTCCAGATGACGCCCCTGCCCGCTAATTCTCAGACAAATCACTCAACCATTTAGGGCATTCCATTTCTAGGAAATGCCATCAGCGGAGTAAAATCCTGGTAAAGGATTTAAACAATGGCGCTAGCTAGTGACGAGTTTGCCATGAAAACTGACAATCTACTAATCTACTTGAATAATTGACTAAATGACGTACAAATGCCGAACTACGAATGGAGGCTTCACAACCATCTAATTGTCGGATTGGGGTCATCATCATGCGGGGTAAATCAATGCTCAAAGCTTCTGCTTCGTAGTGACCAAGTCCATCACACCACAATACCCCATGCAACAAATGAGTGTGAACAAATGTTCACACATCTCCCACTATCGGTTGATCCTTTGGAAGCATGATGTATGTCCATGGGGAGGCCTTAATGTAAAGACTGTGTGAAAGCAAGACTTGCGGCCATCTTTTTATATAAGAGTAGCTGTGATATTGCCACAAGCATTGCTTTCAGTGCGCCGCCCACCAATGTCCCTTCCGATGTTGGCCAACACATGTTTCAAATGCATTAGTCACCCTGTGAGTGGGATAGTCCTACACACAGACCACTGATAGGCCACTTCATTAAATAGACTACCTATACCTTGAACACAATACCCAATAGTACTTTAAATAAGGCTGGACAGACTCCATCTTCAAAGATTAGCCTTAAATCTGTCAACCACCGCGACACTAAACAAAACAAAAATCTATATGCTGCATCTACCAGACAAAAAGGGTAGAAAAACCAACCAATCAGAAACAAAAGCAATCCAAAATTCAAAAATCACAACACAGTCTATTTTTAAGCTCGGCCGTCTTAATTGGCATGAAGAACACAATCAGAGAAGCCTGGGTATGTGAATCAGACGCTACCCAGAAGCCTGGGTATGCTTCCAGAGCCCCTACTATCGTGTTCTGTGTCACTTCCATAGGTCCCCTGCTCTATGTGTGTGTGTGTGTGTGGGGGGGGTCCATCTGGGCCCAGTGAGGTCATTGCACACCGGCTGCTCAAGTAAGGTTTCACCATGGCTTCTGGGTAGCGTCTGTGGCCACTGGGCACGCATGGCGAAGCAGATGTGTAGGTTTACTGGTAGAAAAGGCCCTGGGATGGCAATAATCATCAAGCAGACACAATGTCACCACCGCTTACAAAGCATGTCCCCAGCTCCAGGTTTCTGTGCAATTTCATGTTTAATGAGACCTATGTGGCTTGCTAATTTAGGGAGACAATTGCTCCTTGCATGCTCAGGTGGAGTTAATAGGCCCTTGAAAACAAAACTGGACTGAGCCCAGTTTATTCCATAGAGTGAAATGTTATTCCTTGTTTGGGTTGTGTGTGTGTTGTGTTGTATGTAGTTATCTATGTGTACCTCTAAAGAATACATTGGTAAAACGTAACATTACGTTTCTCTTATACTTGTGTACTAATGGTGCATTTATATTAACAACAAATGTATAAATTTTGTTACATTGTAATTTAATAGTGGTATTACACAATACAAAATCTTCTTTGAATTATTCTAAAAGATGTTTAATACCATCACAACCCATTGGGCACAAACTGGTTGAATCAACGTTCAATCAACAATTGTCAACGTATTTTGATGTGGAATCTACATAGAAAATGCACTAGATTTGAAAAAAGTAATCAACTGTTGTTTTGAGGGTGAAACTTCAACCACAGGTTTATTTCGTCATGTTAACCAAATTTCAATTTAGACAAACCTTGTATAAAATATGTTGAATTTGAACCTTTAAAACAGCGTTATATCAACTATTAGAAGAACAAAAAACAATAGGCTGGAGAATTGATATCTCTACAACTACCCTTTGGTCTCCGATACAGGGTTTTAACCAAGCCCAGCCCTGCTTAGGTATGATATTTGTCACTGACTATTACCAATGTGCTATCGTGAGAATGAAGGTTGAGAGATCTTCACTTAAAAATGAAATACATTCACTGTTGCTATCAAAGTCATTCCAACGGGTAGGTTTAACAGAGCAAACAAATTGGGACCATACTTTATCACTCATATATCATTAATGATGCTATTTAGGCCTATATACAGTTGAAGTCGGAAGTTTACATACACTTAGGTTGGAGTCATTAAAACTTGTTTTTCAACCACTCTACAAATTTATTGTTAACAAACTATAGTTTTGGCAAATCGGTTAGGACATCTACTTTGTGCATGACACAAGTAATCTTTCCAACAATTGTTTACAGACAGATTATTTCACTTATAATTCACTGTATCACAATTCCAGTGGGTCAGACGTTTACATACGCTAAGTTGACTGTGCCTTTAAACAGCTTGGAAAAGTCCAGAAAATGATGTCATGGCTTTAGAAGCTTCTGATAGGCTAATTGACATAATTTGAGTCAATTGGAGGTGTACATGTGGATGTATTTCATGGCCTACCTTCAAAGTCAGTGCCTATTTGCTTGATATCATGGGAAAATCTAAGACCTCAGCCAAGACCTCAGAAAAACAATTGTAGACCTCCACAAGTCTGGTTCATCCTTGGGAGCAATTTCCAAACGCCTGAAGGTACCACGTTCATCTGTACAAACAATAGTACGCGAGTATAAACTCCATGGGACCACACAGCTCAGGAAGGAGACGCGTTCTGTCTACTAGAGATCAACGTACTTTGGTGCAAACAGTGCAAATCAATCCCAGAACAGCAGCAAAGGACCTTGTGAAGATGCTGGAGGAAACAGGTACAAAAGTATCTATATCCACAGTAAAACGAGTCCTATATTGACATAACATGAAAGGCTGCTCAGCAAGGAAGAAGCCACTGCTCCAAAACCGCCATAAAAAAGCCAGACTACGGTTTGCAACTGCACATGGGGACAAAGATTGTACTTTTTCGATAAATGTCCTCTGGTCTGATGAAACAAAAATAGAACTGTTTGGCCATAATGACCATCGGTATGTTTGGAGGAAAAAGGGGGAGGCTTGCAAGTCAAAGAACACCATCCCAATCCTGAAGCGCTGGGGTGGCAGCATCATGTTGTGGGGGTGCTATGCTGCAGGAGGGACTGGTGCAAAATAGATGGCGTCATGAGGGAGGAAAATTATGTGAATATATTAAATCAACATCTCAAGATATCAGTCAGGAAGTTAAAGCTTGGTCGCAAATGGGTCTTCCAAATGGACAATGACCCCAAGCATACTTCCAAAGTTGTGGCAAAATGACTTAAGGACAACAAAGTCCAGGTATTGGAGTGGCCATCACAAAGCCCTGACCTCAATCCTATAGAAAATGTGTGGGCAGTACTGAAAAAGTGTGTGCGAGCAAGGAGGCCTACAAACCTGACTCAGTTACACCAGCTCTGTCAGGAGGAATGGGCCAAAATTCACCCAACTTATTGTGGGAAGCTTGTGGAAGGCTACCCAAAACGTTTGACCCATGTTAAACAATTTAAAGGCAATGCTACCAAATACTATGTAAACTTCTGACCCACTGGGAATGTGATGAAGGAAATAAAAGCTGAAATAAAGAATTATCTCTACTATTATTCTGACATTTCACATTCTTAAAATAAAGTGGTCATCCAATCTGCCCTAAAGGGAATATTTACTCAGATTAAATGTCAGGAATTGTGAAAAACTGAGTTTGAATGTATTTGGCTAAGGTGTATGTAAACTTCCGACTTCAACTGTAGCATTTGCAAAGTAATCAACAGCTATTGTTTAATCTCAACCCAGAATTCAACAAAAAATAGACTATACATATAGGTCTAGGGCAGGGGTCCCCAAACATTTTTGGCCCACGACCCAGTTTTGATATAAAAAGAAAAAAACCCACCGTGTAAAAAAAGTAATACTTTTTTGGGCCTTCCTCAGACACCGCCTAGTATATAGGTCCTGGATGTCAGGGAGCTTGGCCCCGTGATGTACTGGGCCGTACGCACTACCCTTTGTAGCACCTTACGGTCAGATGCAGAGCAGTTGCCATACCAGGCAGTGATGCAACCGGTCAGGTTGCTCTCGATGGTGCAGCTGTATAACTTTTTGAGGATCTGGGGACCCATGCCAAATCCTTTCAGTCTCCTGAGGGGGAAAAGGTGCTGTCGTGCCCTCTTCACAACTGTCTCAATGTGTTTGGACCATGATAGTTTGTTGGTGATGTGGACACCAAGGAACTTGAAACTCTTGACCCGTTCCACTTCAGCCCTGTTGATGTTAAATGGGACCTGTTCGGTCCTCCTTTTCCTATAGTCTACGATCAGCTCCTTTGTCTTGCTCACATTGAGTGAGAGGTTGTTGTCCTGCCACCACACAGCCAGGTCTCTGACCTCCTCCCTGTCTCATCGTTGTTGGTGATCAGGCCTACCACTGTGGTGTCGTCAGCAAACTTAATGTTGGTGTTGGAGTCGTGCTTGGCCACGCAGTCGTGGGTGATCAGGGAGTTACGGAGGGGACTAAGCACGCACCCCTGAGGGGTCCCAGTGTTGAGGATCAGCATGGCAGATGTGTTGTTGCCTACCTTCACCACCTGGGGGCGGTCCGTCAGGAAGTCCAGGATCCAGTTGCAGGGGGAGGTGTTTAGTCCCAGGTTCCTTAGCTTAGTGATGAGCTTTGTGGGCACTATGGTGTTGAACGCTGAGCTGTAGTCAATAAACAGCATTTCCAAATAGGTGTTCCTTTTGTTCAGGTGGGAAAGGGCAGTGTGGAGTGCAATAGAGATGGCATCATCTGTGGATCTGTTTGGGAGGTATGCAAATTGGAGTGGGTCTAGGGTTTCTGGGATAATGGTGTTGATGTGAGCCATTAACAGCCTTTCAAAGCACTTCATGGCTACGGACGTGAGTGCTACGGGTCAGTAGTCATTTAGGCAGGTTGCGTTCTTGGGCACAGGGACTATGGTGGTCTACTTGAAGCATGTTGATATTACAGACTCAATCAGGGACATATTGAAAATGTCAGTGAAGACACCTGCCAGTTGGTCAGCACATGTCCTGAGCACATGTCCTGGTAATCAGTCTGGCCCCGCAGCCTTGTGTATGTTGACCTGTTTAAAGGTCTTACTCACGTCGGCTACGGAGAGAGTGATCACACAGTCGTCCGGAACAGCTGATGCTCTCATGCATGCCTCAGTGTTGCTTGCCTAGAAGCGAGCATAGAAGTGATTTAGTTCGTCTGGTAGGCTCATGTCACTTGGCAGCTCGCGGCTGTGCTTCCCTTTGTAGTCTGTAATAGTTTGCAAGCCCTGCCACATCCGACGAGCGTAGTATGATTCAATCTTAGCCCTGTATTGACGCTTTGCCTGTTTGATGGTTCGTCGCAGGGTATAGCGGGATTTCTTGTAAGCTTCCGGGTTAGAGTCCCGCACCTTGAAAGCGGCAGCTCTACCCTTTAGCTCAGTGCGAATGTTGCCTGTAATCCATGGCTTCTGGTTGGGATATGTACGTACAGTCACTGTGGGGACGACGTCCTCAATGCACTTATTGATAAAGCCAGTGACTGGTGTATTCCTCAATGTCATCAGAAGAGTCCCTGAACATGTTCCAGTCTGTGATAGCAAAGCAGTCCTGTAGTGTAGCATCTGCTTCATCTGACCATTTTTTTTATAGACCGAGTCACTGGTGCTTCCTGCGTTAATTTTTGCTTGTAAGCAGGAATCAGGAGGATAGAGTTGTGGTCGGATTTACCAAATGGAGGGTGAGGGAGAGCTTTGTATGCGTCACTGTGTGTGGAGTACATGTGATCTAGAATTTATTTCCCTCTGGTTGCACATTTAACATGTTGATAGATTTGGTAGAACTGATTTAAGTTTCCCTGCATTAAAGTCTCCGGCCACTAGGAGTGCCACCTCTGGGTGAGTGGTTTCCTGTTTGCTTATTTCCTTATACAGGTGACTGAGTGCGGTCTTAGTGTCAGCATCTGCCTGTGGTGGTAAATAAACAGCCACAAAAAGCATAGCTGAGAACTCTCTAGGCAAGTAGTGTGGCCTGCAGTTTATCACAATATACTCTACTTCAGGCAAGCAAAATCTAGAGACTTCCTTAGATTTCGTGCACCAGCTGTTGTTTACAAATATGCACAGACCGGCCCCCCTCGTCTTACCGGAGTGTGCTGTTCTGTCCTGCCGGTGCAGGGTGTATCCCGCTAGCTGAATATCTATGTCATCACTCAGCCACGATTCCGTGAAGCATAGGATATTACAGTTTTTGATGTCCCGTTGGTAGGATATTCGTGATTGTACCTCGTCTAGTTTATTGTCCAATGATTGCACGTTGGCGAGAAATATTGACGCTAACAGCAGCTTTCCTAGTTGTCTTCTGCGGGTCCGGACGAGGCTTCCGGCTCTTCGTCCTCTGCGTCGCTTCCTTTTGCGAATAATTGGGAAGTCTGCCCTGTGAGGTGTTTGGAGAATATCGTGTGAGTCCTGCTTGTTGTTGTTGAAGAAATCTTCGTCTAATCCGAGGTGAGTGATCGCTGTCCTGATATCCAGAAGCTCTTTTCTTCCGTAAGATATGGTTGCAGAAACATTATGTACAAAATAATTTACAAATATTGCGAAAAAACCCCACATAATAGCACAATTGGTTAGAAGACCGTAAAACGGCGGCGATCTCCTCCGGCGGCGCCGAGTCCTTTAGATTCCTTTTGGCAAACTCCAAGCGGGCTGTCATGTGCCTTTTACTGAGGTTGCGTTGAACACCAAACACAATTCAATATCACTTTATAAATCAAATAAAAAGCCTAGTAATTTGTCAGGAAGTTAACAAATGATATGTTGGATTCACGTCTCCAACTCAACCTAAAATACCTACTTCCTACTCTGAAGACGCGTTGTGAATACCTGCCCTGGAATAAAGCTTGTTGTCCAATAACTTGCACAGCGGTCGTTTGACCACAGGACTCTAGAGGTATTATAGTCAATGCTTATGAACTGAACATAAGTGAATTTCCATATATCAATGACACTAAAAAATATGTTGAATTTTTCAGCAACTTGCAGTAAATGCTAGCATGGCTTTGGTGATGAAATGCGTTTATTGTTGTCTCCCTATCAGGCCACTACATGCTGTGACAAGGGCCTGGATGGTGACACATTTTCTTCAAGCTACCTGACTAAATACTGGAGACTTCAGTGCTACTGGAAGCAAGGGCCTTACCTGGGAGCACAGCAACAGTCTCTCTCTCTCTCTCTTGCGCTCTGTCTCACACAGCCATTCTGTCAACATGTCAGTGCTTTCAGAAATTATTCATACCACTTGACTTATTCCACATTTTGTTGTGTTACAGCCTGAATTCAAAATTTATCAAAATGTATACTTTTTCTCATCTATCTACACACAATAACCCCAATAACCCATAAAACTGAAAACATGTTTTTAGAAATCTTGGCAAATATATTGAAAATAAAATACAGAAATATCTAATTGACATAAATGTCAACACCCCTGAGTCAATCCATGTCAGAATCACATTTGGTAGTGTTTACAGCTGTGAGTTTTTCTGGGTAAGTCTCTAAGAGCTTTGCACACTTGGATTGTACAATATTTTCCATGATTCTTTTTAATGTTCTGTCAACTTGGTTGTTGCTAGACAACCATTTTCAAGACTTGCCATAGGTTTTCAAGCAGATTTAAGTCAAAACTGTAACTTGGCCACTCAAGAACATTCACTTTCTTCTTGGTAAGCAACTCCAGTGTAGATTTGGCCTTGTGTTTTATGTTTATTGTCCTGCTGAAAGGTGAATTAATCTGCCAGTGTCTGGTGGAAAGCAGACTGAACCAGGTTTTCCTCTAGGATTTTGCCTGTACCTAGCTCCATTCCGTTTATTTTTTGTCCTGAAAAACTCCCTGGTTCTTAACAATTACATGCATACCCAAAACATGATGCAGCGACCACTGTGCTTGAAAATATGGAGAGTGGTACTCAGTAATGTGTTGCCCCAAACATAACACTTTGTATTCAGGACAAATGGTTAATTGCTTTGCCACATTTTTTGCAGTATTACTTTAGTGCCTTGACGCAAACAGCATGTTTTGGAATGTTTTTATTCTGTACAGGCTTCTTCTTTTTTGCTCTTTCAATTGGTTAGTATTGTGGAGTAATTGCAACATTCTTCATACATCTTCCGTTTTCATCTGTCACAGCCATTAAACTTTGTAACTGTTTTAAAGTCACCAATCCCTGAGCGGTTTCCTTCCTCTCCGGCAACTGAGTTAGGAAGGACGCCTGTATCTTTGTAGTTACTGTGTTTATTTATACACCATCAAAAGTGTAAATAATAACTTCACCATGCTCAAAGGGATATTCAATTTCATCTTTTTTTTGACCCATGTACCAATAGGTGCCCTTCTTTGGAGTCATTGGAAAACCTCCCTGGTCTTTGTGGTTGAATCTGTGTTTGAAATTCACTGCTCGACTGAGGGACCTTACAGATCATTGTATGTGTTGTGTACAGAGATGAGGTATTCATAAAAAAATCATGTTGAACACTATTATTGTACAGAGAGTGAGTCCATTCAAGTTATTATCTGGCTTGTTAGGCACATTTTTACTCCTGAATTAAATACTTATTGACTCAAGACATTTCAGCTTTTCATTTCTGATTCATTCGTAAAACAAAATCCAAGAACATAATTCTATTTTGTCATTATGGGGTATTGTGTGTAGGCGAGTGACAAAACAAATCTCAATTTAATTCATTTAAAATCCAGCCTGTAACACAACAAAATGTGGAAAATGTTACTACCGAAACCAAGTGAATTATATTATGGCACCACGTCTCATCTCACTAACAATTGCTACCTCGACTTATTCCATCATGACAACATCGTGCTCCCCCTTATTTTACTGTAGTTAGCAGGCTTACAACTTGTGTGATTGTTGAGGCTTAATTTAGCATCCAAACAGCTTCATAGACGATGTCTGAAAAATGAGTAACACTTTACTTGACACCCAGCGTCATAACAGCTGTCATAATATGGTCAGAACACTGTCATGACATATATTGTGTTATTTTATAGCTGGTCATGACACCTACATAAGAGTGTCCAAACCCACTAAACCTACCACAGTAGTTATTTTATGGTTGGATATGGTCCATACATAAGAGTCAAAACCCACTAAACCTACCACCGTAGTTATTATATGGTTGGATATGGACCATACATAAGAGTGTCAAAACCCACTAAACCTACCAGCGTAGTTATTTTATGGTTGGATATGGTCCATACATAAGTGTCAAAACCCACTAAACCTACCACCGTAGTTATTTTATGGTTGGATATGGTCCATACATAAGTGTCAAAACCCACTAAACCTACCACCGTAGTTATTTTATGGTTGGATATGGTCCATACATAAAAGTGTCAAAACCCACTAAACCTACCAGCGTAGTTATTTTATGGTTGGATATGGTCCGTACATAAGAGTGTCAAAACCCACTAAACCTACCACCGTAGTTATTTTATGGTTGGATATGGTCCGTACATAAGAGTGTCAAAACCCACTAAACCTACCACAATAGTTATTTTATGGTTGGATATGGTCCGTACATAAGAGTGTCAAAACCCACTAAACCTACCACCGTAGTTATTTTATGGTTGGATATGGTCCATACATAAGAGTGTCAAAACCCACTAAACCTACCACAATAGTTATTATATGGTTGGATATGGACCATACATAAGAGTGTCAAAACCCACTAAACCTACCACTGTAGTTATTTTATGGTTGGATATGGTCCATACATAAGTGTCAAAACCCACTAAACCTACCACCGTAGTTATTTTATGGTTGGATATGGTCCATACATAAGTGTCAAAACCCACTAAACCTACCACCGTAGTTATTATATGGTTGGATATGGTCCATACATTAGACTGTCATATCCCACAAAACCTACCACACAAGACAAAACATTCCATTACACCATAGTCTACTTGTCAATTGTATGTTTATGTCAAATGAAATTTTCTGAAATTGGCCATATGAAATTATAATTGTAATTGCGCACACATTAATGTCAGACTTGCACCTACCCCAATGCTGTTTCTGATGACTGGGATGAATGCAGGATGAGATTTCAGGAGCAGGACAAGACACACTCTTTGTGACTGATGTCTGACATAAGGGCATGTATGTGATATGTATATGATTATGATGGTCATAATGCTTCATAACAGTGCCATAAAGTGTACTTTCTTAGTCCAAATAAAGTGACAGGATGGTCATAATGCTTCATAACAGTGCCATAAAGTGTACTTTCTTAGTCCAAATAAAGTGACAGGATGGTCATAATGCTTCATGACAGTGTCATAAAGTGTACTTTCTTAGTCCAAATAAAGTGACAGGATGGTCATAATGCTTCATGACAGCGCCATAGTGTATTTTCTTAGTCCAAGTAAAGTGACACAGGATGGTATTAATATTTTATGACAGTGTCGTAAAGTGTATTTTCTAAAAGTTATTTTCTATTTTCTACAAGAATTCATTACAACAACAACAAAGGACCTAAGAAACAAACTTTCAAATGAAAGGAAACTTCTTGGCAGGGAAAAAACACATTTGAATAAATGGGAGTTTTGACACTTATGTAGGTGTCATAACCAGCCATTAAAACATAATAATATATGTCACAACAGGTGTAAATATATGGGTCATGACAGTGTTATGACCATATTATGACAGGTTATGACAAGTTATGTCAGCTGTTATGACATATTATACAATGGGTTGGTCTAATCCTGAATGCTGATTGGTTAAAAGCGCATTCCAGCCGGTGTCTATTCCACGAGTTACCACCGGCAAAATCTATGACGTTAAAAATGCCTATTTACGCTGTTCCATCTGACTGCGAAATCCACTATCTCATCAGCCCAGCCAGGCAATTTATGAACTTGATCTCTACTAGATAAAGCATATAGACATTATCTCACATTTCTTTTAGACTAACATTTAGTTTTCAACAGTGGAGATTTATTATAAACCTTGCTGTCTATCTTGCCGACATTTGCAACACTTTCAATATTCAAATTCGATCTCCAGCTATCGCTTAGTAAGGAACGTGTCAGGAGTCGGGATGAAACAGACAGGCAAAACAGCCTGGATTTATACAAAGAAATATCAATAGAAAACAGGTCAACTTAAATGAAGTGCAGCAAGTTTGCAGTTTTTCCAACTTCAGTTTGAAGTGATTGTGTTAGCTGTTGGCTCGCTTCTCTGAACAACAGTGTCCTGACGAGAAAGCACATTTTCTATTGCAGGTGAAATCACACATCATTAGCTCATTGATATGAATGTATCCAAATAAATGTAACTAGAAAACAGCTTAAACAAATGCAAACGCAGATACTTTGTTGTTATTATAGCTGCACTGTTTGACGTGACTGTAAGTTAGCCGAAGTTGGCTAGCTAGCAAGGGTTATTTATCTTGTTTTTTTTGTAGGTTATGGGATTGTGGTGTAGTATAGTAGTCTAGGAAAGTCTATGGTTGCCTGGAGTCGTTCTCAATCAGAGGCAGGGGTTTATCGTTGTCTCTGATTGGGAACCATATTTAGGCAGCTATATTCTTTGAGTGTTTCGTGGGTGATTGTTCCTGTCTCTGTGTTTGTGTTTGTTTGCACCAGATAGGGCTGTTTCGGTTTTTCACGTTACGTTTAGTGTTTTTGTATTGTTCGTTTTTCATCTTTATTAAATAACCACGCTGCATTTTGGTCCTCCTCTCATTCGACAGAAGAAAACCGTAACACAGCCAGTATGGCAATAAAACATTTAGAATGAACGACTGGACGAACGATTTAGAACGAATGTCCATAGATACAGAACAAAAAGACTTAATGACTGGGACACGTCTCTGGCAACCGAACCGATAAAATGAACGACTAGCAGGCTTGGATAGCAAGCCTAGATTTGTGTTGGACTATAACTTGTGAAAGGATGAAATAGTATCAATAAATTCATCAAAATAATGTTTTTAATGAAAATATGTAAATCATTATTTGAATATCTTGGTAACCTGTTGTATAAAAGGGATAATGTACCTCGAAGCTGGTGTATGGAGAATATATTGGCACGATTTTCCAGACCTCGACTTCATCTCGGGCCTAACAACAGCCGTGCCAATATATCCTCCAAACACCTGCTTCTCTGGCATTACCACTTAAGTATGACATGTAAAACACAGCTAGTTAGCTAACCAACAAGCTAGCTAGTTTCTCTAGCTTGCTTGACACACTGTAAGGTTAACTTATCATGCTTTTCAGGACAACTCGACATTCCTCTTGCCAATCCTGGTCGACTGTCACGCCCTGACAATAGAGTCTTTTTATTCTCTATTTTGATTAGGTCGGGGTGTGACTAGGGTGGGTAATCTAGGTTGTTTTATTTCTATGTTGGCCTGGTATGGTTCCCAATCAGAGGAAGCTGTTTAGCGTTGTCTCTGATTGGGGATCATATTTAGGCAGCCATTTCCCCACTGTTTTTTTGTGGGATCTTGTTTTGAGTTAGTGCATGTGGCACCTCTGATGTCACGGTTCGTTGTTTGTATCTTTTTTTGTTTGGAGGTTTCGAGTAAATAAATGATGTGGAACTTTAATCACGCTGCGCCTTGGTCAGTCTCTCCACACAACCGTGACATGAAGACCTCATACGACGGTCCACAGTCCGGAACCTCCTACGACGGTCCACATTCCGGCACCTCCTGCGACGGTCCATGGTCCATAGCTTCCAGGCAAGGCGTCCAGTCCTGCTACATGGCAGGAGCCTCCCTCTGCGCCAGTGCCCAGTCCAGGCACGGCGTCCAGTCCAGCTCCAAGGCCGGAGCCTTCCTCTGCGCCGATGTCCAATCCAGACACGGTGTCCAGTCCCGCTCCAAGGCCGGAGCCTTCCTCTGCGCCTGTGCCCAGTCCAGGCACGTTGTCCAGTCCTGCTCCATGGCCGGAGCCTTCTTCTGCGCCGGGGCCCAGTCCAGGCATGGCGTCCAGTCCCGCTCCATGACAGGGGCCTCCCTCTGCGCCGGTGCCCAGTCCAGGCACGGTGTCCAGTCCAGCTCCAAGGCCGGAGCCTTCCTCTGCGCCGGTGCCCGGTCCAGGCACGACGTCCAGTCCCGCTCCAAGGCCGGAGCCTTCCTCTGCGTCGGGGCACTGCGTCCAGTCCAGCTCCAAGGCCGGAGCCTTCCTCTGCACCGAAGTCCAGGTCAGGTCCGGCATCCAGTCCTGCTCCATGGCAGGAGCCTCCCTCTGCGCCGGTGCCCAGTCCAGGCACGGTGTCCAGTCCTGCTCCAAGGCCGGAGCCTTCCTCTGCGCCGGTTCCCGGTCCAGGCATGACATCCAGTCCCGCCCCAAGGCCAGAGCCTTCCTCTGCGCCGGTTCCCGTTCCAGGCACGGTGTCCAGTCCCGCTCCTTGGCGGGAGCCTTCATCTGCGCCAATGTCCAGTCCAGGCACGGTGTCCAGTCCCGCTCCAAGGCCGGAGCCTTCCTCTGCGCCGGTTCCCGGTCCAGGCACGGTGTCCAGTCCCGCTCCTTGGCAGGGGCCTTTGTCTGCGCCAATGTCCAGTCCAGCGTCCAGTCCTGGTCCATGGCCGAAGCCTTCCTCTGGGTGCGGCGTTCAACCCAGCTCCATGGCTGGGGTCCTCCTCTGCGCCGAGGCCCAGTCCGGGCACGGTGTTCTACCCGGCTCCATGGCCGGACCCGTGGTCTGGGCAGGGGCAAAGTCCCACACCAGAGCCGCCACCGATGCTGGAGCCGCGGGATGAGGGGGTTCTTTGACCCGCACCGGCGCCGCCACCGAAGCTAGATGCCCACCCGGACCCTCCCCTATAGAGTCAGGTTTTGCAGCCGGAGTCCGCACATTTGTGTGTGGGGGGGGTACAGTCAGGCCCTGAGCATAGAGAGCCTTTTTATTCTCTATTTTAGTTGGGGTGTGACTAGGGTGGGTAATCTAGGTTGTTTTATTTCTATGTTGGCCTGGTATGGTTCCCAATCAGAGGCAGTTGTTTAGCGTTGTCTCTGATTGGGGATAGGCAGCCATTTCCCCAATATTTTTTTGTGGGATCTTGTTTTGAGTTAGTGCATGTGGCACCTCTGATGTCACGGTTCGTTGTTCGTTTCTTTTTTTGTTTGGAAGTTTCGGGAAAATAAATTATGTGGAACTTTAATCACGCCCTGGTCCGTCTCTCCACACAACCGTGACATCGACTCCTTCTTGCCTACTCCCGTCTCTCGGTCTTCTTCTAGATTCAAAACGTTATGACTGTAGACAGTCTGGTGCCTTATTGTAAAAAAGCAACCCACTGACACAGCAGCATCGCTTTTATCTCAAATTTCCAATGTTGAATGAAAAAACAAAGTGACAAATCATATTGATGCATACACTGTGTATACATAACATTAAGAACACCTGCTCTTTCCATGACATAGACTGACCAGGTGAATCCAGGTTAAAGCTATGATCCCTTATTGATGTGACTTCAATCAGTGTAAATCTACTTCAATCAGCGTGGATGAAGGGCTGGAGGCAGGTTAAAGGATTTTTAATCCTTGAGACAATTGAGACATGGATTGTGTATGTGTGCCATTCAGAGGGTGAATGGGCAAGACAAAAGATTGAAGTGCCTTTGAGCGGGGTATGGTAGTAGGTGCCAGGCACACCGGTTTGTGTCAAGAACTGCAACGCTGCTGTTTTTTTTATTACGCTCAACAGTTTCCTATGTGCATCAACAATGGTCCAACACCCAAAGGACATCCAGCCAACTTGACAACTGTGGGAGGCATTGAAGTCAACATGGGCCAGCATCCCTGTAGAATGCTTTCGACATCTTGTAGAGTCCACGCCCTGTTGAATTGAGGCTGTTCTTAGGGCAAAGGGGGGGGGGGGGTGCAACTCAATATTAAGAAGGTATTCCTAATGTTTGGTATACTCAATGTTTTTGCACTACACATAATTTTTTGGGGGGGGTGCTATTGTGAAACATGGTATTTAATGAAAATATAAATGTAGAATGAACGGTCCATCTTTAGTGTTTCCACTGGGGTACAATAACTACTGCGCACATGGCTTGAAATCACCTCCCCAGTTTAAGCACCTCCTTCCACGTTGAAATGACATAGTGTGCCCAGTGAGAAGGGCCCTTTAAACTTGAAAAAGATTCAACTTGAAAAATACTATCAATGACGCCTCAGAGGCTACATTCACATTTGGTTTAGCTTTTTTACCTGATAAAATATCTTAATTCAATTGTTGGAATTATATCAGATTTATCCTAGGTAATAATGTTAACTTGTATTTGTGAATTTAGCAAAAATGGGACTAGATTAATTTCCTTAGATGAGAATTGTATCTCTTTTCATACCTATAGGGTTTTACATCAAGTGGATTTTCTGTGGAAAGGAATACCACAACCAAAAGGTATGTGTGCCCAGGCACAACCCACTGATGACCTGCTTGTTTGAAATGTCTACACAGAGCTTGTGTTTTTGGTTGTCTGTGCTGCTGTTTCGTATACATGCACTGTTGACACTGTACACATGGTTGATACTTGTCACCTGCTGCACCATGTCTTCTAAAATGTAAATCTCCAGTTTTGAAACAGATAGAAACCTAATGGGGGGGGTAGTAGGTATTAGGTTTTTGTCTTGAAATTACAGCCTAGGCTAAAATGTCTAAAGCTGTAACGTACATTGAGATGGGGGGGGGGGGGACTAGTCATGTCCAAACTTGCACAATTTCCTTTCATTCTGCTGTTATTAGGAAATAATAATGGAAATTCAAAAGTGTCTAACATTAGTTTTGGAGTAGCCTAGCATGCAGGCAGGCTGTCAGCGTGGACATGACGCCTTATGTCAACCAGATGTATCAAATCATGTGGAAGTCATTCATTGTCAATGGAGCAGTCTGCAACGCTACGTTGGGGATACCGCACTAGGCTGTAGTGCGTTCTGTGTACCACGTGCATTTAATATCTTCAACTAGTGCGGTTGCTTTACTGTGCACTGGTACATGGAAGTACACAGACTCCAACTAGCTAGCTTTTAGCAACTTGAAAAGCGAAGCACGTGCATCAAGTACGAAAAATGCGGGCTACACATCTAACAAACAAAACGCATATGCATGTGGTGGAGATTGAGCGTTATGTAAACGGTAGAGACTTTATACACAAGCCTCGCGTCGCCCAGGCGATTCTGAAACCTATACCCCAGTTGGAAATGCAGTAGCCTAGCCTTGAGATATTGGAAAACTTCACAGTAACATAGTTGGAACATCTGGGAAATGTTATTGAAGTCAGACCAATAGGCTACACTTAAATAGGCTACACTTTGTTTGTATAACCTTATGTTTTGTTTTTGTCGCCATGTTCTTCACATGATCCGTTATTTCCTTATAATATATGGGAACTCACAGCGCACCCCTTTTCAATAGATGAGCATCAGTAATTGTCTACTATTTGTTTAACTAAACAGGGTGCGTGGTGTCATAGTAGCCTACCGTGTTACTATATTTAATAGGTTACGGGAATTAATATGCTTATGGCGCAATGTAGACACGTTCAACAAGACAGAGATGTTTCATTGATATCACTGTGCATTTTGATATCTTGAAATGCTGCATGCATGGTGGTGATTCGAGTGTCAAACGTGTGTAGGCCTATAGACCAGTGAGCGGTCTGGGCATAGCAGTGACTTGATAAGCAAAGCAACAATATATGTGGGCTGCGCTAGAAATATATTTTATTTCTCCGTGTCATTAGAATTTACCGATTTTTTTTAGTTGGAACATATTGACGATGCGCGTTCCAGACCCCGCCTGCTTCACAGTACGTCATTGGCGAGTAGTAGGGAGGGGGCGAAGGGACTCACTTCCCTGCCTACTTTTAATAGCTTTGTCATGTGATGGAAGCAGTTGTAAGACAGGTACCCTCAGTTCATTCTCGGTAAGGGGCAGTAGCCTGTGCGAGAGCGAGTGGAGCGCGAGTGGATTTCTTTTTGCCTGATTTCTTTTTTTGTTTCTTTCGGACCGTCATTCAGTGCCTGGATGGCGTGGGACAGGTGTAACCAGGACTCGGTCTGGAGAGAATTAGAGGTGAGCAGTTCTAAAATATCAAACTTATTGTCAACTGTACCGTTCTGGAACGTTTTGGGTGATGGACCTCACAGAACATCCAAAGACGGTGATATCCGATAACGAATACGGCTTTTCCTTTGCTGGTGTTGGCACGGGATGCGTAATATCGCCGCTATTGCGCTGAGGATACGATACGGGGAAATGCACAGGAATACATGACAAGTGGAGGGGATAAAGCAAAATTGCTGCTTTTACTTCATAGTGTCGTGTTTAAGTCGTTATATGTAATGTTGTAGGCTGCATGAGCGGTGCGTCTCTTGCAGCCCTGGAGTTTGCTGCTGGTCGCGTCTCCCTAGGATGTCGTGCAGTCGGAAAGAATGTTTACATGCGTATGGAGATCTTTCCAGTCAAAGTCTGTATTCGCTCTTGTGCTGATGTGAGAAGGGTCCGCTCTTGAAGTCCGAATGACAGAAATGTTTCTAAGTCAGGTATTGTACAGTGACAAAGAACACTCACGACGATATACGTATCTTTTTATCGGGGCTTTATCGGGATTTTACGTGATTTGTTCAGTGGGATTTGTTCAGTGGAAAGTGCAGGGGTGATAACAGGCACGGAGGTTCGATATTACGGAGGAGCATCTTCTCTTACATGTATCGGGCGCGTCTTGACATTTCTGCCAACAACATCCGTTTGGAGGAGTAATCACATATCTGTAGCCTAGTTGCATATTACAAAATAGGCTATGAGAATGTTTTGACCGGTTAATGACAATATTTGCGTAATTGCCATCGGTAATGTTTTTCCCACAGCATACTTAGTAAGCTCTTGGTTTAAAACGCACGGGGTAGATTGACAACTCAAATGCAATGATTTTTACTTGAATAACTGGAAATAATGCAAATAGTGATTTGGAGATGGACGATAGACTATAACTCTGTTATTAGTGTTATGCATGCCTATGCAGTTTGTTTTAGGCATTGAGCTGTAGGCTATAGTCTGCAGTTACCGTCGACTTTTAACGCATTCATGGGATAGAAGCTTATCTTCGATATGAAGCTGCTGTCGGTTTATCAGCTTTTCTCCATCTGTCTATTATCACCACTCGAGGCAAGATTGAATGACAATTATTCGCTTGACAAAATGCCTTGAAATGTCAGTTTAACCCATTACTTATTGACCAAGACCATTGACCTACGCATGTATTTATTTGCTTTCCTTGACAGCCTGGCGAATTACTTTATGCACCAGTAGCACTTCTTTACACTTTAACTTCAATTATTCATATCGATAGATGGATGCTCGGTCGTCTGAGCCAGCCTGTCAAATTATTATAATAAAAAAAAAAACATTTTGTTTTTTTTGTTCCGTATCGGCATTTTCGAGTGTATCAACGTAGTGATCTCTGCTGCCTATCTATTGTGTTGTTCATCCCCCCCCCCCCCCCCCCCCCATTAAAAAGGTGCGTGTATTTCAAGAACCTGTCCTGCTTGTGACAGACATGCTAACTTTATTCTTTATTTTCTAAGTGCGTCAATTCATTCTGAGTTGAGCATAAATCATGCCGTGAAATTTCCAAAGACCGCCCCTTTACAACCAGGGAATTTCACTCAACATCCCCAGTCATATTCCTAATAATCTCACCATAGCAGGTGCTTGTATGTGTTCTGTGTGTGTAAATCACGTTGGCTCGCAGTGGCGGTTAGCGCACTCCCCCCTCGCTCTGTCTGGCGGCGCTATTTCATTAACACCCTTGGAAGTCGATGAGAAGATTGAGAGGAAATGTCAGATCTCTCTTTGATTTCTTTTTTCGTATATCTTGATAAAGTGGGGCATTTTACAGGGCTAGGAGGGATAGAGACTACGATGAATTTGCATCTTTATCCTAGTTTATGGGCAAAGGAGAGGGAGTTGTGTCGTAAATATAACCTATGACTATGTCATCTCATGAGCGCAACCAGAGGCCGGATCGACTATGGCACGTGTTAGCCGGGGCGTTTTTCTTTTTTTGAAGCCTACCTCCCACTTGGTATAGTAGGCTATCTGTCTCTCTGTTGCCCTGAGTCGAACCCTAGGCTCATCTCTCTCCAGTCAGACGCCCTCTCCCTCTCTCTGGCTCCTTGGCGAACTAACTGCCTCCGGGGTATGCCCGAGGGTATCACCATTAACTCTCCCTTAAGTCTGCATACATTGAATCCTGACAACTCTCTAGCCAACATTTATGACATGTGGGGTTCGATTTGACATTTGCCAAACTTAAAACGCCTGTTTATCTATGCATAACGAGGGTGTCAGTGAGAAGACGCGAGAGTAAATTTGGGATTTAAAAAAATACCTGCATTTGGCTCACTCGAGCTGATATCTCCTTGCTTGCCTAGGGGTTTCTCTCTCTGTCGAGTAGAAGTGACTGCCATGTTCCAGAACAAGATGCATTGCGTGCAGTGCTGACATAACCTTGCCTCAAGCAAGCACGGGCCGCTGAAGCAATTAACATTTGTAACATATTGGCACCTGAATAAGAAATGTAGGTTAGCAAAGCGCCTTCCTGGAACGTGTTTACATTGAGCTTGCAACCGTTGGCGCAGAGTCAAACTTCATTGCCCCATCTTCCTCCTCTCTCCACACCACACATATTTAAAGCCTGTGGATCCCCTCAACGCAGTTCGATGAAGCGATGATTTGTGTCTGGAGAGCGGCGGAGCAGCTGTCGCATAGGCCCCTATATAAAAGCGGACAGTGACGAATGAAATGGCAACATTTAGCATCACCGCGGCCCGCTGTATCACATGTACGGGGTGGAAAACGACTGTTGGGTCAGAGTGAAATTTGTGCCATGGCTACCGCTGCCATTGTGTTGACGCGCCCAGGTCAGCCAGTCAGGTGGCAAGTCTAGCCATGCTGTCATTCAAATGAGGTTGACCCCGAGAGTTCAGCCTATCAGTGACATGGACATAAAACCATAGGAAGAATACCCATGGAACACGATGTTGACTGAATTATCAGGCTTTATGAATGTCTGACCAATTAGGCCAATAGGCCTAAGCAGGATTTCCTAGTCTACTAAAACGAACCATGCAGTATGAGAAATGTAAAAAGGTAGGCCTATCAATAAAGATAACTTGTTATCATCAAATACATAATGAATGTCCTCAAGGCCAGGATGTAGTGTACAGATATTGCATAATAACCATAAAATAATACCTGTGGGGGTAACGGCTTGTGAAGTAATGTGAAAAAGTAGCTTTCATCATTTGCCTCAGTGTGCGTGTGTGTTTGTGTGTGTGCGTTGGTACGTACGTGTGTGTCTGCGCACCTTTGTGTGTATTGATGGGTTTTTGACACCTTCCGTCTTCTTGTCTCCCCAGTGTGCTGCCTTGGTTGGCGAAGACCAACCCCTCTGTCCGGACCTCCCCGAACTCGACCTCTCAGAGCTTGATGTCAGTGACCTGGATGCGGACAGCTTCCTGGGCGGGCTCAAGTGGTACAGTGACCAATCAGAGATAATTTCCAGTCAATATGGCAACGAGGCTTCCAACCTCTTTGAGGTAAGAGAGCATATCATACTACAGCTTGTTTTTATCTCCCCAAGTCTCTCTGCTCCCCTTTGCCCCAGTATCACACAATTTATGACACGGTCGTTAACTATTTACGGATATTTTGGTAGCCTGGACTCTTGTTCAGTATGTATTTTTCCATCTAGGAAGTGGATGCTAGGTAAATGAACTCTTCAGAGGTCACCAGCCTGAGCTCAGTCAGCGATAGAAACAGACGCGTCACACTGTGTTTGCTATCTGTTGAAAGCCTTCCAGGTACATGATAAAAACCTCCCGCCTCGTACAGTATGTAGTAGTACCGACTGTATTGAGAGAGGGACTTTATATCCCCCTGAAAAGTACGAAGTCAAGATAACAGGGGTTTGGCGATAAGCCTGGAGACCTTTGTACTGCCCTTTGGCTTCTCTCCCTGACAGTACCTTATCAATCCCCCAAGTCATTTATTACAGTCCAGCCACTGCTCTACTCTGCTGTGGCAGGCATCTAAAGGAGCAGAGGAAATTAAACCCAGCTCTTGGCCCTTTGGCCCCCATATTATGGCCATATTGCGAAAGCCCCCTTTTCCAAAAGGTTTGGGAGGAAAATGTTCAACTTTCAACCTGCGGCACTCTCTCTCATTCAGGGAGGCAAAGTCCACTGAAAGTAGCATGCTGGGGGAAAATAAAGTCATTTGGGACAAGTAAGCTAGGAGAGACAGTTCATTACTGGTTTATCTGTGGGGAGATAGGCGAGGAACATGGAGATTGGTGCTGGCTTGGCTGGAGAGAGGAGAATGCTGGAGGGGAATGCCACTGTTGGTCTGTGGCTTGTCATGCTGTCACGTTTTCGGAGGCGGAAAGTGTGTGTCTCAATGGCCCCAGTAGGGGAGAGGTTGATAGCGGACAGAATTCTTTCCACACACACACACACACACACACGTCTCCCTCCCTCCCTCTGGTCCTTCAACCTAGTGCCAGTGAGGGGCCCCTAGACAGTCCCTTGTGCTCCGGGGTCCTGAGTGCTAGTCGTGTGACTCCGGACCCTCAGAGTGATATGGCCTGCGGCCGATGAGGGGATGGATAAAAATACAAGCTAGCATGTCTGTCAAGTGTGTGTGTGTCACATTTTAAAACACAATGCACTCTTTGAGGTAGCCAGCATAGAGAAACCAGCACTGTACGAAGTGTGTGTGTAGGATACTACATTATTTCAACACACATACTACACAGCTACGATCAGAAAACAGCTGTAACGTTCGAAAAACATCTGAGCACTAATGAATGTGATGCATTTCAAATGAGCTGGCTTTACAATCAATGAATGTATTCCTTGTGCTGGTGGTTGCCATCTGGAATTGGAAAGTGGAAAGTTTTCAAGTTGCCATACGAAGTGCTCAGTACATCATACTGCAATGCTGGGAGTTGGCTCGTGTTATTAGTAATCCTTACTAATCTGACAGGGGAAAAATGGTTGGTTCTCTCTCTGTGTGTGTGTGCGTGCACGCTCACAGATCAGAGGCTTGGGGCTGGGGGTTGCCGCACAAACTTTCTGCGCTTCCCTGATTGGCCTGTGTGGGGCACTGCAGCGCCCAATCACAACGTCAGGTTTTAGAACTGGTTATTGATTGGCCAGCTGTTATGTGAAACAAGTTGGCACAGGGGACTTTGTGTTCTTCCTCTCTCACAATCTACTGCCAATGTTTTCTTAAACTACCTGACTAGAGGTTAATGGGTGTTCGTGGTAGGTCGTCTCTACCCTAACCTTAACCTTAAACAATGCACAAACGAATGAATACACACGCACACACACAAACCTCATAGACATACAAATCCACACACATACTTACATAACTACTGCACACACAAATGCGCATAGTCTCTCTCTCAGTCTCTCTCACTAATTCTCTCTCTTTTTCCACACACACACACACACACACACAGAGTGCTGAAGGGCCCGTTGCTCTGTTTTTTTTATCCCGCATGTGTGATTTGCCATGGAGTTCTTCTAGTGTGCACAGAACAGAACAGGCCCTGGCTGGCAGGCAGATGAGCAGAGAGAGAGATCGAAAGCGAGACAGAGAGATAGGATCGGGGAGCAGCAGCAGAAAAGGCACAGTGGATTGTTGTGAACTTGACGGTTGATGCCCTTCAGTGTCAGTTCGCTTGGCCATGATTCATCTGGAGCATCTCCGGGGCTAAAATGGTGGAGTTGAGTCTGGAGGTGGTAGGGGAGTGGAGGCCGCTTCCCAGGGAGGGTGCCTGGAAGCTGGGTGCAGCTGTCACCGTGGGGCCCCATTCTGGAGGGTGAGCGGTAGGGAGGGGGAACCAAGACGGGGAGATGTGTGCTAGGCTGGGCTCCCTCTGGCTACTGCACACAACTGGAGGGAGGGGGAGAGCGTGAGAGATAAAGAGAGAGATAAACAGATGTAAAGAGACAGAGTGAGAGTGATAGAGGCAGAGAGAGACTGAGACCGATAGAGAGGGATAGACCGCAAGAGAGAGACACCCTCTGATGCCAGAGAAAGAAAGCTTTGTCTTTCCTTCTTTAAGAACAGCCTCTGAGAATCCTTCCTAAAATGGACACCCTGGTTGTGTTTTAATGAACTTCAGTCTCGGTCCAACGCTACTTGGGAAGAAGAACAAGTATTGTTTTTGTAGCGTTGGCACCGATGTAGATGCTGCCGGCCGCGTGACTGGCGGTGGCAAATGTGTAAGCAGCTTTATTATTCTACACCTAGAATTTTGTTTTTTAAAAGTCGCTGGCTGTCGATAATGTGAACATCTAGCGTGAAGTTGGTTTGATCATTAATGGACCAGGGTGATTGTTCACATCCTGCACGTGGGCTATTCGTGTGTGTGTTTGGTGTGTGCGACTACTATCAAGTGTTTGATATAGAGTGTGTGTGTGTGTGTGTGACTGTCTGCTTGTGGGTGCACTTGTTGTGTGTGTGTGTGTGTGTGGGTGTGCTTGTCCATGTGCATTGTGTGTGTGTGTGTGTGTGTGTGTGTTCTTTCCCTTGGATGGCCTATTTTACAGTACTCTGCCAGTGTTCTTCAGCGGGATCCGGACAACACTGAGAGTGGCACACAGCCTCTTACAAGGCCAGCTATCAGTCTGGACCACAGTGTGCTCTCACACCTCTTCAACACGCCCCGGCCACTAAGCCAACACTTTCTATATCGGGCTATGGTTGTTGGGTCTGCCAGTGAGATTATGTCCAGAACTCCCCAACCGGTTGCCAATGTGGACTGAGAATCACGTGGGATCTCCAGGATACTCAAACAACAGATCTAGATTCAGATTACGCTGTCTTCAATCCCTACCTTAAACCTTATGCAGATTAAGCAAGATCTGATCCTACATCAGTGGTTAGGAGCAACTTTATACCCACTCCATCAAATATGGATGCCGTCTCCTTGTAAGGAAGGAGTGCAAATAACATTTGCCCAATGACAGCCGGTCTCAAACACTCTGATCAAGCCATTTAAAGATGACTCCATCCCCAGCTGTCAATCACTCAACATTACCCAGTAAAGATATCAGACCATTAACAGAGTCTCTTATTAACAACGATAGTGAGGTAGTCAACATCGCTAGAGGTAAAACAAGATGTCGATTGCGTGCCTCTGTCTGAAACAAGTCGCTGATCCCGCGGATTGAGTGATTGGCGTCATTTTCGCGGCGAGGATAGAATCCCGCCGTGGAGTGCCAGCGGAAATCCCCCAACTGATGAATTAAAAACAAGAGAGTCTGGTGAGAGAGGGAGTGGAGGATTTAGGGCATTAGCCAGGTACTGTATATGCAATGGCTTTTTCTGTGTCGGTCGCACACAAACACACGCTAGATTAGTCATCGGAGGTGGGCGATCTTGTTTACGGCGGGTTTGGGATTGTTAAAGGAAGAAGGTATTATGCCTCCGAGACAGAGGTCCCTCCTCTGTTTGTTTCATTTTTGTTTGTTTATGTGTTGTTCAAATGTTTCCCTGGGCAGATGCAGTGCTTACGCATAGCGGGCCGAGGAAGAGAAAGACAGCCCGGATTGATTAGGGGGATGTGTGTGTGTGTGTGTGTACGTTTGGAAGTGCTGATTGTGTCGCGATCAAAATGTTTGTTTAATAGTCCCCCCTCCCTCACCCTAGACACTCACAAGTAGTAAACTTGCACGCACACACACACACACACACACGCACGCATGCACACACACACACACACACACACACACACACACCTTCATCACCCCCTGTTACCAGTCCCTGCTGAACGCTGGCTGCGTTTACTTTGCAAATTTATGCTGACATTTGAGAGCACAGCACACGCACCCTTTCTGCAGTTCAGCAAGGGTGGCTAAATTATCATACTGTTCTGTATAATATGATTCTCTCAAGTGAGCCCTATTAAAATAAAACACACTTTCCATAATTGTTAGGACCCCTACTTTGTACACAAACAATGTAGTTTGATAAAAGCTAGGCTCCCCTTCTTCTGATAAACAAAGGCAATCTCTGTAACAGTGTAACAGACTCACAGATCTGCCATTCTGGCTGTAATGTAGTCTTGTGTTTTTTGGGGGGGAGGGGTGTTGCAAGTGTGCTGATCAAAATGTTATGTTCCAATATCCCTTTCTTCCAACACACACAGGCACACTCAAGTGTACACGTATAGGCACTCACTCACACGTGAACACACACATGTCAGCACACACACACGGTTGAGTCGGAGCGTTATCTCTGAGCGTCTGTCAGATTCATTCCACAGCAAAGAGATACTCTATCTCTCTATCTCTCTCTCCCCTACACAATACTCCATTGGCTCTCACACAGACACACACACACACAGACACACACACACAGACACACACACACACAGACACACACACTCTCCCCAAAGGATGTCCACAAACATCCCCGTTACGTTTCATATCCAGTGGGCATAAAGAAATGGATTCACCCGCAGACTGAGGGATGGGGAAGAGGGGTGAGGGAACGAGGTGAGCGAGGCAGCCAAGAAAATAGTACCCTCAGGGCATGTTTGGAAAAGAGCAAGTGGGAATATCTTTTGGTGGTTGCTTGGCAGGCTGGCTGGCTGACTGTTGTGTCTTCCTAAAGAGATACACTGCTGATTGAGGGCTGGGTTGGAGCAAGTAAGTGGCCCGGCCGAGTGTCCTCAAACGTATTAGCTGATTGTATCTGCTTAACAAGACACCTACACACACACACACACACACACACACACACACCCTTCTATTCAATGAGACGTCACCGGTACGGCCAAGAGTTTAATGGGTTTTGTGTGTGCAAGCGCTAGCCGGACTGTCTGTCTAATGTTTCGGGGTCTGTGTATCTAATGATGCAAAGCTTTGGGTCCCATCTCACACAGACAACCGTACTGTACTGGGCATGGATGGAAAACACACTAACTGTATCATCTGACAACACCATAGAGACTGCATTCGGAAAGTATTCAGACCCCTTGACTTTTTCCACATTTTGTTACGTTACAGCCTTATTCTAAAATGGATTCAATGTTTTTTTTCCTCATCAATCTACACACAATACATTTACATTTACATTTAAGTCATTTAGCAGACGCTCTTATCCAGAGCGACTTACAATACCCCATAATGTTTTTTTAAATGTAAAAAAAAAAAGTCTGACATTTTTGAAAATGTATTACAAATTAAACCCAGATATATCACATTTACATAAGTATTCAGACCCTTTACTCAGTACTTTGTTGAAGCACCTTTGGCAATGATTACAGCCTCGAGTCTTCTTGGGTATGACGCTACAATCTTGGCACACCTGTATTTGGGGAGATTCTCCCATTCTTCTCTGCAGATCCTCTCAAGCTCTGTCAGGTTGAATGGGGAGTGTTGCTGCACAGATATTTCCAGGTCTCTACGGATATTTTTGATTGCGTTCAAGTCCGGGCTCTGGCAGGGCCACTCAAGGACATTCAGAGATTTGTCCCGAAGACACTCCTGCATTGTCTTGGCTGTGTGATTAGGATTGTTTTCCTGTTGTAAACTGAAACTTTTCATCAAGGATCTCTCTGTACTTTGCTCCGTGCACCTTTGCCTCGATCCTGACTAGTCTCCAAGTCCCTACCGCTGAAAAACATCCACCTTACATGCTGACCAGACCGCTAGCGTGCGTACATCCGTCATCGCGTGCATGTTGATTTTATCCACCCACACCAGGTCACACAGGTTGAAATATCAAAACAAACTCTGAACTAACTATATTCATTTGGGGACGGGTCGAAAAGCATTGAACATTTATGGCAACTTAACTAGCTAGCTTACTGTTGTTGGTTAATTTGTCCTGGGATATTAACATTGGGTTGTTATTTTACCTGAAATGCACAAGGTCCTCTACTCCGACAATTAATCCACAGATAAAAGGTTAAAGTTTGTTTCTAGTAATCTCTCCTCCATCAGGCTTCTTCTTCTTCGGACTCTATATGGCGGTTGGCAACCAACTTTAAGGTGCATTACCACTACCAACTGGACTGGAGTGTGGACCTCAGTTAATCTTTCAATCACCCACGTGGGTATATGCATCTAAAAACCAATGAGGAGATGGGAGAGGTGGGACTTGCAGCACATCAAGCTTCACAAATAGAACCAAGTTCTATTTTAGCGCCTGGCTATGCAGACGCTCGTTGACGCTCGCAAGCAGTGTGGGTGCAATGATTGAATAACACATATGTGTACATTCACTTTGCAACGTGAGCGGTGTGGTCAGCATGTTAGGTGATGGTGCCAGGTTTTCTCCAGAAATGACTCTTGGCATTCAGGCCAAAGAGTTCAATCTTGGTTTCATCAGACCAGAGAATCTTGTTTCTCATGGTCTGAGATTCTTTAGGTGCCTTGTTAAATGGCGGGTGCCATTTACTGAGGAGTGAGTTCTGACTGGCCACTCTACCTTAAAGGCCTGATTGGTGGAGTTCTGCAGAGATGGTTGTCTGGAAGGTTCTCCCATCTCCACAGAGGAGCTCTTTCAGAGTGACCATCGGGTTCTTGGCCAAGGCCCTTCTCCCCCGATTGCTCAGTTTGGCTGGGAGGCCAGCTCTAGAAAGAGTCTTGGTGGTTCTACATTTTTTTCATTTAAGAATGATGGTGGCCACTGCGTTCTTGTGGACCTTGAATGCTGCAGAGATTTTTTTGGTACCTCTACCCAGATCTGTGCCTTGACACAATCCTGTCTCTGAGCTCTACGGACAATTCCTTTGACCTCATGGCTTGGTTTTTGCTCTGACATGCACTGTCAACTGCGGGACCTTATATAGACAGGTGTGTGCCTTTCAATATCATGTCCAGTCAATTGAATTGACCACAGGTGGACTCCAATCAAGTTGTAGAAACATCTCAAGGATGAGTAATGGTAACAGGATACACATGAGCTCAATTTCGAGTCTCATAGCAAATGGTCTGAATACTTATGTAAATAAGTTATTTCTGTTTTAAATGTTTTATAAATGATCATACATTTCTAAAAACCTGTTTTTGCTTTGTCATTATGGGGTGTTGTATGTAGATTACTGAGAAAAAAATAATATTTGATCAATTGTAGAATAAGGCTGTAACGTAGCAAAATGTGGAAAAATTCAAGGGGCTGAGTACTTTCCGAAGGCACTGTATAAGGTCCCAACACGGGTGGGGTCAGCTATGTGACCTAGTGTTCTGTATGTCTCCCTCCTGAACCCCCTAATGAGGACATGGGGGTAAAGGTTAACCATGAAGAGGCCACATCCACCTCGCATTTCCATCAAAGTAGAATCTGACTGCCAGCCACAGGAGTGAAGCCCCCATGACAGGTTTATTGTATTTTTTTTTCCTTTGAGGTTGTAATGTGTGTTGGGTGTGTATGTTGTTTGCTTGTTTGTGTGTTTGTGTGTTGTTGTTGTTCTTAGAGTGAGAGTAAGGTGTAAAGTTGGCATGCCGTTGCTGCAATAAGTAGGTACCCACACTTCCTCAAGCTATACTAGTAGCTAGTGTGTGTGTGTGTGTGTGTGTGTGTGTGTGTGTGGTGTATGTGCGCACGGGCACACACAAGAGAGTGAGACAACTTATAAAAATACCAGGTGGTGACGTTTGCATGTGATGAATGGCTAGTCGCTGCACTTCCATAGCGTTCCTGTCTGTGTGTGTGTGTGTGTGGCTATTTTTAGTGCGAGAGCGTAATCTGTACTAAGAGCCTTTCAGGACCGCTTCTCTTTACCCTGGCCGGAAATGCTAAGCCAATAAGCCCCCTGCACGCACACATAGACACACACACACACACACACACACACATACATACAAATACACGCAGGAACCCAAACCGCAAGCCAAGCCTTCCTGTATTATTTAATAATGTATACTTTCAAGCGGGTGGGAGTTAAAAACACTTGCTTTTTAGAGAGGGATAGAGCGAGAAAGAGTAACAGAATGAGTGAGAGCGAGGCAGAGTAAGAGAGAGAGAGAGAGAGAGAATAGAGTGAAGAGAAAGGAGAGAAAGTGAATTGAAGAGAGAGTGAGAGCAGGTGAACGATAGAAAGGAGAGAGGCCCTCAGTCCGTGGGTTCAGTGATTAGATGTGAAGTGCTATCAGTCCTGTGTGATCCTCCTCTCCAGGAGAGGCATATCGATCAGAGGTGTGCAGCCCTCCCCAGCCCGGCAGCCCTGCCTTGCTACAGCTAGCATTTCTGCACTAGCGCCTCTCTCTTCCCTAGACCTACTCATAGAATAGGATGGAATAAACAAAAAATTGGCGTGATAGAAAAAAATGTTCTCTTACAAAGTAGCTGGTCTTGGTTGTTTGTTCTTCCGAAAGAGTGTGCAGTGTTTCTTTTTCTTGTATGCCTTCTGATGTGGAAGTCAAACTCACAACCCTGGTCATTCCGGAACTACGTTCAAGACCAATTGAGCTACGCGAACTGCATGCTTATGGTTCAAACTTGTGTTTTCTATTTGAACATTTGGGCTCAGGCAGGGCCTTGAATAGTTGTAAAAGCTCTTGAAGTAACTCCTTGTGCTTGAGTGAGTGGCTGCTGGGATGACGCACATTGGCTTGACAATCATTACCACTGACAGACAGTAGGCTAAGCAGAAAGCTGTGGCATGGACATTGATGGTGTGTGTGTATGTGTGTGTGTGTGTGTGTGTGTGTGTGTGTGTTGTGGGAAAGGGAGGGGGAAGTGGGGGGGGTCTGCCTGCCTGCCTGCCTGTGTGTGTGTGTGTGTTTGTGGGAAAGGGAGGGGGGTGTCTGCCTGCCTGTCTGCCTGCCTCTGTGTGTTTGTAGGAAAGGGGGAGGGGTGTCTGCCTGCCTCTGTGTGTTTGTGGGAAAGGGAGGGGGTGTCTGTCTGCCTGCCTCTGTGTGTTTGTGGGAAAGGGAGGGGGTGTCTGCCTGCCTGTCTGCCTGCCTCTGTGTGTTTGTGGGAAAGGGAGGGGGTTTGTCTGCCTGCCTGTGTGTGTGTGTGTTTGTGGGAAAGGGAGGGGGTGTCTACCTGCCTGTCTGCCTGCCTCTGTGTGTTTGTGGGAAAGGGAGGGGGTTTGTCTGCCTGCCTGTGTGTGTGTGTTTGTGGGAAAGGGAGTGGGGTTTGTCTGTCTGCCCCTGTGTGTGTGTTTGTGGGAATGGGATGGGGGGTTGTCTGCCTGCCTCTGTGTGTGTGTGTGTTTGTGGGAAAGGGAGGGGTGTCTGCCTGCCTGTCTGCCTGCCTCTGTGTGTTTGTAGGAAAGGGGAGGGGTGTCTGCCTGCCTCTGTGTGTTTGTGGGAAAGGGAGGGGGTGTCTGCCTGCCTGTCTGCCTGCCTCTGTGTGTTTGTGGGAAAGGGAGGGGGTTTGTCTGCCTGCCTGTGTGTGTGTGTGTTTGTGGGAAAGGGAGGGGGTGTCTACCTGCCTGTCTGCCTGCCTCTGTGTTTTTATGGGAAAGGGAGGGGGTTTGTCTGCCTGCCTGTGTGTGTGTGTTTGTGGGAAAGGGAGTGTGGTTTGTCTGCCTGCCTGTGTGTGTGTGTTTGTGGGAAAGCGAGGGGGATTGTCTGCCTGCCTCTGTGTGTGTGTTTGTGGGAAAGGGAGGGGGTTTGTCTGCCTGCCTCTGTGTGTGTGTTTGTGGGAAAGGGAGGGGGTTTGTCTGCCTGCCTCTGTGTGTGTGTTTGTGGGAAAGGGAGGGGGTTTGTCTGCCTGCCTCTGTGTGTGTGTTTGTGGGTAAGGGAGGGGGTTTGTCTGCCTGCCTCTGTGTGTGTGTTTGTGGGAAAGGGAGGGGGTTTGTCTGCCTGCCTCTGTGTGTGTGTGTTTGTGGGAAAGGGAGGGGGTTTGTCTGCCTGCCTCTGTGTGTGTGTTTGTGGGTAAGGGAGGGGGTTTGTCTGCCTGCCTCTGTGTGTGTGTTTGTGGGAAAGGGAGGGGGGTTTGTCTGCCTGCCTCTGTGTGTGTGTTTGTGGGAAAGGGAGGGGGGTTTGTCTGCCTGCCTCTGTGTGTGTGTTTGTGGGAAAGGGAGGGGGGTTTGTCTGCCTGCCTCTGTGTGTGTGTTTGTGGGTAAGGGAGGGGGGTTTGTCTGCCTGCCTCTGTGTGTGTCTCTGCTGTGTTTATGGGAAAGATTAGGGGGTTCATTCTCACTGGAAGGATGTACACACATTTGTTATGAAGCACATTTGGGAAAAGTGTGTGTCCTCCGATGGGGCTGTTGACCTAATTTTAATGAGCTCTAGCTCGAAGTCCCTCTATTCCTCCATCCCTGTCTGTGTCCATTACCACGTTAGTGTTGTTATTACTTATATTAACTGGCAGACTGAGTAGGCTTTGTACCCAGACAATTTTGTCTAGTATTGTCAATTATGGTACGGCCGGTAGCCTAGTGGTTAGAGTGTTGGGCCAGTAACCGAAAGGTTGGTGGATCAAATCTCTGAGCTGACAAGGTAAAGATCTGTCGTTCTGCCTCTGAACAAGGCAGTTAACCCACTGTTCCTAGGCCGTCATTGTAAATAAGAATTTGTTCTTAACTGACTTTCCTAGTTAAATGAAGGTACAAAAAAAAAAAAAAAAATGCTGGCCAATTCCGAGCAGAATAAACAAGGCCTATATCAATGGGCAACGTCATATCAAAACATACCCTCTTCTTCTTGCTGAAGTGTGCTCTTGTTCACTCCTCCCCACAAAATGAAAAGCATTGGATTGGTGTAGGCGTGGGATAGAGAGCTTTTCCATGTACCAGTAATTGTCCTTCAAATCCATGAAGGTATGTGGATAGGTGCTTAGGGAGAAAGTACAAGCATTGGAGAGTTCATAAACGATGGTGTTAGGTTAGCTGGCCGAAGCCCTCCCCCATTTATGAGACAGAGACGGTGGTATCATAATAAATATCAGCAGTAACCTTCACACACTTAACACCATCCTCCATTTAAAGAAACTGAAGCACTTGAGGCAGGAGGCCACAGGTGTGTCAGTATGCAATTAGTGAAATAACAAGGCTGGCAAGCGGTCAGCTGACAATTACAGGGACATTCCACTCAATCGAACATTCAAAAAAACAGGATAAAGGTTGAGCCGATTGGAAAAGATCAATTTCCCGGGATTTACATGTGGTAATGACATTTTATGATCCTAGATAAACATGCAATAAACACATTCATATAAATTACAGCGAAGGCTACTCTTTGACAGGTATTTCAACGAAGGGTATTTCAATGAATTTAAGTCCCATCTATGAAATCTTTCCTAACACCCATCTGTATTGATGCAGAGGACTTAGACTTTCTCTCGTTAGTTTGCTCTATGTGTATCTCCACAGTTGTAGAGACGTAGTGTTACTCAATAGTCCCACTCAGACCGTTGAAGGGGTTTTGGGCGCCCTCTTATGTTTACCTGCTGGCGAGTGTGTCGCCACCCCAGAAAGGCCATCAGATAGCCAAGTGGATGAAACGTGACTCTTGATAACCTGCTCACAAAGTCAAGGCACGGACAAGGCCTACCTGCTGCAGCAGGGGGGGGGGGGGGGGGGGAGAAACACACACACATGCACAGAAGTCAAGGTAAAAGATAATGCATTTATTTAGTAATCAGCAAATAGCTTTTATGCAGTAGGTAAGTGCCGAGGTCTCTCGGCTTGATAGGATCATTTGCTTTCAGGTGTTTTCTGCTCTCCTTGTTGTACTCGGCATAGAGTGTAAATTGAATAGGGTGACCTTTTGCCACAGAATCAAATTGACTATATTTTCCGAAAAGATTTCTGTGGTTTCAATTACCATATATTTGTGATATTGGGTCCATACCCTCCCCAACACCGCGCACACACATAGACACACACGCGTGCTTACATAGAAGCACACCCGCATGCATACGCGCACACGCTCCCAATCGACGCAGAAGTGTGCTTCCCTGCATACAAAATGTTTCCCGTTTGCGTCCCGGTACACAACACCACTGTGTGATACAGTATCTGTCCACCCTCATCCTCGCCCTCTCCTTTCTAAGGGATGGATCCTCCTTTAGATATTACTGCGACAAATGAAAAGGCCCGCAGCCCTTGATGAGCTTGGCAGGGTCTGAAAGGTCAGGAGGGGAAAGGGGGGAGGGATGGAGGGGAGGGGGGCAGCGGATATTATCCTTGGCAGTTCTGTGAGAAAAGGAGAAGCTTTGGATGTTTTCTCTCTGTGAAAATGTCATGACAACACAAGCCTCAAACTAACACCACACATTGTTTTTGTTTTGCTACACGCACGGTAACGGTAACGGTTACCGATGCTTTGGTGGAGGAAATGTGACAATGTCCATTTAACAGGGTTTGCACTTCAGAGGCCCCCCCCCCCACTCTCCCATCTACTGACCACCATTGTTTACACGCCGACACATACCGAGGACGCTTAGCACTGCAGCTTCATAGCTGTCTACTAAAGCAAACGGCTAGTTGCATGCCATTTAGAAAAATGCATAGAAAATATTCCCCATCTCTTACTCTGTATCTAGTGGGATTTTTGATGCAAGCAAATGATTTTTGATACAAGCAATGATTTTTGATACAAGCGATCAAAGTCCCATTTCAACTAAGTGGGAATGCAAGAACCTCCATTTCTTGCGTCAACCTGGATAATACAGAAGAACCCCAACCCAAATCACCACACGAAAGAGCATCCAAACATTTTGATGGTGTGTAATTACGTTGGAGTAATAAAAATAAAGAATTAAACAGGCTCTGACCACTCTGACCATCTGTTAGAAGGAGAGGGACGAAAAACAACAGCAGTTCTGCGTTAGGCCTTAGATGTGGATTCTCTAATCACACTGTTAATATAAACCCTCCTCATGGTCTGGCTTCAGCTGTCTGGTGACCGGCGGCTCTCCTGGGCCTGTAACGCTTGTGACTAAGCCACTCCTCAGACTCTAGTAAGTCTAGTCACTGGAGAGCTCCAGTTGTCTTCAGCAGTGGAGATGGGCAGACTAGTCCAAACCAGGATTGCTTTAGGTGTTCTGTCCACCCCCCCCCCCCTTTGCTAGAGGCATATGGAACCAACCATTGGCCTTCTCTTCATTTGTTGGTGTCCATCTCCTCATTTGTTGGCGTCCAACAGTCTGATCTCCTTAGAGATCCACCGTTGGCGTTGTGCGAGCTGCTATGTCTGCCTGTTTCTGTTATGTGTACACCTGCTTAGAGAATCCTGAGCAAGGATTCTAGCTTGTTTCATGGCTGCTGATGATGTTGTGGTGGTAGTGTAGCTTTTGCTGACTCCCATGACTTTTGACCCAGGGGTACTGTACAACCGGTAAGGCTGAAGTCTAAAAATTGCCGTAGGACAAGGATGGCGTCAGCAGATTTTCGAGACCTGGGCATGTTTTGTGTCAGAGTTTCGGTCAAGAGTTGTGGTGGGACAGACGGAGCTGTCGGTCAAAGACTGGGCCCATCACCCTTTTACAAACCAGAATAAAGAGACGTTTCCTTATAAACACATTTACTCTCAGAATCAGTGAGTTGTGTCTGGTTTGACGGTCTTTGACAGAGAATCGGTCATAAGGATTTTCTTCTGCTCTTGCGCTCCCCCTCTCTCTCTCGCTCTCCCCGTTCTCATCTCATAGCGCTCTAACGGTTGAAATGGCTCCCAGGAGACACATCATCAGTGCTGGCCTCGGGGCATACACTTCTCCCTCACACAGTCCAAGGCTTCACCGACAGGCCGGAATGTAGTTTCCACTGTTTAAAAGTCATACTGGTTGTCAATGGGAGTGACACGTGACAGTGATATCCTGCCTTGACATCACTCCTGATATCACTGAGAAACTGTGTGTAGGGCCAAGATTTCTGGCTTGGATCAAACGGTCAATGGTCATACTCCTGCACCAGGATCTCTAGTAGTACATTGCTAAGATGTTAGGCAAGCTAGGATATGAGCCCTCTTACGGCATTAGCTCAGCAGAGAGGGAAATGGTCTGATTTGAGCTGAGTGGACGACCCACAGTTTTGACCACTCTTATCTGTATTTAAAACCCAGACGGTCAAGGAATTCGATTTTTATTGCTGGGTAAATGGGCTGTATACGTGTGTTTTATTTTTCTATGTGTGTGTGTTTTTTGCGTGTGTCTTGGCTCATAAACATTTTCAGGTGTTGACCGATGCCACCTGGTGAGCCTTGTGTCCAAAGCAAGCAGACCCCGGTCTCTTGCTTGGGATCATTTGCTTGGGAAATGGACTTTGAATAATCCGATGCACCGTTGACTCCAGTAGCCAGACGGTAAAACGAGACTGGCCTTCAGCGCTGACATCTGTTACCGGGCCAATCATGGCCTTGACAAATTTGACAGTTTTAATATTTTGTTTTATGACTCGTAACACTGAGAAAGACAGTGCAGCCTGACACACACACACACACACACACACACACACACACACACACACACACACAGACACACACATACACAATAAAGATCTATACAGCACTTATGTATTGTGTCGTTCCTATAGGTTACGATCACCTTCTCTCTCCCTGTGCTAAATGACTGGCCGTCTCTGTTGGCTGCACGATTTGTCTCTCCAGTGCATCGTGCTGCACCTTAAAGCCGATTCATGGTCCAACCGGCGTCTGCAGTGGCCGTACAGCATTTACAGCGATGCGGCCTCCGCAGAGCAGAGTGTGGCATCCAATGAATTGGTCTGCATCACTTAAAATGCACCGGTCGCACTGATTCAGGGCTAATCTCTATAGCCAGCCAGCTAATTACAAGCAGCCGGCTAAATTAAAAGACAAGACCTTACCTCTTCTGAGATATTGGAGTTGGTTTCCCGGTGCTTGACATAGGAGCTCAGCCAAGACAGCATGAAGTCAAATGGCACCGTTTTCTCACCTGCATCTCCACTTCAAACATTTAAAAAAAAATGTTTTCCGAACTTGTCCTGCAACTGCCTCCACTTCTTGTGGCAAGCGTCCCCTTCCATCGCCACTACCTTCCCGATCTCTCTTCCCCTCATTTTTGTGTCTTTGAAATCCCTACACACGGTATCATGAAGATGTTTACGTTTGCAAACTTGTTCTTATAGCCTTTTGTCAAGGTTCTCCATGTTTATTGTCATGGAAGTCAAGGAAGTGAGTTTGTGTTTATAAAGGACCTACTGCCCCCACCTACCATCAACCAATCATGTAAATGCAGAGCTATACAGAGCCCTCCGCATTGTTACAACATTTGGGAGGTCCATGGCATCACCGTACAGAGCTTGATTTGGCCTCCGCAATCCTCCGCAATTGTGTCATACTCTCCGCACCGTATTGCCGGACCAAGCATAAAATTGCCCCTTTCCCTCCCCCCTCTCCTGCCATATGTTGCGCCTGTGTGACCAGCTGACTTGTCAGCTCGACTAACGCCTTAGTGGCTTCTGACTTGGATTTATTTCCTCTGAAATCTGGGGCAATAATACAGAATGACATTATTTGTTCATCAAATCTAACGCTGCTTTCTTGGTGGAGTTGTGACGTTGAAGCGGCTCACCTCTCCTCCTCTCCACTCCTAGCCTGGTTTCCCTTCCGTTTCTGATTGTGCTTTGATTAGGTCTGGCTAGTCGTTTAACCTCGTCTGAGAGAACGCCTTTGAGTTTATGAGGGGGCAGAGAGAGAGAGAGAGAAATATCTAGACGAAGCAGCACAATTAAATTGTCAAGGCGCGGATTTAACCCCGAGCAATTCGCAGGCCAATTTATTAAGAAATGTTTTCTGTCTGTGTAGACTGACTTTTTATTTTATTTATTTCTCCCCTTATTTGCAGGCTCCCCTTATAAACAGTACTTTCAATAACAGATGACCCATTTAGAATGAGATGATTTTCTTCTCCCTGAGTGGTTGTTGTAACAGTCTCTTTCATTTTTAAGATAACAGCAGTGTGTATAAAATGAATCTCTGTCTTATTGAATGATCAGGTTTGCAATTGCGTACACTTTTACAGTGGATTTTTTGATTCCCCTCCTTCAAAGATGGAAAGATGCATTGCCAAATGCCTACTTGAAGTTTGATCCCTGGCGCATTGCTCGGAGGCTTCAAATCTTCAAGAAGCAATTAGTCCATTTAATTTGGCTATTTAACTCAGAGTTCAAAAGTGTTTATTTATTTGTTTAAACATGCACACCCCGTTATCAGTGGCACGAATAATACCTCTGGAACACAATGGCTCGGCGGAACTCAATAACAGACTTAAAGCAAGGACGATTTCAAAGACAGCCTGTCTGATAACAAAGAACCTCGCCTGATAATGAAGGACTGGTGTGGGAGGGGAGGCGGGAGGAGGTGGGAGAGAGATGGAAACAGTCCTACCGGCGCTTGCCAGCATGCTTTATGGCTAATTGAAGCGCTTGGAGTAAAACAGCCATGAATGGCACCCTTTAGAATTGAAGCGGGTTAATATATTGTGATCCCACAATTAGCCTTGGATGGTTAAGATCTCTTTAATTCAGTGAGGTCCATTAACCAGGATGGGAGAGATGGTGCTCCCACTGAGGCCATTCCTTTTTCTTTTCTTCTGCCAACCCTATTTCATTCTCTCAACAGCCGCTGTGGTAATCGATAAAAGAGGACGCCAGGTTAGCCCCGATGGTTGAATATCTCAACCCAATCGGTCCAAGTGAAAGATTTCCCCCAGCAGGGTTCTTTTGGCTGGTGAAGAGTCAAGGGGTTAGTGGATTGACTTTGGTCCAGTAAAGCAACGAGAGGAGGGTCCTAAGCTGGCATGGCAAAGCTGGGCTTTGCTGGACAGGGGCTCTCTCAAGAGGAGAACCACTTTCTCAGGTCTCTTCTTTTCCCCCAAGCCCCTGAAAATCCCCTGACTGGCCTGGGACTCTTAACAGCTGGAGCTTTAGCAAGGCCTGTAGCATGACCGTCACGACTTGAGCTTTTACAAGTGTCCCTTTCACAGCATTACAGTCCCCCAGGGGGTTATCTTGAGGAACATGGCCTACCTCTCAAGTCTAGCAAACCGGATTGTAGTGGTCACGTACCTCGAGTGAAACTCGACCAGAGCCTTGTAAAAACCCCTCCCTTCCGACAAGGCTCGGTGGCCTTTTGAACTTCTACTGGCACTCGGTCAGACAGTGGTCTTGATTTCACGTGCAAAGCACATGCATACTGGGCAAGACGAAACTGTAAAGGAGGTTAAGAAAACGCCACCCAAGCCTTCAGTGAAAAGTTGTTTATGTTGAATCCAAAACAGATGGTTCTCCATTAAAGCCTCATTTGAGATAATCTGAAATGATCCCAGTTACAATTTTCTAGCTGAGGAGTGCATGTTAGGTTCTGAGAAAAGGATCTGGCTGTATCAACTGTTATTACCCACCCGCTTAGTGCACGGCTAATAAAGTGGGATGTTGGAAAACTGTGAACGGCAACATAGGTTCCGGCACGCTGAATTGAAGCTCTTTTGCAAGTAATTAAACAGCATGGTACCACTTCGGGAGCAATTTCCTGCTAACCGTTTACTGCCAGTGCTGGCGTGGCCCCAGTCACCGTTTTGTTATCTCTGTGAAATTATGGCCCTTTTTATAATGTTCTAATAATGACTGAGAGCACATGTTGTTAGATGGTGAATGTTGTCTGAATGGGCATTGGATTCACATTCTCCTCACTGTCAGCTAGCTAACGCAAATGCTTAGGCTATCTGTGCCATCTTCCCAAAAAATGGAGGAGAAAAAAAAACATTAAATGGCCGCTATCTCGGATGCTCTAAAGCTTCTCCTGTGAAGAGCTATCCACGGTGGTGTGTAATCGTGGAAAACTCAGAGGGGTTGAATGGGAGCAAGCGGCCTGGGGTAATTGTGTGCACGAGAGAGCCAAGCCAGAGTAGGCAAGTGGCTCTATCTGAAGGGATGGTTCCCCCTCGGCGGGATGATCGCCGCACGCTATCGGCGAGAGATGCTAATCCTGCTGTGTGGCATAAAGGGATTTGTTCTTATTCTTATTGGGCTCGCCATGGAGCATCCCGGGGCGATTGCTGTTTATCTTTTCCTGTCTTTTCGGTTCCCCTGGGTTTTGTCCTGGAACTTCCAGTGCCTGTTGTCTCCCCCCCTCCCTCCTCCATACCCCTCTCTCTCACACACCTCCCCTATCGATGCTAGGCAGCTCACATCTCTCCGTCTCTTTCACTCTCTCTCTTCACCCCTTTAACTGTGGAAACAGCTGCAGCTAACTCACAACATCCACTTCAAAGGGGAACAAGAGGCGAGAACAGGACTTTATTTAGAAATGTCGACGTCAACTTTCCCCTCACACGCTTCTCGACGGACGTCAGTTGTCTTTTCCTGCCGCTTAAAAGAAAACACATTCATTTAGCATTAACAGGCAGTAATTCGCCTTATCAGAGGATTGCTCGAAAACATATTTTTGACAAGCCTATCGCTCCCTTTCCGGCAACTCAACATCCCTCCTTCCCTATCTGCTCCCCCTAGATATTTTGCCCGCGTGTCACCCTTGTTAATGGATTTTTTTTTGGGGGGGGGATATTATTTTGGTGCTGTAAGCTGCATGCTTAAAATATGAGTGACAGGCCTGACTCATGTGCGCAGAGAGAGAATTGTGTTTTTAAAAGGAATAGGACTCCAGAACAAAGCCGTTCTGCTGCAAAACTGGCCTACTCTATTAACAACATAAGCATGTTACCACCCACCCTCCCAACCCCTTCTGAAAATAAATACACATGCTGGTAAAGCAAGTTCTCTAAACTAAAATGTCCTATTTCTCTCTCCATCCCTCTTCCCTCTTCTCTTCTCCTCCTAAGAAGATAGATGAGGAAAATGAGGCCAACTTGCTGGCAGTGCTTACAGAAACGCTGGACAGCATCCCAGTGGACGAGGACGGATTGCCTTCGTTCGAGGCCCTGGCAGATGGGGACGTGACCAATGCCAGCGACCAGAGCTGTCCCTGCACCCCCGACGGTTCGCCGCGCACCCCCGAACCAGAGGAGCCCTCCTTGGTAAGACCCTGTTCCGCCCCCTCCCTCATCCCCCAGCACACACCCTTCCCTTCACTCCCTTCGCCAGAGCCTCAGCCGACACCAGATAAGGCACTATGAGCGAAGCCAGCCGGTGACCAAAAATGGCTGTGTGCCTTGCAGGCCTTCAGCTTTGGCAGCCCAGCCGCCAACCCACATGCCCCCCTGTGCATGTCTGTCTGTGGGCTGAGATGAGCCATGATTCAGATGCATGGATGAAAGAGCAAATCGAATTGATCAGTGTTAGCTGTGAGGTGCTAATTACATTGTAGCGTACTAGCTGCGCCAATGTAATGATACATGCACAGTGGTGGGTCTGGAATGGGTGACACTATGCCACAGGCCTGAAAATCAAGCTAGGGATGTAATGAGGAAAGGAAATCCATCTCATCTAATGTCAGTGGGCCATACTAATCCCAGAACCATCATTGGTTTCCTGATGAAGGTTGGTCATACTGGTGTATTTGTCGCGAAACACAAAACATGACTACAATAACCCCTTTGATTTGGCCTTTCCTGAGGGGGTTTGACCTGGAATATTGTTTATTTTGTTCAGTTATAGTCCGTTGTATTTTACGCTGGCTTCTGCTTGACCAACCTATCCACACTAGTAAAGCACGGCCGTTGTGTACCCCAAAACACCTGCCCCGGCAATATAGTTTCTCATTGACTTGTCCTCTTAACACTGTAAATAAACAGAAAGAAGACCTGCTTGATAGATAGTAATGAGCTTTGTCTTCAAGAGGTCTTCTGTGTTGTTACAACTACACCAAGATAAATCGAACATCCTCAGTCAAACATTTACAAAAGCGTTGACTATCTCCGATCGTTTATTTGAGTGAAATGTTGAAATTTCAGAGGCAACGGCAGTTTGCGTAATCTCTACTCACCCCTTTTTTTCTCTATTCTCTCTGCCCCCCCCCCCCCCCCTTTCTTCTCTGTTCTGTGTGGGGGTTTTTCAGCTGAAGAAGCTCCTTCTGGCACCCGCAAACTCCCAGCTCAGCTATAATCAATACATAGGCGACAAGGCACAAAACCATGCAGCCAGCAACCACCGGATCAGACCAACACCTGCTGTTGTCAAGGTAGCTACCCAGTCGCACCGTCCGCTCACTTCAAAGGCACCGCTTCCGAGGGCCCCTCCATGTTTGTTTATCATCCCTGCTCTCAGATTTCTTTTCATTGCCGGCCTTGGAATGTGTTAAACTTCTGCTCCACTGCAGTCTCGTAATAAAAACAGGCTGATTGCCTGTTCAGCTTTCCAGGCGAGGCATCGGGACTGTTGTCTTATTTAACCCCCCCCCCCTCCCCGTAGAGGGAATGGGTTTTCCATTTAGATGAATGTATTATTTTAGTGGGTGTATAATGGGCACAGGAATACAAATTAAGTGAAGTCGGTGATTCCAGTATTTTGCTGTTTGCCGCATTTCATTGGAACATGATGAATGCTCTTGAAGATTCGATTTTTATTTAGTACGATAGCACATAAATAATACATTCGTTTACTCCCGCTTGTTCGGAGAAACTACTGAAAAAGGTGCGCTTTCTAAAATAAATAAAAAATAATTTGGAATGCATTGGTAGCGTTGTTGTCTAGTAAACAGCGCATATGGGAGCTGTTGTGTTGTGCACACACAGAGCTAACACATCACTGAAAAGTCTATTTTTAAACCGTTCCTTTGACTCACCCACTTCTGGAGCATGGAGCTATGAGGGCTCCCCCAGGACAGGGGATCAGTGCACAGAGCTGCTGCGGTGCCGCTCGGGGGCCACGCAATTAAGATGATGGGCGGGCGCCGCTCCCACCACCGCCTCCCAAACAGTTGGGCCGACCCGTTGTGCTGAGCCTCACTCTCTCTTCCTTATTCTCTTTTAACTCTTTTCTTTCTTTCGTTCTACCTCCCCCTGCAGACGGAGATCTCCTGGAACAGCAAGCCGAGGGGGGGCTGTCCGCAGCAGAGCCGTCTAGTGAGGCGCCCGTGCACCGAGCTGCTCAAGTACCTGACTGCCACCGACGACATCCTCCTCCAGACCAAAGCCAGCGACGCCAAGAGCGCCTGGGGGGGTGGTGGCAAAGACAAGGGCGGCCTGCTGGGCGCCTCCTCCTCCACCTCCTCGTCGCCGTCCTCCTCCTCCACCTCCTCCTTCTCCTCCCTCTCCTCCTCCTCCTCTATCGCCTCCAAGAAGAAGTCGTCCTCATCGTCCGTCGTGTCGCAACAGCAGCAGCAGCAGCAGCATCACCAGCGAGGTGAGAGCCGGGCTGCTGGCGAGTGTAGTGTGGCTGGTGTGGGGGCTGGGAAGTGGCGTCGTTGCGCTCATGGGGCTGGTGGCACTGAGGGACAGTCCGAACCCGCGGCGGCACCCGCTCCTGTCCCCCCAACACGTAGGAACGGCAGTGGCCATGCCCGCCCCAAACTGGAGCGCAGGCCGTCCAGTGAAGAAGGAAGGCCGCCAGGTCCGCAGCCTGCGGTGGACGCGGGGCGCCTGGCAGCCGCTAGGTTCATTAGGTACATGCATTCTTATTCTCTCCTTCCTAGAGAGACGGGTCAGACAGGCAGCTGTGGGCGTTGCCCTGAGGTGGGCACTGCCACTCAGGCTAGCGAGTGCTGGGGCGGGCATGGCCGTGGTGCGGCAGCGCGTAGGCACATCACAGTGACCATAAAGAAAAGAGAGGAGGAGCCGGGGCATCCCTTGCTTAGCCAGTTGCTGACCTCCAAGCAGAGGCCTGCCAGCTATCGGGCCCACTTGCTCCTGCCCGCTACTACCCCTCAGCCCCGCAAGAGCAGTTCATCAAGAATGAGCTCAGGAGTCCTGGAGAGGGATCAGTGTCCCAGCCAGGCTATTGAGGTGGAGGAGAAGTACAGAGGCACTGTCAATATCAATCCCGGCAGCTGGGGTCTCAGACAGGCCAAGGAGCCTGATTCGGACCCCCTGTTGGCCGAGAGCTTAGGCCTAGGCAGCTGGGTTAGCCAGTCAGACCAGGGGCTAAATTTGGGGCTGGAGCTGGGCTTGGGTTGGCCGGAGGTTGGCCTGGTGGAGCAGGCTGGCTGTTTCGGGGAGGAGGTCCGCGATGATGATGCCATGGGCAGCCCCATGGCGCTCTCACTGGGCCTGCCATGCCCACTCTTCCCAGATTCTAGAATTCCAGACCCCACTCCCTCCGTCACACAAGGGCAGCAGCACCTACACATGCAGGCAGTCTGCAGGCACCCCGATGACCAGGGCCTCCTGTTGTTAGGTAATCATCGCTGCATCCCCGCCCTCTCTCTTTTCTCCCTCTCCTGCTCTAACCACTTTCCAGTTTGACTACACACTAACCCCTATGCTAATTTGACGCTAGCTATCACTCCGAGAACAGCAAATACATTTCTAGATGTACCATCTATTCCAAAAGGCATTCTTTCGAATTGGTACAGACCATTGTCTCAAGATTGACATAAGGGGAGGTGGGAGAGGGGTGTTACGTGTTGATACATTATGGCATCTGTTAAATCAACCACTATCTGGCTGGATCAAGCTGAGTGTTCTGAATGTCTACCTAGCTAGTCTCGGCAGAGTACTGCTCTAATGTCTAACTGAGCTTCAATCTTTAGCTGCAGTTGGAGACAGCCAGAGCCTCAGGCAACTGCACAAGCTTCTTCGACTCTCCTTTCTTCCTCTGCTTTCGGTTCCAAATGCATGCGACAATTACTTCATGGGGGGAGGGGGGGGATCACCACCTCCCATTGCCATGTGTACTGTTTGTGCCGTTTTCTATTTCGTTTTTCGTAGTTTTCATTTTTTGTATTGAATGGGATATCTGGGTCGAACGGTGTACTCTGAACACATGTGCCAATACCATCACTTCATCCTGCCTCACAGAGTGAACAGTCAACCAAAACAAACGGACAGGGTCAATAGAGAAAGCCTATTGGTTATTTGCTCTTCTAAACCAAGAGCAAGAGAGCATATTTCTAATCGTACTAGGTTGGGTTTTGTAACATAATGCCCGAATCTGAGATCAATTTGCAGATTTGGACCTGATCTCTTCTGCCTCAACTTGTTATCTAATCTAGTTAAATAATTACCCATGCTCCTTTGTGTTCTGCAGCCAAACCAACCACCTTGCCACTTCCTTTGACCCCAGAGTCTCCAAAGTAAGTGCAAGAGTTTTTCAACATTCTACATAGACCAGAAAACAACAAAAAAAGAACAAAGACAAAGAATTAGCACCAAGAATGAGGCATTTTTGTTAACTCTCATTTCCATTTCTAAGATCACAAAGCCCTTTTATTAAAGTCACGTTTTCCTGTGTGGTGTAAAATGGTGTGTTCAATCTCGTTTGTCTCTTAGTGACCACAAGGGATCACCGTTTGAGAGCAAATCCATTGAACGCACATTGAGTGTGGAGATCTCTGGAACCCCAGGTAAGCATCTCATGTGTTTTCAGGAAATGTATGAATGAAGACCTTCCATATATGAAGGAGTGGGGATGGATGCAAATATTCACACAAATGACAGAGAAGCTCGCCCTGCTTTGTAGTGGTATAATGGAAAACCCCAGTTCTCTCACTAAGCCAGTTAGGGGTTAAATTGCAGTCACTGCCTCAAGGCTTTTCACACCATCTTGATAGTTTCATAAAAGTTTAGAGTTCAAGGTGAAGGACTAGGACACACGGTGACATTTTTTATATGCCTCGCTATTGATTAAGCTTTCCAATCTCCTTTGGGTTTATTAAGGCAGATCCCCCTTCTTCTCTCTGTGAAGAGTTAATATACTGCCTCTCTCTCTCTCTCTCTCGTTTCGATCTTAATGCTCTTTGACTGTGATGCTCACCAATACATCACAGACAATTGATGTCATTATTATTATTTTAATTGGTTTTGCCACGTAATTCAGTTTCGACCGATATTATCTGTGTCTCTTTTTTTCGTCAGACAGTCTGGTAATTTGATTAGAGACATGGGAAGGTAATGTCCAATGTTAAGGCTTGGTATTTATGGGAAGGATGACATTTTCCAAACGGGGTCAACGCGGGGTGATTTTTAGTAGTATTATTGTCATTATCCCTGTGTATTCTATACTTATTCATTAAGTGTGTCGGTGAGAAGCTACAGACAAAAGGTAATTAAAAGCCAGACGAAGAGAATGTCAGCCAAAGCTAAAACACCAGGCTTCAGCAGTTCTTCTCTCTCCCTCTGTCTCCCTCTGTCTCTCTCTCTCTGTCTGTCTCTCTCTGTCTCTCTCTGTGTATGAATGTGAATTATGCAGGTAATTATTTCAGTACCCCCCCCCCCCTTTCTTCCCTGAGATGAATCATCCCAGGTCAATAAAAACAAAATGGATGCCCTTTTCTTCTTCTTCACAATGTATTGCCTTTTGGTATTCATTTACCAGATTGGAAAATAAAGGGCCCACGATGTAAACATACCAGATACGCCCCGACACGCAAGGTGACATTTTGTTTGGGAACGAGGACCAATAGGAATTATCTGCCATCTCCTTAAATGTTGCAGAGGGGGTACATTTGTGGGACACCAATGCACCAAGGGGGGGGTCCTCCAATTGACCTCGATCCACTTGCCATTTAACCCTGTGTGTATATGAGCATCAGAGGTCAGAGGGGACACCCAATGGGAATTAAGAGCTGTGGAGCAATCAAACTGTTAATATTTCTTTATTTTTAATGCTTGTGGGTGTGCCTCTGACAGCAGACCTAAACCCTGTCCCATTCTCCGCGTGTCCCTGTGCTCCTGCTCCAGCCATAGTTAATAAAGACAAACTCTGACCCCACTGACCTTTGCAGATTTGGGATTAGATATTAGGGAAAAGCAATTAGAAGGGAAAAACTCGTGGATATTGAGCCCCTTCCGCTTTAGGATTAGTCTAGTCCCGTGCGGTAAGCGACTCGGGAGCGCTGGATATGGAGAAACGGGGGGGGGGGTATGAAATCTCTGTGATCCCTTGAGTTAATGTCTGCTCAATGGCCCCCGCTCGAGTAGATCTGGAGATTATGCTTCTTTAATTGATAACCGAAAGGAGCTAAGCCAAAGGGGGAGGGGCCACCTTCAGGACAGGGAATGTTCCGTGGCAAGGAGAGACATTTTTATATCTTTATTAGGAGTTGTAATAGTAGGCCAGTAGTATATAAACATTTCAGCTGGAAACTTTTCCATGACATGGGGTGAAAAATGTTTTCTTTATTATCAGTAGTGATGATAGTAGTAGGCGTAGTAGTGCTAGTAGTAGTACTAGTAATAATACAAGGAGAAGCCTGAGTCGTCGTCATAGTATGATTATAAACCGCTAACCGTACACTCTAGCATCTTTTTGCTATGGCCTAGGCCCTTGGTTGTTATTGTTTTGTCACTGAGGTAAACCTGAGGCAACCCCACTACTCCGAACAAGCCCACAGATTTGACTGGAAGGACTAATCTCCTCTCACTAATAGATTTACTCTGCACTGTGTTGTCTTTAATTACAGTATCTCATGACACTGGGGTTTGGGTCTATGTGTTGCTATTTGCATGGCTTACCGCAGGATCAACTCTTTAAGCCCCGAGTCAGAGTCATTCGGTTGGAAGTCTCTTCGCAATTTACAGTCCGGACAGAAACAGATTAGGGGAAATAAGAAATAAGAAAGAGACAACAACAAAAAATGGCTATATGTTAAGTGTTTGTGTCTGCCGAGCATCCATCACCAACCGGTTTGACTGAGAGGCGCATATTTATCGAATTCTGATTGATTTTCGACAGCGCTAATGGCTCCTAGTTTAGGCCCCCTGTGATCATTGGCGAAACAGAAGTTCCTCAGGCACCACCCTTCCCTTTTCATCGCTCATTTCTGTTGGCGTAATGATAAACATAAGCCCTCTTTCTCAGTTCTCTCTCTGAAATGCTGCATCAAGTTTCTGTGTCTCTATCGGGGTTGCACGTCTGACTGTTAAAGTGGGACGGCGGTTTGCGGTTCGGTTTAATGTCAAATCCAGATAATAATTCCAGATGATAAACTGGTCGGATTAGACGGCCCAAACTCAGGAAATGGCCCCGAAACTGAACTTGTTACGTATCAGTCTCGCTCTTTCTCTCTCTCATTCTTGCTCTCTCTTTGTGTCTTTCTCCCGCTCTCTCTTTTCTGACTCCGAGCGGTCCCATCAAATACTCTTACACTGGATTTGAAACTAATAGCTGTCACTTGGTCCAATTCACTGCGACGGAGAGTAATGTGCGTTCATGAAAATGTGCAAAGACAGGGAGCGTAGGTGTTCAAAGTGCCTAATATACATTCCAGAGAGGGGGGCCGTTCGCGGTTATTGTGTGCCTGTGAACGTGCATGTGTGGCTGTCTGTCTGTGTATTAGTCTGGAAGAGCAAGACAGGCGGTGAGAGAAAGAGAGATGATGAGAGACAGAGAGATTGATCCAGAGAGGACGACCGGCAGGGAGAAAGGAAGGGAAGAGACAAGAGAGAGGGAAAGGGACTGCCTACCTAGCGCTGGTTGTTTGTGTGTGTGCATTAACAGTGCCATAAAGCAGACCCATCTCAGGAAGTCCCATATAACTGCCATCTGTCGGCCTGTAAATCTGTCAGGAGGGGTCAGGTTCGGCACGAGTCACGGAGAGGCAGGCGGGATCTGAGAAGAATGACAACCCATTACCCCGGCAGACAGTGAGCCTCCATTACCAGTCAGACATCTCCCTCGCGCCAAGCCGACACTATCGTATGACAGCACAGTGGCACGCCATAGCAACATGTACCTCCGAATACTGACATATCTCGCTACCTTGACTGGCAGTAGAAAGAGGGAGCCTGAGCTATAGGAGACTTGTGATAGATTTTCAAAACTGAAGCCAAAGGTCTTTGCTATTTTTAGGCTACATTCGAGGGTTCAAGTCGAGATGCTATATATTTTCGAAGGATGATGTGTTCTAGTTGTCCGCTGCAGATGTGTGGCTTTCTCTTCTTCCTGAACAAGGGATTGTCCAAGGTCAGGGAGGGAGGGAGAGATGGCGGAGGTAACCGAGCCATGTAGCAGCTCCACCATATTAAGTTACACAGAGCATTACATGAATCTGTCAAGATTGCAATAAAATACGGATCAGGATTAGGAGCGGGAATGAAAGTGAATATTTTAATCAAGCCCCTGTGTTTATCCCACTGTCTATAAACAGGTTGTGGGGAGTGGAAATGGAGGGGGGGTAGGTGGAGAGGTAGAATGCATTATAATTCCATTCTCTTATCAATCCTTTCTCTTTCTCTCTCCTTCCTCTCGCTCTTCCTCTCTCTGTCTCTTCCTCTCTCTCTCTCCAGGTCTGACACCACCTACCACGCCCCCCCACAAAGCCAGTCAAGAGAACCCTTTCAAAGCATCACTCAAAACCAAGTTGTCTTCATGCTCCTCGTCTGCCCTGGCGTGCAAGAGGGTTCGGCTGAGCGAGGCGGGCCCCTGCGGCCCCCCAGCCCTAACCCCGACCCTAGGTGGGGGTCCCTCCAAGAAGGGCCCCGAGCAGACTGAACTGTATGCCCAGCTGAGCAAAGCGTCCACTGCCCTCCCCAACTCGGTGGTCACCGCAACGACAGGGGGTTGCCAGGAGGAGCCCCGCGGCTTCAGCGACCACGACTATTGTCAGTCGCCGGCGGCCAGCACAAAATGGGACGCTGACGCTAATGCGGCTAACGCAGTTTATGCTACTGTTACCATGACGACTACTACGACAACCCCTCTGATGCCCAATCCGGTCATGGCGGAGGACAGGCATGTGAAATGTAAGGACTCAGCCATGCCACCCTCCTCCTTTTCTTCTTCCTCCTCCTCTTCTACATCTTCTCCTACATCTTCATCCTCTTTGGCCAAGCAGCTGCAGCAGAGCTCTTACCCTGTGGCTACGGAGGCTCGGGGGCAGGGCGCTCGGGGACAGGACCGGACCCCCACCACCCAGACAAGAACACCCTCACCACTGACCCTAGATGGGGACCAGCATTCCACCAGCAGGAAGCAGCCCCTGCGAGACCAGGAGATCCGGGCGGAGCTCAACAAGCACTTTGGCCGCCCCCAGCAAGCCATTTACAGCCAGGATGAGAAGGGGGGGGAGTTGGTGGTGGAGGAGGGGGGGCAGGGAGGAGGGGAGAAGGTTGTCGCCCCGCAGGCGTCCGAGGAGAACCCTGCTGGGGACGAGTACTACTGCAAGCTCCCTGGTTCTGGTTCTACTGGGTACCTGCACCCGGGTCTCCCGCCCTTCCACGAGGAACTTGAGCTCCAGGACCGTGGCGTGGAGGGGCGCTACCTCTACCCCTGGGAGGGCACCCCCCTGGAAATGCTTTTCGAGTCCTGCTCGCCGTCCTGCTCGCCGTCCAGCTGCTCCCCCTCACGGGGCTCCGTCTCACCCCTCTCCTCCCTCCTCCTCTCCCCCAGACACTTTGTCTGGCCCCGTTCGGGCTCCCCCTCCTCCCGTTCTCGCTCCCGGTCCCGCAGTTCCTCCTCCCACCACCGGAGGCGCTCCCTCTCCAGCTCACCCGACGGACGCCCCTCCTCCAGGTGAGTAAAGCCTCAATCTCTTCTCACCGTGTCTAGGTTCCCATGTCCATACTACGTCTTGCACCATGTGTCTACTACTTAGTTTCATTCTAAGTAGTATGCCAGTGTGGATATCGGTACACAGCCAACTCATTCCCTCCTGCTGGGTGCCATTTCCCCTCTGTTGTTCGAACGTTGTTTGAGCGTTGCCTAAAGGTTGTGGGCGGCTCTGACAGTGTTCCCGGCAGGGGGTGGACAGCTCAGTCGTGTCAACAGGCCTCCTCAGCTGTCAGAGACGTGTCAGTAGAGGATAGGCCCTGTGCTCTGAGTCTCTTCAGTCTCCCAGTATGGGGCCTCCTTTAGCTTCAGCTGCTTCAGCATCCCCAGCTTGAGCTAAAAACATTGGGGAGACTCATTATATTCCACAGGAAATAGGCTTTAACAATAGGAGAGTGTGGCAGGGTCAGGGAGAATCCTTACTGGCTTGACTACTGGACAGTGGATTGCAATTGGCTGGAGTAATGAGGCTAGCCAAGCTCAACTCTCTCTATAGACTTTACTATAGAGCAGAGGCTGTATGTATCACTCTTCTTAGAGTAGAAGTGCTGATATCAGAGCAGGTCCCTCATGTACATAATCTTATTCACTATGCTCTAAAAGGCTAAACTGATCCGTGATCAGCACTCCTACTATGAGAAGCTTGATACTTACAGACCGACAGTTCCACTGGGAAATACCAGACAAGGAGGTTTGGTGTGTTAGTCATGTGCTACCAAAATGGTATATCTGAGAAAGAGGCAACTAGGAAAATGATGAAGCGACTGAGGCGCTGGGCTTTGGTTGCTTCAACGTTGTCAAAGCCTCATTTCCCATGGCAAGGTTTTGTCTCTCTCATCTCCTCCTCCGTTTCCCTGGGATCTCTGTTTGATGCAGTGCATGTTGTTTTAAGCTGCAGCTGTTGTTTTTGCTGAGCGCCAGGCGAACCCCCCTTTGTCCCGGAAGATGAAAGCCAAATCTGGGAAGTGAGTTTAGTTCTGGACCCCCCCCCCCTCCTCTGAAAACAGTGTGTATTATCACAGCAGCTCGAGAGAACTACATTTCCCATGGTTCCCTTTGATCGGAGCAGAGTGGGTACTGTGTGTTTTTTTTATTTTTAAGGGTTATAGGTACCGAGTAGGACTACACATATAAGGAGACTTTATCAGCGAGTTTGCATTGAGTGCCTTGCAAACTGGATAGACTCTTCGTTCACCTCCCTCAAGCTCATAAGTGAGTTTAAGTTTCTTTGCTGGGTTAATGAAAGGTCTCAATGGAGGTTAGCTTTGCCCTCTGTTTTGAAGTCCTTTACCCTTGATAAATCACTCACTCGGATGACTATCACCAACCTCGTGATACAGTACACCGAGAAAGTCACAAGGTTTCTAAGGATGTCAGGGTTGGTACTTGAAAGAAGAAAAACGGGGGGAAAAAATAACCACATAAAAGGTGATGACTAAGTTTACCGGAGTAAAAGTACCTCAATGTCAAGAGCTCACTCAAGAACTCAAAGGGAAACAATTTCAACAAATCCATTTATTTCTCTCTCAAATCCTCTCGACTCCCCAGCTCTCTTTCCAAACTCTCGTCTTCCTTAACTCTGTGGACGTTTGACCGTTGCCTAGCCTCTCTCCCTCTATCATTCAAGTCTGCCTTCTTCAGCATCTGTTCAATAATTAAGCAATGAGAGCGTGTACTCTGTGTAGGGCTACTAGCTTTAGAGTTAGGCCACAGGGCCTAAGGACCTTCCCCTCATTTAACATAGATACGAGGAGCATGTATATACTGGCCCTGATGGGGGGAAAAGGTGAGAACATCTCCCAGCTGCACTGTGCAGAAGCAGAGTCTAGCAAGTCAAATTCAGTAGAACTAGGAAAATGTGTTAAGAAAAATTAGCAGAATATATTTGGACTTTTGGTTATGTGTTTTTTTTTTATGGTTAGATTTTACACTGTGACTGTCTGTCATCTTGCAAGAAAAGGCTATGATTTAGGGATGCCAAGGTACAGTGACTGGCATGTCTAGACAACATTATCGGTTTTTCGAGATACGCATTTCAGATATGCACACATTTTTTAAATATCCTGGATGATATCTTGATGATTAATGTGCATTCCGTTTTTTGCAGGCCTCGTCACAACATGGACTCCAGCACTTACCGATCCAGGACCCACAAAAGCCCTCACTCGCAGTCTCGATCTCAGTCCAGATCCCCCCTCAGCCGCAGGCCAAGGTAAGGGTCCACCACATTCCCTTACACTAAACCAGGGGTAAACAGCTCTGGTCTGATGATCCAGTCCCTGCAGTTAATGCTTGTTTTCATCCTTGCCTTTTAACCAACAACATGAATTGATTGAAAACCAGCAGGATTGTGGAACCCCTGTACAATGTCCTTATGCACAAACACAGGGAGTGTAAAATGTTGACAGTCACTCCTAGCTCCAAAATGATTTGCTATTGATGAGCCTAACGACACCAGGAAATCCCCAACTCTTCCCATCTCTCCAATGGATGGACAAATCTTGACAAGGAAGTTGAGAGAGAAAAGTTGCACTTCTTTCCTCCCGGACGAAGCCCTAACTAAGCAGAAAGTAATGACGTCAAGTAGTGCTGACAGTGGCAGCTGCCCAACTCCCAACTGTACGCCTCTCCCGCTATCCACCATCTCCCGCGGGCCTCCTGTGGGATCCATAACCTTAACAGCGGGGAGGAGGCATCTTCTTATTAATGCGTTTGTTTGTTTCCCTACCCCTCTGAGAAATTTAGCCCATCTCGTTGGTGTTTTTTTTTCGGCCGATACGCTTTCATAACTGCTGGCGTCAAAATTGAAGGGCGGATGTTGGAAGGGCGGTGGAGGACAGTGAAAGTGATGGGTTTCGTTTGGTCCCTCCGCAGGTACGACAGCTACGAGGAATACCAACACGAGCGTCTGAAGCGGGAGGAGTATCGCCAGGACTACCAGAAGAGGGAGTCCCAGAGGGCCGAGCAGAGGGAGAGGCAAAGTGAAAAAGCAATAGTGAGTTCCCCTGTCATTCTTCTTATATTCTCTCTTTTCTGATCTTTCTCTCTCTCCCTCTGCTTATCTCCTTACGTTCCCACCCACCCACCCTCGCTCTCTCTTCACCTCTCTCTCTCGCCCTCTCTGCCTATCTCTCTACTTTCCCACCCATCCAATCCCTCTTTCTCTTCACCTCTCTCTCTCTCTCTCTCTCTCTCTCTCTCTCTCTCGCTGCCTTTCTCTACACTCCCAACCACTCTCTCGCTCTCTCTCTCCCTCTCTCTCTCTCTCTCTCTCTCTCTCTCTCTCTCTCATCCATCCTTCTAACATCAGCCTGGCATTAATATCTCCCAGCTGTACCCATCGCTGTCTCACTACCTAGACAGGGCAGACAGTTGTGGGCCTGTGGCCGTGCCTCCTGCCTACTGTTCCTCTCTAATGAATGAATACATGCAAAGTGAGTCACTGAATGTTTCAGGGCTCCACTCATTTCCTCTTTATCTCCAGGTTGTGTATTTTTAAAAGTCTCCGGCATCTGGGAACGGTGTCAGTTCTAATTAATCACACCACAGGGGCACATGTTAGAAACGGCAAGAGTGGGAGGAGGGATAAAAAGGGAAATTCACCGCCAAGGCAATGTACACTTCAAATAAGGAATCTTTCTAGTGATCTAGTTTGAATTGAATCAAAATGGGATGAATATCAATTCTCAACCCCTCTCTCTGTTTAGTATTGCACTCGTTTGGAACATGCTAACAGAGACTGATAAAGGCACACGTCAAGTAATGCACACACGCACAGCTTTAGCCTGCATACATTTTAGACGAGGCGGTTATGGGCAGCAAAGCCAAGCTGTCAGTAGAGGTTTCGGAGGCAAGCGGATGTGAGGGCCACACACACATACACTGACTGCCAGCCTTGGGGTGGAGTCCTGCACAGGGCAGTTTTTTGTTGAGCCGCACCCGCCCCACGCCGGCCACATCAATTCTGAGCTTCACCCGATACCCGACATCAGGACAGATTTTTCTCCACAACCCAACCCATCGGCATAGAATTGTTCTGAGAGCCGATCCGTGACCCGACAAATATCAACTTCTAAAAAAAAATATGATGACTTCATTTGTCTGCGTGTCTATTCAACATTTGGATAAAAGAAAACCATGCCATTAGTAAAGAGCAATATATTTTATTTTCACAATGAGATGCGGCATATTGACAACTCAATCGTTCTGAAGAAAAGGGCATTTTCATTAGCCATCTTACCTCCTGAAAGTCTATAACCGACATAACAAATCCTTTGCATTCAATTTAGTTTAGATATTCAAAAAGTTTAATTGAAACTAAAATCAACAATTCCCAGAATTGAATATAGGCTGCAAAAATAGATTTATTTAGTATGCTATACTCAAACTTTTAACAGCCACACAGGTTTAAACTTGATATGGTCTAAATGAACGAAAGCCTGAATTAACATTATAAGATGATTTATATATATTTTTTTAATTTAACTAGGCAAGTTAGTTCAGAACTATTTTTTTTTTACAATGACGGCCTACCCAGGGCAAACCCGGACGAAGCTGGGGCAATTGTGCGCCGGCGTATGGGACTCCCAATCACTGCCGGATGTGATGCAGCCTGGATTATTAACTGATAATCAACTGAATTAGCCTATCGTAAACAAATATGCTTTGCAGGCTGTGTATCCATCTACCGGTTTTGTGTTTCAGCACCACACATATAATGGACAGTTCCCTGATTCGCTGCATGTGTGGCTGGTAGCCTGTCTGCCTTAACATTCACCGAATGGAATTTGCGACACAGTGCCAAACAACATGGTCATGGGTTCGTAAAAAAAAAACCTTGATTGTTTCATACCTGCAGTATAATTGTTCTGAACCGCAAGCCGACCTGCGGGTTGAAAGACTATTTTCATTCCACCCGGCAGCTTCTTTTGCTGGTCAAACATAAGGACCTGTGGATATCAGACCCGATGCAGGACTCTACCTTGGGTGCCATCTTGGAAAGCCGGCATATTTATCAGCTGTCAGGAATTAAATAACTAGTTCCGCAAACTGTATGTGAAGAAGAGCCAGAGAAAAATAACACTTATGTCTTGCCATTGAGGATGCATCCCAAATGGCACTCTGTTCCCTATATAGTGCACTACCTTTGACCAGGGCCCATAGTGCTCTGGTCAAAAGTAGTGCATTACATAGGGAACAGGGTGCTATTTGGGACAGAGCCTTAGTTTAGCTTCTTTGCGGAGGTGAACTTTAAGTTTTAGTACCAGGCAACTGATTTACATGTATAAGTTACCAGTGGCCTGAGGTAGCTTTCAAAATTTGAATGGATCCCAATAGACTTGCCCCAGTAATGGCAAGTAAATGAGTGAATAAGTAAATAATACCAGTGATACAATGTAGCCCTAAAGCTTGCTCTGCATTATATGATTAGCAGACGCAATTAAATTGCTCCCAAAACCATGATTGCAGCCTCGTGCTTTAGGTCCAACATTATGCCGCTGTGACCTTTGTGTCCTTTGTGGTTCGAGGAACATTGTGTGACCCCCCTCCCCGGCCTCCTGTTGTTCCTGATGGTGTTTCGTACAGGTTTCTCTAAATGGCATATTAACTGGAGCCTACTGTATGGCATAAACAACTCATTAACTCATGTTCAGACGAGCTATGGAAAGAGGATGAGCTATGGAAAGAGGATGAGCTATGGAAAGAGGATGAGCTATGGAAAGAGGATGAGCTATGGAAAGAGGATGAGCTATGGAAAGAGGATGAGCTATGGAAAGAGGATGAGCTATGGAAAGAGGACGAGCTATGGAAAGAGAAAAGGCTTCCTTCTGATATTTGGCACTGGATTGAAAAAAAGATACACGGTTCAATATGGGCCAGAAACAAAGACAGAAAAGACAAGTGAATGAACAGGTAGATCTAAGACGATCGCTAAAGCCTCTCTGTCCTATCGGATAAGAGGAGGTATTTAGCACAGCCCAACCAATCAAGGAGGAACAAAACAAGACGGGAGCAACAAAAGGGTGGCCTCACGTCAGCGCTCGCCACCGGGTGTCCCGAGTAGTTCATTACGGCCACCGAGTGAACCTGAAGGGAAGGAATCAGGATGAACGAGAGGGAAGTACTCCTCCTTTATCTCTCTCCCTCTCTCTCTTTCTATCCTTTAATGAGCAGGAGGAGAGACGGGTGGTGTACGTGGGGAGACTGAGGTCCGACAGCACGCGAACCGAGCTAAAGCGGCGTTTTGAAGTCTTCGGCGAGATCGAAGAGTGTGCCGTGAACCTGAGAGATGACGGGTAAGGCCCCGGGACGGTGTTCGCGTGTGACGTGCGTGCATGCGTGTGTGTTGGCTATATAGGGAGGTAATAGGATTCATTGTGATACATTGTGTCCATTCATTCCTACCATCTGGGTTAGGTGAAACACGGAAAAGCATCATCTCTTTCAGGGCTTTGCATCGACTTCTATGTCAAAGTCGAGTGGAGACGCAGGGCGGGATGGAGCTGTATGCATTCCAATCATGTTTTATTCATCTTATCTGTTCCTAGCCTAAAAAGAGCCCTACAGATACATTTGACTGTATAAATAAATAGTGTGGATGTCCACTAACAGAGGAGGCCCTGACGTCGTTTTTCTATTCCCGACTGCAGGGACAATTTTGGTTTCATCACCTACCGCTACACTTGTGACGCCTTCGCTGCCCTTGAAAACGGACACACCTTGCGCCGGTCAAACGAGCCCCAGTTCGAGCTGTGCTTCGGTGGACAAAAGCAGTTCTGCAAATCGAATTATACAGACTTGGGTAAGTTCTGCTTTGTTGTTGCTCGGGAGAACCCCGGAGCCACGGCCAATACAGCCTGACTGTCAAAGGGAGGGATGGAGGGGGAAGCTGGGAAAGAAATAGGCTCAAGTGACGCCTTTTAAAATGAAAGAGAGCATATATTTACCCTTACCCCCCACCCCCCCACCCCCAAGCTTTACAATTCACCTTCGAGGCATCACGGTTCTGTGTACCAGCCCAGGAATAGAACTGCTCTTTTACCGCCACCCATATAGGAGTATATCTCGAGGAATCGGGAGGCCTTCTTCCATTCCATTGCTCAAAGCCTATATCTTTCTACTTAGTCAATGCACAAGTAATTGGAAAGATGAGCGCAAGATTCTTTAAAAGCTTATCTGTGATTTGTTTTGATACCCTATATACAGTGATGTATAGTTTATGCTCTGGTCCTCTTGGAGGGTAAAGAGAGGTAGATGGAAGGAGAGAGGGAGGGGGGGAGTGGGATGAAGGGGAGGGTGGAGGGGTGGAGGGGGCAAGGTTAAGTCCCATCAGCCCATCCCTCCTGGGTGAGCCTCCATCTGTTGCCAGCTGTTGTGGCGTTCAACAGAGGAAAGACCTCGCTGTGGTACCTAGCAACGTGTCATCCACTGAGAGAAGGATGAAGGGTTGACGGGAGGGAAGGGGGGGATGAAGAAACGAGCCTGACAGCGGAGGCCTGATTGACTAATAGTCAGCCATCTCTTCCTCGTGCGACACTTATAGACAAAGACAGACACAGGCTCGGGTTCTTAAGACGGCAGCCCTACAAAGTGCCGTCGACATAAAAGCACGGGTAGAGCTAGTCGATTCATCTGAGGAAAAGGTACACAACTTACACATGCATGCACCGAAAAAGAAACCTCATCCGCATGAAAGACTGGACTCGATGGTCAGATGGACGTGGTGCCGGATGACGAATATGACAAATAATGCAAGACATTGATAAAAAATATCTCTGCTTCTCCCTCGACAGACGCCGATGTTGAAAACAAGAATAGAAAATGGCTGGTCCATCCTTCTCTTTCTCATCCTCTACCTATACTATTGCTCCAGTATCAATAAGAGGGTAGACATTTTGGCATCGATGTTTAAATAGTCAGTCAGTCCACCAAGGTGGATGCTGTCCTGTGTGGCCATAAGAGGTCATTTGCTCCATTTGATGATGGAGGTTAAGATGCAGAGTGGGGCTTGTACAGTTGCTCCCATATTCCACTCGCCATTCATCCCTTGACAGAGAGTGAAATGGGGAATGTTTAATGCAGGGCCACTGGGAGGTCAGTAGGTCATGGCAGAGGGGAAAAAATAACATGTTCTTCAAAGGAATGAAGGCATTATTGTATATTTCCGAGGTCCTTGAGAAAAGACATGGAGCGCTAAGACAGCTAATCAGTCTCTCGGAATGAAAAGAAAGACCTTCGTTCTGCTGCCTCTCTTTTTTTGAGAGAGAAAAACTAGTTCAGGCTATCCCAAACTGTCCCCGTGACGGGAGTAGGAGAAAAAGGGAAGGCGAAAAGAAAGAGAAGAGAAAAGCGTAGTGTCCAAAGCGAGGGAACTTGAATAATGTCATGCGGTAGCGACCTCAGTCCCTCCTCTCAATCTTGCCCGGCGCACTCGTCTCGATTCTTTTTTTTTATTGTTGTTCTCCGAGACACTGTCCATTAGTTCTAAGTAGTGTGCATGGGTATTTTTCATCCGTCAAGGTGTGCGGCATGACACAATCCACCCCTTGGCCATAGCATTAGATCACGACTGGCATCTCCTGCTTGCCATGGTCATTCCCATTTCTCAAGCTCTCAAAGTTTGCCGCAGCCTGTGTGTGGGGGCCCCATTTGTGAAGCTGTCTGCCACAAGAGATAAGACACTTGTTTTATTATCGCGCTGACCATTCAAAATAGATGCCTCCGCCACTCGCTCAGTTTGGGATTTTTTTGGGTCACTCGGTGTCAGGAAAAGCTTTATTTTCCACCCTGAGCATTTTAATCATGTAAACATTGTGTCTAAAGACCTCATTTCAAGAGAGATATGAAACATTGGAGGGGAGTATGGATAACTTTGGGACTTATTGAAAAGTAACAGATGCAGATGGGTTCTTTGAGATTGATGTAGACGTGCCACTTGCCTTGATCTGTGAGACAGGTATTTTGTGTCCAGCGACATTTTGTGTCCAGACATTTACAATACACTTTAGTCGTTTGGCAGACGCTCTTATCCGGAGCGACTTACAGGAGACCACTTAGGTTGCTTAACACTGATGTCAAAATGAATCTCTGGTTTCAGATTCCCATTCTGACGACTTTGATCCAGCCTCCACTAAAAGCAAGTATGACTCCATGGATTTTGACAGCTTGCTGAGAGAGGCCCAGCGCTGCTTGAGAAGGTAACAAGTGCTCCAGCAGCCGCTGTCTACCAAGAGGGATGTCTTGATACCTCACTAATGCTTCTGTCCTTTGACTACGAGAAGTTTTACACTCTATGTAAGAGAGTATATAAAGAGGAATCTATATATATATATATATAAACAAAAAGTATATTAAAAACAACGTTTACATGAACATAGCTGCTGAAGAAGCTGGGAAGAGACAGTACCTGGAAAGCCAGTGAATCCTCATAACCCTGTACACAGATGTGTGTGCTTTACTGCTGTACAACAGTCAGTGAAAGACAAAAACATTCATGAGATTTTTTTTTTCTCTCCAAGCACTACAAAAACCCAACTATGCTTTGAGTGGTGAAACATGTGCAGCTCGTTCAGTCTTTTTTTCTTTTTGTCCTTGATTATTCTTTTTTTTTTTTTTAATCTGGTGTTTGGGATGTGGTGTTACGTTATTAACGAGAGTATAGGGAAGCGTATCTTGGAGGCTCAAGATAACGTTGCTGTCTAGATTTTCAGGACAAAAAATGTAGCCCTGTATATACAGATATTATCAAAAGGAATATTTTTATTTTGTGTACATATCAAACAAAGTTCTTTATTTGTTACAGCTATGCACTGTAAAATGCAGCCTTTTTAAAATGATGAAGACATTTTCTCAATTAAGAATGTCGATCTGTAGTTATTACAATGATGTAAGACATATTGTACACCTACATGAAGTTTAGAGGACATGACATGATTGTAAAAATGTGTAGGAGGCTCATTTTGATGGAGCATGTGAACAAATTTCCTTTTTTAAGAATGATTTTGTTGGGGGAAAAAAGTTAACCATGTATAGTTTTATCTGTTTATAAAGTTTCTCAATCAGTGTTTTTCCGTATACAACAAGTATAAAATGAATTTTTAACGTGTTTTTTCATGATTGTAATGAAACAAACCCCATTTTTAATAATATTTCTGAAACAATCAGTATATATATATATATATATATATATATATATATATATCAATTCATTTTGATTTCAATGCTTTTTATGGTTCTCGTTTTGATAATTTTACTCTCAGTGAGAAAAGACTACTACTAATGTTTAATCTGTTTAATCAGGATAAACCGTGCATATTTATCTATTTATTTTAATATTTGAATCAAAAATATTTATCCTCTCCATCTCACATGGTGTACCTCACTCATTTTTGCTATTTATATTTTTATTTAATTTTTGTTATTTCACTTACAATCAGTGGGTAAGGTGTACAATAATGTGGGAATATTACATTCTATGCCTTTCAGAAACAATAAAAAATCTATTATAATCTCCTCGACAGTGGCCCATCATGAGATATGCTGCTCATTGTCCAAGTGATTTCTGTCTCCACAACAGTGGTTTGCAGCCATGACAAAATGTCTACCACATTATTTTCCTTTATACACCGTAGAACATGAAGCAATAAAATGATTTTCCAGGTATTTTTGTTGTACCACACTGTAAAAATCTGTTTCGTTGCTCCACACGCTTGATTATGTGAATGCCAAACAAAAGTTTACAATTTTCTTTCCTGAATTAAAAAAAATATTGTATTTGATGTACAAAATATATAGATATATATAATATATATATATTATATATATATATATATGATGATGATAATAATATTGACATTATTCACAATAATTACAAAAATAATAATAATATAAATGAAAGAAAAAGTATATAAAAAAGCAATAAATTATTTTTCAAAGTTGTATTTTAGCTCATATTGTTGTGTGGTTTTGGACCCTGACCCATTACTCAATCGCTGGCAACATACAGGGATTCCATTCCAGTGTCTTAGCATGGTCACATGACCCTTATCACCCAATAGAGAACACTTACAGAATGTTTTGCTCAACACTCGTGTTTGCCCATTTAGTGTACGTTCAGGTCTGTGTGTTTGTGTAGAACATTGTGGCAACTGTACAAATGTAAACTAATACCATGGAAAACACACTGGTAAAACTGTAGTGTTCAACAACAGGCATCCTAGCATCAAAACATTTGTCTGTGTAGCGCATGGCTATTAAATGATGACAGCCGATACAGCGCATAGTACTTTGGATATCAGGCTCTCCTTTCTAAATGGCACTACTTGAATGACATCTTATAAGCCTAGAGAAACTACTCAATACTGCATGGAGCCGCACCATTTTCTATTAGGCGCTGCTGCCACACAGTCCAGATACCACAGAACCTTCAACGTGACATTAAAGGTAACCTTGTGCTTTCTGGTGCAATTAATATCCTGTTTATAGTGCAAGCTAAGTAACAAGAAAAACCAGCCTACATTGCAAGAGGTAGAACTCTTTTGTATGAAAGCTTCGCTGATCACAGGCCACCTTTCATGAAGTTTGACTTGTGTAGATGAAAACGAGCTAATTTCCTTGATGCAGAGGCAAAATCAGTGGTGGGGAAATCTCCCCGTCCACCTGTATTTCAACATATTTTTTGTTTTATGTACAGCGCTTGGGTAATGGTGTCGCGTCCCATTTGATAGATGTGGCTTTAATCATTGTAATAAAAAAAAAATCTGCTTTGTAAATCGCCTAGAGTAGTAATATATTATATCACATTATGGTCCTCAAAATGTCAACTGTGTCAGACTTTTTAACAATGTGAACTACTGAGGAATTTGCCACTGCTTAAACGTTTGTTGGGTGATCATGTTTCTTTTGGAAGGACAATGGTGTGAGCGTGTGTGTGTGTGTGCATGTGTGTGTTTATAGGCAGGTGTGTGTGTGTGTGTTGGGCAGAGGGGGGGGTGGGAGGGGGCGGGGTATTGCTTTGGGTTGTTACCTGTTTGTGTCCTATCCACGTTGCCTTCTGCCGTGTCCTTACCGATGCCTTTGTGGTTCTACCTATTGTATGACTTTCTTGTGAATTTTGTTTTTATGTGCAATTCTCATCAGCCTCACCATGCCAATAAAGGGAAATGTGTTTGAAAGAAATTCACCTGGAACCCTCCTTTCATGTGCCTCTTTTCTTTACCGTCTCACCCCTCCTGCTTCCTCTCTCATTGTCCTGGTAAGACTGTGTTATTCAAGCATCATTGTGAGCCATTTAAAAATCGGCACTGCATGACTGTAATGGCGTATCCTTGAAGTCTACCCCTCCATGCGAACACTGACTATTGAAATGCAGTGCCTTCAGAAAGTGTTCATACCCCTTGACGTATGCCACATTTTGTTGCGTTAGAGCCCGAATTAAACATTTATTAAATCGTTTTGTCCCCCTCACCCATCTACAATACCTCAAACTAACAAAGTGAACACATGTTTTTAGAAATGTTTTCAATGTAGTGAAAATGAAATGCATAAATGTCTCATTTACATAAGTATTCACACCCCTGAGTCAATACATGTTCGAATCACCTTTGGCAGCGATTACAGCTGTGAGCCTTTTTGGGAAAGTCTCTAAGAGCTTTGCACACATGGATTGTACAATATATAATAATTCTTCAAGCTCTGTCAATCATTGCTGGACAGCCATTTTCAAGTCTTGCCATAGATTGTCAAGCCAATTTAAGGCAAAACTGTAACTATGCCACTCAGGAAAATTCAGTGCTGTATTGATAAGCAACTCCAGTCTTTCTTTGGCCTGGCTTTAGGTTATTGTCCTGCTGAAAGGTGAATTTTTCTACCAGTGTCTGTCAGAAAGCAGACTGAACCAAGTTTTCTTCCAGGATGTTGCATGTGCTTAGCTCTATTCTGTTTCTTTTTATCCTACAAAACTCACTAGTCCTTGCCAATGGCAAGCATACCCATAACATGATGCAGCCACCACCATGCTTGAAAATATGAAGAGTGGTACTAAGTGATGTGTTGAATTTGCTCCAAACATAGTGCTTTGTATTCAGGATATAAAAATATTTTGCCACAAATGTTAGAATTTGTTTTTTGTTTTATTGCAAACAGGATGCATGTTTTGGAATATGTTTAATCTGTACAGGCTTTCTTCTTTTCACTCTGTCATTTAGGTTAGTATTGTGGACTAATTATATACAATGTTGTTGATCCATTCCCAGTTTTCTTCTATCACAGCTATTAAAGTCTGTAACTGTTTTCAAGTCACCATTGGCCTCATGGAAAAATCCCTGAGCAGTTTCCTTCCTCTCCGGCAACTGAGTTAGGAAGGACACCTGTATCTTTGTGGTGACTGTGTATATTGATACACCATCCAAAGTGTAATTCAATGTCTGTTCATTTTGTTTAGAAAAAAACAATATATGCTCTTCTTTGCGAGGCATTGGGAAACATCCCAGATCTTTGTGGTTGAATCTGTGTTTGAAATTCACTGCTCAACTGAGGGACCTTACAGATAATTGTATGTGTGGGGTAGAGATGAGTTAGTCATTAAAAAAATAATGTTAAACACTATTGCACACAGAGTGAGTCCATGCAACTTATCATGTGATTTAAGCACATTTCTACTCCTGAAGTTATTCAGGCCATAACAAAGGGTTGAATACTTATTGACTCAATACATTTCTGCTTTTCATTTTTAATTTGTTTGTAAAAATGTCTAAAAACATCATTCCACATTGCGTGGCATTATGGTGTATTGTTTGTAGGCCAGTGACACAAAATCTCTATTTAATCAGACTAACAACAAAATGTGGAAAAAGTCAAGGGGTGTGACTACTCTCTGAAGCCACTGCACCTGTGTTTTACTGGGTGCAATGTTGGAAATCAAATGTACTTGTCACATACACATGGTTAGCAGATGTTAATGCAGTAATAACCAGTAATGCAGTAATAACCAACGAGTAATCTAACCTAACAATTCCAAAAACGACTACCTTGTACACACAAGTGTAAAGGATAAAGAATATGTACATACAGATATAGGAATGAGTGATGGTACAGAACGGCATAGGCAAGATGGAGTAGATGGTATAGAGTACAGTATATACATATGAGATGAGTAATGTAGACATGACACCATGCTGCCAGTAGTAGTAAGCATTTACCTTAGGTTTCACAAAGCTACATCTATCTGCATTAGGTTACTGTAACTGTATGAAACGAAAGACTACGCATATAACATATCCACGTCTTCAAGTGTAGCTACAAGTCTCGACCAAGAACTTAATTAGACCTAAGCTTTCCCCTCTTTGATATTCCTATCACCTGAAAATGCTATATATTCTCCTAGTTGTCAGTGTCCACAACTTTAGCCCTGCGTACCATGACTCTGCAAGTTAATTAATAATGTTGAGGGGACAAATTGATTTGAAGTCCACAAATTGGCAGACGGAGTACGGACGAAGGTGATGACTGCATCGTTGTATCGGCCACCGGTTGGCCTCATGGCTGGACGTCTCGCTGGGAGCCCCCAAACCTTTCCTCTGTGGGTGTGACGGGAAATATGGGAGGAATGTGCATTAAACTTTAAGGCTGGTTGTGTTTTTTTTATTAAGGGCTGCCATTTAGCCCCCGGAGGAAAAGAGAGGCGGCCGGCTTCATTTCGGCTCAGCATTCCAGCAGGAGGTCTCTCCCTGCTTGCCCTTTCCACAGAATGAAACTGTCCCAGGAAATCTCAATTCCCTTTCTTTTCCCTGTCCCTCCTCCCCTTCCCGTCATGATAGGATGGCCGACTTTATCTGTTATGTGTTTTAAAAAAAAAATATTAACCAGTAAGATAAGCACCTATCTGGACTGTGGTTGAAGGTAAGTGGAAGTCTTGCAGATAATGGGGTTTGATCGGCTTTGGTTCCCTCTGACAAAACAGGTGATATTATTTAGAGTTGCAGGGTAGCCATCGTCCTTCCTGCACTTCCTTGCGTAGCACTGGTATCAGGGTTGACACTGTCTTCAAGGGCTCTGTGGATAGACTAATTAAACTTGGGCATAAATTGAAGTCTAATCACAGTCACATTGAAAATGTATAACAATAACATGTTCAAGACATGAATACCTTTTTAAGGCAGTATAATTTTTGACAAACAACATCTAGATGATTTAGATTCTCTTAAAATAAAAATACAACACTTGACCTTTTCTCACGCATTTCTCACACATTTGTACCTCTCCCGTACAGTGTCAGGGTGGAAGAAGAAAAATCTGTGAAAATAAGATAAGGCTACACACGACTAGTTAATTAAAGGCTCTGGGGTGGAACATGTAATGCTACCCGTAATTTAGTATCAGGAACAGTTTATTCTCAGGGAAGCACATGATTCATTTGAAAAAAAAACATCTCAGAAGGAACTTTTTCTTCTTCTTGCGAATAGTGTGAAACTGGCATTCCAGTTATATAATTTGCCTGTATAATTCTATGAAAAATAACTTAAGTGACAACATTAGGACTGGGGAGTAGGGGACAATTTTGTGTGTGTGTGTGATATGAAGCAGGATTTTGCGAACTGTTAGTGGATGATGGAATGCCATCAGAGAGAGAAGCGGGCGAGGTGAGGTCCCTGGATTCCGTAGTTCTCTCTCCTGTTTTATTTCAAAGCTTCCTCAGCTTGAGCCCCCAACCTCCACTCTCCTCCCTATGTTTTATTTTTAGAAGATTTGATAAGCAGTGCTGTTCCCTCTTTGTCACCAGGCAAAGTCTACACTCTTTGACCTCTAGCCATGCGTAACCCGTGCTTGCCAGTACCAACGAGTCTTGCCAAAATGGGTGGAAGGAGCTAAATATTGTCTTCGCCTGAAATATCATGTCATCGTGATGATTCCCATAGCCGATGGCAAAGAGTTGCAACTCCCATCGGTTGACATAAAAAAGAGAGTGACAGCTTCTTTAATCCAGCCTGTGGCATGGTGCCGTGATGGTCATGTGAGCTAACAACTGGGATTCCCACCTCATATGGCTCTCATTGGATCATACCAAAGGATCATTTTGGTGCAGTATATTATTATGTTTTTGGCCTCTACCACATCACTGCCCTTGAAGTAATCAATTTTAGAAGTATATTAAGACTAGCCTTCAACCGTGGATTTGAACCTTCTAACCTTGTGTCACAAGACTAGCACTGACAGGGTTATATACAGTATCTCCATGAATCCAGAACTGTTTCAGTCGCAACAGTGCCTTTATATGTCATCAAGACTGTTGTCTATTGTATGGCGAGTAATGGGGAGATGATCATGACGGAGCTATTACGATCACACACTCCCTATTCCAACTGTTGTGTTGCAGCACTTTGTGCTTTTAAAGAGTAATGAGCAACAGATGGACAGTATTCTTCTTCCTCCCAAACTATCAACATTGGGGACCATGAACATATACTTCTCCTAGATAATTAATGGCTACAGACAAATGGTGGCTGATTGAGCTACTCATCCCTATTTTCAATCACCATCTGCTGTGTGTCGCCTGCTAAAAACAATGCTAATTACCGCAAGTGTGCCCAAGACGTACCATATTAATTAGAACAACATAAAAGGGAAAGTTGAGATAGAATGAATCAGATGTGGCCCAACTGTATGTGGAGAGGAAGGGAAAAGAGCAAGCATAAACGGATTAACGATTGGCGAAAAGCCCCAGACGGGCTAGAACCCTCGCTTGTTGATAGGCCTCCAGTTGTGGCCACTGTCTGAATGGTAGAGGAGGAGCCGGTTGCACAAAGAGACGCACCTGCGCTGTGCATGGTACCACAGCGTTAGCGTGCCTCCGGGCAACGGCAGGCCTTTTAGAATGCTGGGGCTGGCAACTCCTCCACACCGGGACGTCAGCAGAAAGATGAGTCGCCGCGGCCACCGTGGGGACAGCCGGCTGACAGAGGACATTAGGATTCTGGCCGCAGATGGGTGTGCTTTTTGTGCGCGCATCACCTGAGAAAGGAACAGAGTGAGAAAGGAATTGACTCGACTTGACAGGCCTGTGCTTTTTGGGGCTGCCTGGCTATACGGTCCAAAGCAATGTAGCCTAGCCACCTCGCGGATACTTTAAATTTGAAATGCCCGTAGCAGGCGAGAGAGGCGAATGATATTGATAGCGAGGCATTTTAGCAGCATACACTTAGTGTGATGGTTGATGAGCTAGCGTTGAATAAAATATGCAAATGAGGTGATGTGAGTGCATTTATATCATCTAATTATTTGGTAATCATCAAGTGGCATCAATAGCTATTAGCATAATTTCCGTGACTCACCCTGTTCTTAATGACTTTAGTCAAGAATCTGACAAATCAAATATGTTCATTTCCTCTTGCAAATAGACACTTTAGAGGCAATTAAACACTGAATGATGCACTATCCTGCTCCAGCAATACATAGTATTATTGGACCTCATCTCCAGCTGAGGCCTCATGCACCTTCTTTTTTAGAAATGTACAGACAGCCAAATTCAAAGAGTATGACTGACTGACTGACTTCTCTCCCCCTCTCTCTCTCTCTCCCCTGCCTACCCCTCTCTACTCTCTTCTAGTGAAGCAAATACCCTTACACACCGTCTCAGATGGAGCTGAGCACATCGCATGACTAGACGTCACTTTACTATAGAATGGGAAGTGGACAAGAACTATTTGTTTGCACAATTGACCTTAAATACAGTATATGCAACCTTTATAGATGATACATCACATCTTGGGAACATGTCCCAGGGCATTAAAATGGTTGCCATTTTGTTGGATATGTTGTCAGGGGCGAACTGGCGATTTGGCATTCGGGGAAAATGCCAGACGGGTTGGTCCATTTTTAGCACAGTCGACCTATCTATCTTTGTTTTTTGTTTGTTGTGCTAATAATGGCTAATAATTGGGGCCTTAAGGAAATACATTGGCCGGTGTGGGGGACTCAAAGAAAAAATGGGGCAGTGTGTTAGCAGGTAAGGGACACAAACGGATACAGTAAGAGCAGCGAAAGGCTTTTCCAAAGCTTTCTGAAAAATAAAAACATAATTATGAATAGTGTTCTGGTCCCTGTAGGTGGGTTTGAGTTCCTTTAGGCTATCGTGTAATTCTATTGTTGACCACTTGGGGGCCACTTTCCTGTGTTGATGTGTATTGTTCGTTTAATGTGCTAAATCCTGTAGAAAAAGAATAGTTCACATTACAAAATGGTGAAAGTCAAATTGTGGAGCTGCAGACGTTATCAAACTCCATCCTTGCTATCATTTTGAAGCATTGTCTACGTAAAATTAATCATAACATATTTGGCTTTCAATTTATGATGATATTTTGTACAGATTATCGTTTTAATTAAATTTATGAATAGATAACTGTCGAGTGCATTTGATCTTGTCATGTTTTTGGGAATTAGTTTCATCTGATTTAATGCATAATGCCGCATATTTCTGTGTTCATGAACATGTATACAAATACATGATGTGTTATTATAGAGAATTAAGCCTAGTATTCTAGCCAGCATACAATAAGTCATACTCATTGTTCTTTTCTTTCTATATTTCAGTTTCTCATTTCAGTCACTATTACTGTATCTACGAAGAAGCGGCAATAAATCAACCTTCAACACAACAGTAACTGTGCCGGGTTTATCTATCTGTTAAGCTTATGACGACTATTTTGTGAGTAACCAAAAAAGTGTTAAACAAATCTAAATATATTTTAAATTTTAGCTTCTTCAAAGTAGCCACCCTTTGCCTTGATGACAGCTGTGCACACTCTTGGTATTCTCTCAACCAGCTTCACCTGGAATGCTTTTCCAACGGTCTTGAAGGAGTTCCCACATATGCTGAGCACTTGTTGGCTGCTTTTCCTTTACTCTGCCGTCCAACTCATCCCAAACCATCTCAATTGGGTTGCGGTCGAGTGATTGTGGAGGCCAGGTCATCTGATGCAGTGCTCCATCACTCTCCTTCTTGGTCAAATAGCCCTACACAGCCTGGTCGTGTGTTCGGTCATTGTCCTGTTGAAAAATAAATGATAGTCCCAATAACTCTCCAATGGGCCTGCGTCGCACCGTGTCACAGACACCAGTAATCTTCCATTTCAGTAGGTCCTCCTCGACACTTAACGCCACTCCAGTTATCACTCCTTTCAATGGCGCCCTGCTCCGGACAGCAAAGCAAGTCACAGGTCTTGTCCCAAAGGGGCATATTGCAGAGCGCCCTATCCCTCTGGACAGAAGACGCATAAAAAAATCATCCCAAGTCTTCAACTAACTTTGACAAACACAGCCAAACGGTGTTATCAGGGAACGTGTACCCTTCCCTGTCCTCCAGTGCGGAATCAATGCTCACTCCATGAGAGTGCCCCTTCAGTATTTATTTACATTGCTCACCTCATCTCATACAAAGCCACAAGAATGGCAAACTTTGTTACCAAACCTACTATTCTATGACCAAAATGGAAGACTGAACACGTAAATGCTGTTTGGGCACACAGCAGTAACAACTTTTGAGAATAATACTGTCCTGTAGGCTCTGGTGTTGCTAATAGTATGAAACCAAGGCTAACAACACATTAATAACTCATTAACACCACATATCCATTTAATCCAGGGATATTGAGAGGGTACATTTACAATTAACACAGAAATGTCATTATTCCAAAGCATCATGGAGGCTGTTTATTTTGGAATAGAACTTCTCTTAATGTTTGGATCGTTAGAAATGCAGACCAAAACCAATGTGTCTAAACTGCATTAAAATGCATGGACAGTGTGACTCTAATTACTGGTTAAAAATACTCCACGCCTTAATCCACATGGTAATAACGTAATTAAAGTGGTGTTTCATGGGCTTCATAATCTTCTGTGACAAGGCTTAAAATTCAATTAACCCCATTTTAACACTTTGTTTCAACTTACTCCGGAAGGCTAATTTGCTTAAAACTTATTTTACTCACTATAATTACGTCTTGAGAATTCTTCTGTAATCTAGAAATATCAGTTGTTTGTTTTGACGGACCATTGATTCGCTACAGATGTCATCCTATCTGTCGTTAAATATAAATTACTTTTGTAAAAACTGTTAAATAACGTGCACATGATTTGAAATATTTGGTCATTCTCTTGTGAGAAAAATTATAGAAACGTAGTATAAGCACTTGGAAGCCAGCTTTAGCATAATTAGCATTCTCGTACACGTAACATGGCGGGATAGCTAGTTAGCTTTGTGGCACAACAGATAGAACATATCCTAATGTTATATACATTTGTTTTTTTTTTACATCGGCACCGTTTCTGTCTTTTGTCATTAATATTCTGTGTCAAACAACAGTTCTCTTTCAAGCATTGATCTTTGATTGAAAAGGGACACAGCCTGTATGGATAATGACCAATAGATAGCATGTTATACCAACTAGCTAAACCACGTGCTAATTATGCTAACGCCGACATCCGAGTGGTTATACTTTGTAAAAACGCATGTTAAAATGTTTTCAATCATTTTCCTCAACAGAGAATTAACACATCTTAAAAATGTTGTGCGCTTATTTTTGTAGTTTTGACAAATTGTATTCATATTTAAGAATGGTTTTGCTTGTTTGCCAATTGGCCGGAAGTTGACACATTAACCCCACCCAATGAGATGGCTGGAAGGTGTTCATGTGGCTCTGGAAATAGACGTGTTGCATTGAAGTGATTTTAATGACCTAGCAGAACATTGTCATTGTCACACAGTTTAAATTCCAAATAATTTTTCTCATCATTTATTTTTTGCCAAAATCTTGATATGTTTGTTCTAAGATATATTTTATTTCCATTGTGTATTATATGACAAAAATATGATCAAATTAACAAATTATACATCTGCCATGAGCAACTCGTTCTTAGTTACTACACTACTTCAATCATGTCTACCACAAATGTTAGCGACAGCTTCAACCCATGTTATATTTCCTCTCTCTGAGCATGTGCTGGCTGTGACATATAGAGCCAGCAAACTTTCTATGTTTTCAGTGAGAAGGTCGTTGGACCAGCCCAAATCTAGCCCTTTGAAACAGTGCCAAGATTTCCACTGGTGTCTTTCAGATTAGCATAAGATGTGAGAGCCTTAGCTAAGCAAATCAGACAGTGTGAAGGACAGAGACTTCACACTTTGAGTACGCTTCTCATTTGTTACAGATACTGGATAAGAAATATCTGAATACTAGAAGAAAGCTCATGTACAGTAGGAGTCTTTCAGTGATTAAATATCTTATGAGAAGCCATGTTGTGCCACTAGCAAGACAACATGCACAGTATTTGAGCCCCCTACAGTAGCCTAGCTCAAAACAAAAAAAGCATAATTGACATTGTCATATTTTTATAGCACTCCATCACTCTCCTTCTTGGTCAAATAGCCATTACACAGCCTGGAGGCGTGTTGGGTCATTGTCCTGTTGAAAAACAAATGATAGTCCCACTAAGCGCAAACCAGAAGGGATGGCGTATCGCTGCAGAATGCTGTGGTAGCCATGCTGGTTATGTGTGCCTTGTATACTAAATAAATCACTGACAGTGTTACCAGCAAAGCACCCCCACACCATCACACCTCCTCCTCCATGCTTCACGGTGGGAACCACACATGCGCATATCAAGCGTTCACCTACCCTTCATCTCACAAAAACACGGCGGTTGGAACCAACAATCTCAATCTTCAGGACAGATTTCCACCAGTCTAATGTCCATTGCTTGTGTTTCTTGGCCCAAGCAAGTCTCTTCTTATTATTGGTGTCCTTTAGTAGTGGTTTCTTTGCAGCAATTCAACCATGAAGGCCTGATTCACGCAGTCTCCTCTGAACAGTTCATGTTGAGGTGTCTGTTACTTGAACTCTGTGAAGCATTTATTTGGGCTGCAATTTCTGAGGCTGGTAACTCGAATGAATTTATCCTCTGCAGTAGAGGTAACTCTGAGTTTTCCTTTCCTGTTTCGGTCCTCATGAGAGCCAGCTTCATCATAGCTCTTGATGGCTTTTGCAACTGCTCTTGAAGAAACTTTCAAAGTTCTTGAAATCTTCCGAATTGACTGACCTTCAAGTCTTAAAGTAATGATGGACTTTGCTTATTTGAGCTGGTCTTGCCATAATATCGACTTCATCTTTTACCAAATAGGGCTATCTTCTGTATACTGTACCACCCTTACCTTGTCACAACACAACTGATTGGCTCAAACGCATTAAGAAGGAAACTAATTCCACAAATGAACTTTTAACAAGGCACGCCTGTTAATTGAAATGCATTCCAGGTGACTACTTCATGAAGCTGGTTGAGAGAATGCCACAAGTGTGCAAAGCTGTCTTCAAGACAAAGGGTGGCTACTTCTTTGAATGTCAAATACAAAATATATTTTGATTTGTTTAACACTTTTTTGGATACTACATGATTCGTATGTGTTGTTTCATAGTTTTGATGTCTTCGCTATTATTCTACAATGTAGAAGATAATAAAAATAAAGAAAAACCTTGGAGTGAGTAGGTGTGTCCAAACTTTTGACTGGTACTGTATTTCATTAAACAAAAAAAATACATAGCTGAAACAAGCAAACATGCCATTTTCAAACATTCTCTGTTCTCTCTCGACATCTCCCAGGCCTGCCGTCATAGTGGACAAAGAGCTGGTATTGACGACAGCTGACAGAAGGCTGGAACAAAGTGAAGAACAGGGGTGGAGGAGCTATTTTTACTGGGGCCCAGGAGTGTGTCGAACACAGAAGGTGAGTCGGGAGGGGACCGTTTGGGAGCGGAGATCGGGGAACGTTAATCATCTAGACAGGAGAAACATTAACTGTGCATGAGGCTTGGTCTCTGGGTACTGAACTTACTGTAGTCTCCTCAAACAAAGGGGGAGAGGGTGTGTGTGTGTGTGTGTGTGTGAGAGAGAGTGCATTTCTGTGTGTATGTTGCTGTGAGTGTGTGTGTGTATAGAGTCTGCAGAGATGACACACACAGCTCTTGAAGACTGAGTGCACTCTGCTCTGAAGAAAGCCACTCACACCCAGTGGCATATGCCTTATTCTAGAACTGGTTTGGTGAAAACACACACTGTTAAAACTGACGATGCTGTATGGCTGAACACACCCGACTCATGGTAGGCCTGTCACACTGTACCATCATTTGACTTCAGCTCCAATCCAATCGTGACAAATAATTGCATACTTACTGGGTGTAGCCTATACATTGTTGCCTATGGCTCTGCTTGTCTATCCCTGGATGCGATATTATGCCTAGTGTTCTCGCTAAAGAGTCGCTGATATGGCACGTTTACCAATGACTGCATTGGAGGTGTGCAGAAAGCAACGCTCCCACCTTAAGAGAGCGAGGGGAGGGGAGACACGTTGTGTTATTATTTCCGGCACCGGCTGATTCCCGTTGACCTGTTTGGGTTGCAGGGACGTTGAGTGTGGCGATGCATATACTGTCTGTCGCATTCCGTCAGGCCCTCGAGGATTTCAACTCACATGTTGCTGTTACTAGAGTCAGTTATTTAGTGCAGTGCAACATGGGAGAGCTAGTGGGTATGCATGCTTTTGCTCCAGCCCTGCTATAACCGACCTGATTCAGCTAAACAAGGTCCTGAGGAGCAGCTAACTAGTAGAATCAGGTGTGTTGTAGAAGGGTTGGAACGAAAGCCTGCGGCTGGGTAGCTCCTGCTGTACATATTATGTTGTACAATTTTTAGTTTGTAGCGACATAGCTGAGTGTCAGTGGAGGCTGCTGAGGGGAGGACGGCTCAATATAATGGCTGGAACAGAACAAATGAAATGGCATCAAACAAATGGAAACCATGTGTTTGGTGTATTCAATACCATTCCACTTATTCCACCCCAGACATTACCACGAGCTGGTCCTCCCCAATTAAGGTGCCACCAACCTCCTGAGTTTTGTCTTGCTTACAGGGGCTTAAAAGCTCCAAACAACCTAGCTTTCATTGGTACTGTATACATGTTTCAGTTGTGACAGCACCTTGCCTGCTTCACTTGTTAATGTGCTGTTGCACATAGCATTGCAAATGATAGTAATTGCAAATGATAGACATAAGTTGAATATAGTGCTCAGTCCACCTGACAGATAACTGTTAAGACAACCAAGGAAGGTGTAATTATTTCATCCTCATGGTTTAACTGCAACACTATCCTTAGCGTCATCCATTAGTTTGGTCTTCTTGGCAGAATCCATTTATTCTGTCTGGAATACAGTTGGGCTGTGTATGATTAGATTTGTTGATTGACTTGATTTACCCATTGCAGTTTCCTTTTGTGACCCATAACGTTGACTCTCACCTTTGCAGTGAAATATATATTCCTCTCTAAATATGGGAGAGCTTCTGTCACTACATATGAATGATGATGCCATTTGGTTTTGTGAAGGCTGTCATTTCAAGGGGCTCAATTAGTCAATCATGACACAGGCACACACACACACACACACACACACACACACCCGTTGGACCTTTTATTGGCCGGATTCACAGCCAGATGTTCCTGTGATGTGAGGATGAGGAGGGAGAAATTAAGCGGAGGGACGTCCAATGACTCATTGCAGCAGAGCAGCGCCCCCCTCCTCTCTAGAGCTGGTAATCCTAATGTTTTGTACACTCATACACACATATATACAGTACCTGTCAAAAGTTTGAACACACCTACTCATTCAAGGTTGCTGAGCACTTGTTGGCTGCTTTTCGTTCACTCTGTAGTCCAACTCATCCCAAACCATCTCAATTGGGTTGAGGTCGGGTGAGTGTGGAGGCCAGGTCATCTGAGGCAGCACTCCATCACTCTCCTTCTTGGTCAAATAGCCATTACACAGCCTGGAGGTGTGCTGGGTCATTGTCCTGTTGAAAAACAAATGACGGTCCCACTAAGCGCAAACCAGATGGGATGGTGTATCGCACGCTGTGGTAGCCATGCTGGTTAAGTGTGCCTTGAATTCTAAATAAATCACTGACAGTGTCACCAGCAAAGCACCCCCACACCATCACACCACTTCCTCCATGCTTCACGGTGGGAACCACACATGCGTAGATCATCCATTCACCTACTCTGCGTCTCACAAAGACACGGCGGTTTGAACCAAAAATCTCAAATTTGGACTCATCAGACCAAATGACACATTTCCACCGGTCTAATGTCCATAGCTCGGGTTTCTTGGTCCAAGCAAGTCTCTTCTTCTTATTGGTGTCCTTTAGTAGTGGTTTCTTTGCAGCAAATCGACCCTGAAGGCCTAATTCACGTAATCTCCTCTGAACAGTTGATTTTGAGATGTATCTCTTACTTGAACTCTGTAAAGCATTTATTTGGGCTGCAATTACTGAGGCTGGTAACTCTAATGAATTTATCCTCTGCAGCAGAGGTAACTCGGTCTTCTTTTCCTGTGGTGGTCCTCATAAGAGCTAGTTTCATCATAGTGCTTGATTTTTTTTTTATGCACTTCAAGAAACTTTCAAAGTTCTTGAGTTTTTCCGAATTGACTGACCTTCATGTCTTAAAGTAATGATGGACTGTCATTTCTCTTTTCTTATTAGAACTGTTCTTGTCATAATATGGACTTGATCTTTTACCAGATAGGGCTATCTTCTGTATACCACCCCTACCTTTTCACAACACAACTGATTGGCCCAAACACATTCAATTAACTTTTAACAAGGCACACCAGTTAATTGAAATGCATTCCAGGTGACTACCTCATGAAGCTGGTTGAGAGAATGCCATGAATGTACAAAGTTGTCATCAAGGCAAAGGGTGGCTACTTTGAAGAATCTCAAATATAACATCTATTTTGATTTGTTTAACACTTTTTTGACTACTACATGACTCCATATGTTATTTCATAGTTTTGATGTCTTCACTACTATTGTACAATGTGGAAAATAGTAAAAATACAGAAAAACCCTTGAATGAGTATGTGTGTCAAAACTGTTGACTGGTACTGTATATATACACATACATAAATACATACACTGAGTGTACAAAACATTAGGAACACGAGAGAGAGGGGAAGGAAGAAAGAGAGCTCTGCTCTGCTGCAATGAATCATTGGATGTCCCTCCCCTTCATCTCTCCCTCCTCATCCTCATATTTCCATGACATAGACTGACCAGGTGAATTCAGGTGAAAGCTATGATCCCTTATTGATGTCACCTGTTAAATACACTTCAGTCAGTGTAGATGAAGGGGATGATGCAGGTTAAAGAATGATTTTTAAGCCTTGAAACAATTGAGAGATTGATTGTGTATGTGTGCCATTCAGAGGCTGAATGGGAAAGACAAAATATTTAAGTGCCTTTGAAAGGGGGAACGGTACTAGGTGCCAGGTGCACCAGTTTGAGTGTGTCAAGGTCTTCAACACTGTTGGGTTTTTCTTGCTCAACAGTTTCCCGTGTGTATCAAGAATGGTCCACCACCCAAAGGACCACTAGCCAACGGTGGGCCGTTGGTCAAAAATGGGTTATTGATGAAAGAGGACAAAGCAGGCTGACACGAACTTTGCAGAGCAACAGACGGGCTACAGTTAGTCAATTGACAGTCCAGTACAACATTGGTGCCCGAAGACACATAAAAGAATACACAAATCGTCGTACCTTGACACAAATGGTGTACGGCAGCCGACGACCTCAGAGTTCCAATTCTTTCCGCAAAAATACAAGAAACAGTGGATGTAGTGAGATAAGGAATGAAAACATTGGACACTGGAGAATTGGAAAAACATTGCCTGGTCTGATGAATCCTGGTACCTGCTGTTTCACGCCGATGGGAGGACTAGGGTATGGAAAGAACCACATGAGTACATGCATCCATTGTGCCGCCTGTCAACATTGCAGGCTGGTGGTAATGATGTGGGGTGTGTATTCGTGGCACACACTGGGCCCCTTGATGAAAGTGGAGCAACGTTTGAATGCCACAGGATATCTGAACATCATTGCCAATCAGGTGCATCCCTTCATGCCAGCAGTATGTCTTCGAATATATTTTTTCAGCAGGATTATGCCCTATGCCACAAGGCTAGGATTGTCCAGGAATGGTTCCATGAACATGAAAGAATTCAGCTTACTGCAGTGGCCTGCCCAGTCACCAGATCTCAATCCAATTGAGTAGCTGTCGGATGAGCTGGAAGGAGCTATTCAGAGTAGAGATTCACTAGCAGCCAACTTGACACAACTGTGGGAAGCGTTGGAGTCAACATGGGTCATCATCCCTGTGGAACGCTTTCGACACCTTGTAGAGTCGACGTCTCGACAAATTGAGGCTGTCCTGAGGGCAAAAGGGGGTGATATTTAGGAAGGTGTTACAAATATTTTGTACACTCAGTGTATATATACAGTACCTGTCAAAAGTCTTTACTATATTCTACATTGTATGATAATAGTGAAGACATCAAATCTATTAAATAACACGTGTGGAATTATTATGTTGTAGTCAAAAAAGTGTGAAACAAATCTAAATATATTATTTTTTTTTTGCCTTGATGACAGCTTTGCACACTCTTTGCATTCTCACAACCAGCTTTATGAAGTAGTCACCTGGAATGCATTTCAATTAACAGGTGTGCCTTGTTAAAAGTTCATTTGTGGAATTTCTTTCTGTCTTAATGCGTTTGAGCCAATAAGTTGTATTGAGACAAGGAAAGGGTGGTATACAGAAGATAGCCCTATTTGCTAAAAGACCATGTCCATATTATGGCAGAAACAGCTCAAATAAGCAAAGAGAAACAACAGTTATTCATTACTTTAAGACATGAAGGTCAGTTAATACGGAACATTTCAAAAACTTTGAAAGTTTCTTCAAGTGCGGCCGCAAAAACCATCAAGCGCTATGTTGAAACTGGCTCTCCTGAGAACCAACACAGGAAAGGAAGACCCACAGTTACCTCTGCTGCAGAGGATAAGTTCATTAAAGTTACCAGCCTCAGTAATTGCAGCCCAAATAAATGCTTCACAGTTCAAGTAACAGACACATCTCAACATCAACTGTTCAGAAGAGACTGCGTGAATCAGGGCTTCATGGTCGAATTGCTCCAAAGAAATCAGTACTAAAGGACACCAATAAGAAGAGACTTGCTTTGGCCAAGAAACACGAGCAATGGAAATCTGTGCTTCGGTCAGAGTCCAAACTTGAGATTTTTGGTTACAAACGCAGTGTGTGAGACGCAGAGTAGGTGAATGGATGATATCCGCATGTGTGGTTCCCACCATGAAGCATGGAGGAGGAGTTGTGATGATGTTGGGATGTTTTGCTGGTGACACTGTCAGTGATTTATTTAGAATTCAAGGCACACTTAACCACAGCATTCTGCAGCGATACGCCATCCTATCTTGTTTGCGCTTAGTGGGACTGTCATTTGTTTTTCAACAGGACAATGACCCAGCACACCTCCCGGCTGTGTAAGGGCTATTTGACCAAGAAGGAGAGTGATGGAATGCTGCATCAGATGACCTGGCATCCACAATCACCTGACCTCAACCCAATTGAGATGGTTGGGATGAGTTGGACGGCAGAGTGAAGGAAAAGCAGCCAACATGTGCTCAGCATATGTGGGAACTCCTTCAAGACTGATGGAAAAGCATTCCAGGTGAATCTGGTTGAGAGAATGCCAAGAACTTTCAAAGCTGTCATCAAGGCAAAGGGTGGCTGCTTTGAAGAATCTAAAATCAAAAATATATTTTGATTTGTTCAATACCTTTTTGGTTACTTCATGATTCCGTGTGTGTTATTTCATAGTTTTGATGTCTTCACTATTATTCTACAATGTAGAAAATAGTCCAAATAAAGAAAAACCCTTGAATGAGTAGGTGTGTCCAAACTTTTGAAATGGTACTGTATATTTTTTAAACAGATACCTTATTTAGGTACTTTTTCAGACCCTTTGCTATGAGACTCGTTGCATCCTGTTTCCATTGATCATCCCCGAGATGTTTCTACAACTTGATTGGAGTCTACCTGTGGTAAATTCAATTGTTTGGACATGCTTTGAAAAGGCACACATCTGTCTATATAAGGTCCCAAAATTGAGAGTGCATATCAGAGCAAAAACCTAGCCATGAGGTCGAAGGAATTGTCCGTAGAGCTCCGATACAGGATTGTGTCGAGGCACAGATCTGGGGAAGGCTACCAAAAAAATCTGCAGCATTGAAAGTCCTTAAGAACACAGTGGCCTCCATCATTCTTAAATGGAAGAAGTTCGGAACCACCAAGGCTCTTCCTAGTGCTGGCCGCCCTGCCAAACTGAGCAATCGGGGGAGAAGGGCCTTGGTCAGGGAGGTGACCAAGAACCCAATGGTCATTCAAACAGAGCTCCATAGTTCCTCTGTGGAGATGGGAGAACCTTCCAGAAGGACAACCATCTCTGCAGCACTCCACCAATCAGGCCTTTATGGTAGAGTGGACAGACGGAAGCCACTCCTCAGTAAAAGGCACATGACAGCCCGCTTGGAGGCACCTAAAGAACTCTCAGTCTGATGAAACCAAGATTGAACTCTTTGGCCTGAATGCCAAGCGTCATGTCTGGAGGAAACCTGGTACAATCCCTACGTTGAAGCATGATGGTGGCAGCATCATGCTGTGGGCATGTTTTTCAGCGGCGGGGACTTGAAGACTAGTCAGGAATGAGAGAAAGATGAACAAAGCAAAGTACAGAGATCCTTGATGAAAACCTGCTCCAGAGCGCTCAGGACCTCAGACTGGGGCAAAGGTTCACCTTCCAACAGGACAACGACCCTAAGCACACAGCCAAGACAACGTGGCTTCGGCACAAGTCTCTGAATGTCCTTGAGTAGCCCAGCCAGGACCTGGACTTGAACTCAATCGAACATCCTTGGAGAGACCTGAAAATAGCTGTGCAGCGACACTCCCCATCCAACCTGATAGAGCTTGAGAGGATCTGCAGAGAAGAATGTGAGAAACTCCCCAAGTACAGGTGTTCCAAGCTTGTAGCATCATACCCAAGAAAACTTGAGGCTGTAATCGCTGCCAAAGGTGCTTCAACAAAGTACTGAGTAAAGGGTCCGAATACTTATGTAAATGTAATATTTCAGTTTTTATTTTTATTACATTTGTAAAAATTTCTAAAAACCTGTTTTTGCTTTGTCATTATGTGGTATTGTGTGTGGATTGATGAGGGGGGAAAAACAATTTAATCAATTTCAGAATAAGGCTGTAACTTAACAAAATGAGGAAAAGGTGAATGGGTCTGAATACTTTCCAAATGCACCATATATACAGTATGCACACACTCACACATCTCTTTCCCTCTCACTTTCACCCCTTCTCTCTCTCTCCCATCTTTCACGTCCCCATCCCCCCCTCACACACACAAAAATAGACACTCAAACAAACCATTCTTACCTATCATGTTAGTGACCTAGTTAGCTGTAAGTTGAACAAACAGTTACATTTGGATTCACAGAAGGTATAATTTACGGGAGCTTCAATACAGTATGCTTATGTGTGAGATAAGAGATGCGATCTTCTGAGCTGTTTTGAAACCCAGATAATACACTCTGGAAAATCAGATTCCGAGAGCACCGTGGCCTCTGTAATTGTCTCTCTGACTGCTACTTCTGATGCTACTCAGAGCCGCGGTGGAATTCACATATTGAACTTAGCATGGTGGGGAGAATGAATTATTCTTAGAGTTATATCATCATAGCAATACTTTCTCTCTCTCTCCTGTTTGCGTTCTCTCTCTCTCTCTCTCTCTCTCTCTCTCTCTCTGGTTCTCATTCATTCTCTCTCTCTCTATCTGGTTCTCATTCTCTCTCTCTCTCTCTGGTTTCATTCTCTTTCTCTCTCTCTCTGGTTCTCATTCTCTCTCTCCTCTCTCTGGTTCTGGTTCTCATTCTCTCTCTCCCTGGTTCTCATTCTCTCTCTCTGGTTCTGGTACTCATTCTCTCTCTCTCTCTCTCTCTCGATCAAAATGTCAGGTGGGCCACACTATTTCCTTTGCTTACTGTAATCATAATTAAATCCTATTGTGCCGATTATACAGTCAAAACATACAAGAAGTCTGGGAGGAAATGGTTACTGAATATGTAGCCCAACAAACATAGATCTTTAACACCGCCATCCATATAATACAGCAGCTATACACAGGCAAAGGCCTGACTTATTCAGATATACGTTTCCCAGTAAAGACCTATTTGCAAATCAATCATGCAGCATAAATACCATTGCAGGCTTATTTCTACCCTCCAAAGGCAGGCAAAAAAAATGCAGAAATCTAGCCATGGCAGTTGATGGAGAATATGAATGAAGGTGCTATGCTGCTTTTATGCGTTCTAATAAGCCTCCAAGGCTCCGGAACATTATGGCTCTCAGTTTTACAACGGCTTGATGGTCTGCTTAGAGATGCACGGCGAGGAGGCTTGGAGAGGGGGGGATTGGGATATCTGTATATTGGGTGGTACGTTCCACCTGAATATTTGGCTATGAATCAGATGAAGCCACCCGTTCGCTCTTCTTCTACCCAGCACGCCTCTCAGATGATTTGCTTGCTAAATAGGAGGGGAAGAGATAGTCCCAGTGAATGGATTGGGATCTGACTGAGAACAAGTAAGGTGGTGGGTGACTATGGTTTGCTCTAAACTGCTACACACACACACACTTAAACACAGTTCACTCTAATCCATTCTGCACACACACACACACGCACACACACACACACACACACACACACACACACACACACACACACACACACACACACACACACACATCCCACCCACACTCCTTCCTTCCTCTGCCTTTTCTCCATATCTTAATCATGTTGCATCAGAAGGGGCCTCGCCCGGTGGCTGAGATGTGCCTAGCAAGTGAGCCAATGAGGGAGACTGATGGAAAATAAGCCTCTCTGATATAAACACGTGATTAGCTCTGACAGAAATATATTGCGTCGAATAGACATGCTTTCCTGACATGTATACAATAAGGAATCAAGTTAGCTCAAATGAATTCCATTTCTATCTGCAATGTTCCGTAGATTGCATCCTCCTGAATGCCACCCGGGGTTGAAGAAGCTAATACAAATATATGGGCAAGATGAGCGTGTGACGCTATGCACTGCACAGAGATCCTTTTAAATTAGTTCCCGAATTGTAATATTATGATGCACTGTACGTATATAGGGCTACTGTAGAACCCTCCCTTACAGAGTTTAAGCAACCTAATTTAACCTTGGTTTGTACAGCACATTACTCCAAAGCCGTGGCATGCATTGCTTTTAGGGAAGAATAGTATTTTCATTTGTTGGTCTCTTTTGGCCCTCAATGAGCATATTAATGGTATTTTGTTGACAGAACCACTTCCTGGTATTTCAACGTGATCATACAATGAATTGTAGCGAGGCTGTTAATGTTTTTTGAACTGGGTGAAACGTTGTATTATTAATGCCTATATGAATCATATATATTGTTTCGTCTAGCTTTCAAGGAGCCTAAATGTTTTATGTCTAGATTGAAATAAACAGATACTTTGCTACAAATTATTGCTTAATGTGATGCTCCAGAACCGGTACCTCAAAATGGGGGTACTACGTCGTCCAATTGTGTACCACGTCATCCAATTAATATTATTTTTTTTTTAAAGTTTTTTTTGCAATTCGTATGTTATTGTATGAATCCTATTTGTACACTATGTTACAAATTTGTTGTGCTTAAGATCCGGGACAGCATCTTTAATTAGTACATTTTTGTGGCTGCTAGTCTTGAATTCAAATATTATTTCTCAGCCTCATACGAAGCCTCATTTGATGTAGAAACGTATGTGGTGCTTTCTTCAAAGTCAAACAATATAAGTCAAACATAGCATGCATACCAATAATATTAAGCACATGACACACCTGTAGTATGCATCGTATCCGCGCATCTCCGAAAAGTCATCAGCCAAATCGGCAACCGTGATTTCTCGAAAAGATTACCATCTAAGTACTTGGTATTATTTTTCCTTGGGAACGCCATTGGAGCTTGGCATTCTTCTGGTAATGAATTTGGGATGCATTATTTATGCATTTTAATGTTGGATAGTGGTTATTCCACATAATTTCATTAAAAGGCAGCCACAGACTAACTACCCCACGCACAAAACAATTAATTTCTTAAAGCGTCCATTTGCACCATTTAGCGAGGAAATCGGAAGGGCGGTTGGCGATGGAGAGAAATGTTGTTGTTGTGGGAAATGTTGGCGGAAGCGTAAGAGGCTTCTGAGGGTATCGAGAAATATTGATGCCGTGTGAGGCTCTGATTTAGCTCGCAGCTGTGACAAGTGGACGCCAATTGGGGTAGCAGGGCCTTCTATCAAAACAAACAGCATTTTGGGAGATAACACTGAACACTGCTGCTGCACGCCTGATTGAAAGAACAAGTAGTGTGTTTGTGAAAGACCACATATTGCCCTGGGGGGACTTTTTCATTTTTTCCCCCCCTTGAAGCATCACAAGGCTATTTTTTGTACGTTTAAAAAAAAAAATTTAAAGGCACTATAGGAAATAGGTATTGCGATAGGGCTGTTGTTGGACATTTTATTTTTCTTGTGGAGAAAAACCCTTGACACTGCGAGTGGGCCTACATTCTCTTGGAGAAATCCCTTGAGCTTCAATGGCATCCTCTAGGCCCATCCATCTGAAATCAAAGCCCTTTGTTATTCCTCATTCCTCTTCTCTTGTCTCTCTCTCCCTCACACACAATCTCATGCACTCACGCACACGTACGCGCGCATGCATGCACAAACAAACACACAACCACTCCACACACACACACACACACACACACACACACACACACACACACACACACACACACACGTGTCTGTTAATGCTTTCAAGAATACACAAGCCAATATAGAATCAATCCTGTCTAAAAATATTTGGACCGCGGGGGATCGATGGGAGAGACATCATCTCCGTGCTATTGTGGAATGTATACACAAATAGACCTTAGATAGCATCGACCTTTGATAGCATCCGTCTTTGGTCCCTACTGACTTGCAGTCAACGTCTTACTGCCTTCCGTCCTCTACCCTGTCATTGGATAATACTGCTCCGACCAGGAGTGATCCCACCGGTCAGAAATAAGTTGCGCTATCATTCTATCAATGGAAGTTTTGGTTGAAAACACATAAAGTTCTAACGTAGACTCCTTTTAAACCACATTTCAACCACAAATCATATTCTTCAAATGTATTTTCTTCTATCTGAAAATCAGACTTTTGGAATTGAGAAGTTGTCAAGCCCCTCATATTAAACTTTCACTCAAGGCATTTAATCCCTGTCTCGCTATTGCTGCACAGGGGATTGTCAACAGTTTTCTGGTTCAAGACTAGCATACACTCTGATCTGATTCACTGTGGGAGTGTATTATGATGAACTATCTATATCTAAAGAAAAGATACTCTTCAAAGTTTATTCTTTTTTGAAGAATGGAGTATAGGTGGGTAACGGACACACACGCACATAGCTACTCTCTGAAAAACATGGACTCTCACAATCATTCCCCCACGGGCCTCATCATGCTGTCAGTAGTGTGTAAAATAACAGTAGTGTGTAAAAAAGGAGAGGATGATAGGGAAGGAGAAAAAGTGAGTATGTCCGTGTTCGCACAGGAAGCCTTGGCCTCTTCTCATCCTTCTAGAAATGATAAACAGACAATCAACTGGTCAATTTTACCTGGCTGCGTGGCGGCCGTAACCAGTGAGCCGTGCGTCCGGTCCGGCACACAGATCTCCCCTCGACACCTCCAGAGAGCCATTTCGTGTCCACGCGCCACTGAAGCCATGGCACCAGGCATTATTTACACCTTTCAAATGAGGTAAATCACCAACAGAACAATGGGCCGTGCTCAGTAGAAACAGACCCACCTGCAAACTAGCTAGAGGATTAAAGGACTATTTAGATGTTTTACAAAATGTACAAATTGTTAAAAGTTAAATGGCATGTTCTAGTAGGGTCCAGACTATGTTTTGGGAGAAACTTAACCTAACCAGTCACTTCCTCATCCTCGTTGTGCAGTACGGGGGCTCTGAAAAAACATGAACAAATGCAAAAACACACAAATACGTCCTTTTAGAAACGGAAATGCTCTCAGTATAGTGATGCTGGTCTTTAGATGTTGTACACATACAATTGTGTAATTCTGAACAGAGCGTTCTGCTATGTTGAAATGACGTTGTCTTTTTGTAATGTGTGAGAAACGGATGCCCTTGCAAACTAGCTGGAGGACACTGTCTGGTGTTAATGTAATGGTAGATATTTTTTTGCTGTTTTCTTTGTGTGAACTTTGTGTTGTGTTCTTTTATGTTGAAATTACTCTGGCCATGTCCGAATACCCATACTGGTGAAGAGTATGCCTTACTTATCTATGCATAGTCACGTACCAAATGACCTCGACTAACCTTTACCTCTGCACATTGACTCGGTAGCGCCCACTGTATATCGCCTCGTTATTGTTATGTCATTTTCTTCTGTTACTTTTTTATTATTAAAAAAACTAAGAGCGGGGAAACACTCAAGCGCGCATGAGGTATTCTCTGTACGCAAAAATGAATAGTTTCCACTGTTTGTATTTCCGAAAATCAAACGAAGGTTAAATGGCAGGTAATACTCATTTCGGCTCTTCATCTAGTAGAACACTTTTCCACAATGCATTGGAGGAGGTGGGCTGCGAGTAATAGGCCACGCCTACTCCTGTTCCGGTGCTCGACGTCTACTAACCACCCGTCCTGGCAACCCATCTTTACGCACACCTGGCAACCATCATTACACACACCTGCGCCCCATCATCAGTCACACCTGGACTTTATTGCTACCTTGATTTACTTACCATTTATCTAGCACTCTGTTCTGTCAGTCATCAGGTAGTATTGTTTATGTTTCCGTGTTAGACGCGTCTCTTGGTTTGTATTCGTTCCATATTCGTTGTCATTAAACTCTGCACTCTCTGCACTTACTCCCTGCGTCTATGTTACAACTACGTTACAATTAGGCTACTTGATTAGCTTCTGCAGGGGTGTTCAAATGTAGGCTAAGCGCTCCGTAAAATTAGTATATATATATATTTTTTGTTTTTACCCAAAGTGGATTTCTGTTTTCTCATTAAAAAGTGTTTCTTGTTCTTTTGGCCTTGGTCAGTGCTTTAAAACTAAATGCTAAACCATCTTTTGATTTCTGAATGTGTCGGCACCGGGGACTCGGGATGTGGCTGCGTTATTGATGTTATGTTAATCAGGCCTTTTGATTTGAACACATGGATTGTTTTAGTTTTGTAGGCGTGGCTATCTATTGAATTATTTCATTTACTGATCAAGCCTTAGCAGTTATTCTGGACTCGTTCCCAATGATCAGTGCTTTAGTTTATTCTGTTGCTGTCAAGTGGTTCTGAATTTGCGTTGCATCCGACTGTCCGTGTTTTTCTGTGCAATGGCCTTTTTGATTTGAACATTTGAAAAATATCTGTGTGTACCAGGCTATTTGATTTAATGTGATTTAATGTATATATGTTACAGCACTGGTTTCACTCATAAATATGTTGAAATAGAACAACTACTAGAGTATAGTAAGTCCATAACTCCATTCCAATTCTATTCAAAGTTCAGAGAATTTTAATCGAATTGTAAATGAGCTATTATCAAGCTGGTCAATGCGATGCAGGTCTGTTGAATTTGGAAAAATCCACCCGCACTTGGCCCCGCCCCACCTACTCAGACAGTTAGGAGCTGCTATTGCATTGTGGCTGTGGCATACTGCATACTTTTTACTAAACGGTAAGTGCTAAATAGTATGCGAAGCTGAGTACATAGTATGCATTTTAAGTATGTAGTACGCTAGTTTGGTTATTCATTCGGACACAGCCACTGACTTTTTGTCTTTGGTGAAGTTTAAAGACATATGGAGGCATTCCGCCGCAACGTGGAGACACACACACACACACACACACACATAAACAAATAACTATTCATCCAATCATCCAACTTGCTCCAAAACGAACACAGACCAAGCCCTGCTTGTATAACAATGTGTTTGTCCGAATGTGCCGTTTCCGTGGCTTCCTAACGGCGAGGCAGTGTCTGTTGCCAGGGGATATGAGGGGATTACACCCAGGCATTAAATATCTTAACGACATCCCCACGACCTAGCCAGCTACCGATTTCCACCATGACTCGGAGGTCCAGAGCCACCGCCTTAGCCAGAGCCATCGATTGGTGTGCTTCATCCGAAGCAAGGCGGTTCCGGGGCGGCGTGCGTTTATCCCCTGACCCCGGTCCACAGTGCTGCTGTTGCTAGGCGACCATGAAATTTAGTGTCCTCTGCCATTATAAACTGTCATGATTGGGAGACTGGTGAGATTTATACTTAGTGTATAAAAACCACCAAGTCAAACATGAGACAAGTCTAAATGCCACACTCTATAAGATGTGTATACCATCAAAGTGGACCCACCAACTAAATATAAACAATGAGGCAAATGCCTTAGTTGAAGTTACTGGAAATCCTACAGACTGTGGCTTTAAGAATACTACACAGCATGATTTGGGAAGGTTGTACACCAGACAGTTGTAACCAAAAATCCTCGTTCAACGTGATATGCATTCACTTTTTTTAATTGTCATATGCAGATTCTGATCTGCGGTCATTTATTCATTTCTTTATCGGAGGGTTACTCTCGAGGTTGTGTAACACGTGTGTGTAGTAGTGGTAGATGAAGAAAAGTATTCAAGAAATCAAATAATAAATGTGTTTTGGAACACTCCATTGCTTCATTTGCTCTCCCCCATAAAATTCACTCAAATTCACTCATGTAGGACACGATTTCTAATTGCTATATTTTATGTGTTAATGATTTAATTATTCTTTTAATTAATTTGTTACGACTAAATGATTGACTTAATTCAAGGGCTCCCGGCTTGTCTGGCGGGGTGGGGGTTGTATCGGGCCACGATTGTAGTCGCTTGAAGACGAGCCGCACACAGACGCCATTCCACATCAGTATCCAAACTTTGAGAGTGACGGAGAGTGGGAGGGAGGGATAGAGTGAGCGAAAGAAAGAGAGCGAGAGGGTGAGAGAGCAGGCAGACATTCTGTTTAGTCAGAGGGAGTGAGTCTTTCATAGTCGCTGCGCCGAATGGCTCCAATGCATTACAGAGAGTGGCAGGGAAAACAACAGCTCTCCCCCTCTGTGAGAAATGACTCGGCCCGCTCTAATCAGAAGTAAACAGACCCTTATGGTCTCCCCACTGAAACGAGGGGTGTCGCACTTTCTCAAGCACATCAACAAATGATTTGACGGCACCAAAGGGATTTCCATTTTTTAATTGAAAGGGCTTTAATGTATTATGCAGTTCATTTATTTAATTTAGTTTCGATGGCTGAGAAAAAAGAAATTGAGCTTTGAAAGGTCAGACGTAAATCAGCATTCAAGAGAGAGGACACCGGCCGCTTTTCAGCAATACTCTGTCAACTTTGGGTCAGTCCACAACTTTGGGCTCTCATTTTCATTTAGGAGTAAATGTAACACCTCTCAAGGTATTGCAGCGAGTTCAGTTGATACCCCTCGAAACCAGGTCAGACAACCAATAGCCCAACACCTTAGCCATTACTTCAAGAGATCTGAAACTCTTGACGAGGTTGTGTTAAGGTCCTATCGTATGTTACCCTGTCCGGTCTTGCTATATAGATAACTCCCCACCCCACTCCCTCAAGACCAGTGTGGAGGCGCAGGATGTAATCTGGGAATAATTAGGGGAATTTCAGTGTGCGGGTGTTGCAGCGTCTGCAGGCGTCACCAGGATCTGACGCCTAGGGTCATCTGGATGAAAGTGTATTTGGATGGTGGCTTGTTGGAGGACGCCGGTGGAGGATTTCAGTGTGGTGTGTGTTAGTTCTTAACACTTCAAACACAGAGGGGAATGTTGTCTTTGTAGAAATATCATGAGCAAGGGCACTATGATTCAGAGTGTGTTTGAGTGTGTTTTGCGGTTACACTATTTGGTGGAGTGTGTGTCTGTACGTGTGTTTTGAGAGCGCGGAGTGTTTTGCGGTCATTGTGGATGTGTGTGTGTGTGTGTGCGTGTGAGTGTGTACACAGTCTCTTAGCACAGTGTGTGTTTTGTAGGTTGCATGTGAGTGTGTGTGTGCACGTGTAAACATTCTCTTAGCACAGTCTGTGTGTGTGTGTGTGTGTGTGCGTGTGCATGCGTGTGCATGCGTGTGTGCGAGTGCATGCATGCGTGCGTGTGTGTGTGCGAGTACGTGAGCGTGTGCGAGTGCGTGCGTGTGTGTGTGTGTGTGTGTGCGAGTGCATGCGTGTGTGTGTGTGAGTGTGTAGACTTGCAGAGTAGAAAAAGTTGAGTCTGACAGAGCAGCACTGCTCCACATGGCAATCTAATCCTTAGTGTTCACTGTTGAAATATTTGCCTGTCTCTGGATCTGAAGAGATAAGGCAGGAGACAGCCCCTGTCATCAAGAGAACTGTCTGTCCCCTAGGACGCCTTTTTTATTAAACCAAATTGATTTTCTACAACTTTTGATAATCCCTAAGCAAAAGAAACATGAAAACATCAGCCATTTAAAACATACATGGTATTACAACCTCCAATAACTCACATCATGTAGGTTTAGACGATTGTAAATAAGGTGTTGTTATTTTTCCAGAAAATGTATAAGATTTGGCGACCATTTGAGCGCCTTTGTCGACCATATATCCCTATATTCTAGGAATAGTCTATTGGAATGTGTTGTGGATAGTCCGCAGTCAAAGCAACAAACACACTGCCAACGAAACACAACAATATTCTATTCACCGCCCCGCTTGTCAAGGACTTGGCTCTTGTAGCATCGCCTAAGCAGCAACAGAAGCAGCCTTACAAAGGTTTTATGACATAACCTAACGTAACATGCGATTAATGTAGCAGCGTTGCTATTGACGTAGCACTCTGCCCCAATCTTCTACAAGAGGCTGCAAGTGGCTCACCTTTGACCTCCTCTGTGTGGTCCTCACCTCCAAAGTGTATGTGTCTGCATATGTGTGTGGTGCCGTGTGTGTGTGTGTGTGTGTGTGTGTGTGTGTGTGTGTGTGTGTGTGTGTGTGTGTGTGTGTGTGTGTGTGTGTGTGTGTGTGTGTGTGTGTGTGTGTGTGTGTGTGTGTATGCTGCTCTCTTTTTTCCCCGCACTCCATCTGAGCATGGTGTTCCCATGGCAATGGGGCGGCTCACGGTGGGGTGGTGAGAAAAAGGGTGTGGTCGGCAGCGCCTGTTGGCGGCTCGGTGCGTCTCCCCCATCACCGTGTGATGGATCCCTCCTGGGCCCGATGATGGACTAAATAATTTTTAATGGATCTTCATGAAACCATCTGTATCAGCGGACCTGCATGCTGGAAGGCTATCGACAAAGTGATTACGACCACAGGACCCCGAGATTGCTCTAAAAATGTCTAATCATTTTGTTTGCTATATATGAAACTCTCTTTTTGGTAACTATATTTTGAGGGCAGGGTTGGTTTGGAAGCTAGATGAAAACAAATCATGGCTCCTGAGGTCCATACATTGTTGGTTTCATTATTAGCTGCAGGGTTAAGTGTAGCGTGCCAGCGCTCTGTTTTGGATGCCATTGCACTTTGTCTTAAATGCCATGCAAATGGTTCAAATTGAGCTGGCCAGAGGCGCGATGTCCGTGATGAATTAAGGTTAATTGTGAAAGTTAATTCACACAGATTGCAGCCGTAATGAACTTGATTGGCCATCCAGGTTTCAGTAATGACTCCCCATCCTTCTTTAAAAACATCTAGCAACAGTTGTTGCTGCTGTGCATTCTGGACCTTCTTTTGAATTATGGGCAATTGAATTAGCATATACAGGTATCTGCCAAAATAAAGGAGACACTTGAGTAAATAAGGGACACAAAGTATACCGAGAGCAGATGCTTTCACACAGACGTGGTTCCTGAGTTGATTAAGCTATTAACATTACAGGCACGCTGCCTGCCTTCCAGGACATTTACAGACATTACAGACATTTTCTGTGTTAAAGGAAGGCCAAAAAGATCATCAAGGACCATGCCACCTGAGTCACGGTCTGTTGACTCTACTACCATCTAGCAGACAGAGACGGTAGAGGTGCATCAAAGCCCAAACCGAAAGACTGAAAAACAACTTCTATCTCCTGGCCATCAGACTGTTGAACAGCTTCTATGTCCTGGCCATCAGACTGTTGAACAGCTTCTATCTCCTGGCCATCAGACTGTTGAACAGCTTCTATCTCCTGGTCATCAGAATGTTGAACAGCTTCTATCTCCTGGCCGTCAGACTGTTGAACAGCTTCTATCTCCTGGCCATCAGACTGTTGAACAGCTTCTATCTCCTGGCCATCAGACTGTTGAACAGCTTCTATCTCCTGGTCATCAGAATGTTGAACAGCTTCTATGTCCTGGCCATCAGACTGTTGAACAGCTTCTATGTCCTGGCCATCAGACTGTTGAACAGCTTCTATGTCCTGGCCATCAGACTGTTGAACAGCTTCTATCTCCTGGCCATCAGACTGTTGAACAGCTTCTATCTCCAGACCATTAGACTGTTGAACAGCTTCTATCTCCTGGCCATCAGACTGTTGAACAGCTTCTTTTTCCTGGCCATCAGACTGTTGAACAGCTTCTATCTCCTGGCCATCAGACTGTTGAACAGCTTCTATCTCCTGGCCATCAGACTGTTGAACAGCTTCTATCTCCTGGCCGTCAGACTGTTGAACAGCTTCTATCTCCTGGCCATCAGACTGTTGAACAGCTTCTTTTTCCTGGCCATCAGACTGTTGAACAGCTTCTATCTCCTGGCCATCAGACTGTTGAACAGCTTCTATCTCCTGGCCATCAGACTGTTGAACAGCTTCTATCTCCTGGCCGTCAGACTGTTGAACAGCTTCTATCTCCTGGCCGTCAGAATGTTGAACAGCTTCTATCTCCTGGCCGTCAGACTGTTGAACAGCTTCTATCTCCTGGCCATCAGACTGTTGAACAGCTTCTTTTTCCTGGCCGTCAGACTGTTGAACAGCTTCTATCTCCTGGCCGTCAGACTGTTGAACAGCTTCTATCTCCTGGCCATCAGACTGTTGAACAGCTTCTATCTCCTGGCCATCAGACTGTTGAACAGCTTCTATCTCCAGACCATTAGACTGTTGAACAGCTTCTATCTCCTGGCCATCAGACTGTTGAACAGCTTCTATCTCCAGACCATTAGACTGTTGAACAGCTTCTATCTCCTGGCCATCAGACTGTTGAACAGCCATCACACAATAACCTGTAGTAAGAGACAAAGATGGACACACTCACATAAAACACATCTACGAAATCACACATGCACACTCCTGTACTCACATATACACTCACACACGCCTATACACCCATACTCACAAATACACTCATATACACACACACTCACACACACACACACACAGCCAACGCTGCTGTACCATGTATATAAATACTGGACCATGTATTTTATACCGTTTTTCACACTGTGTATTCATATACTGTATTCTTCTGTATGAACCGTAACTGTTGCATGTTGCATTTATATTTTTATTCTCAGAGGGCTGTCCCGGTATACATCCATACATAAAAGTTCTTCATACAAACACAATTTATGAGAAGTGACAGAAGATTGGGTTGAGGAAACCCGAGTAAAATTGCATGTCGGTCGACATCTGCTATTCAATTCGAGGTTTATTGGTCGCGTACACAGTTTAGCAGATATTATAAAGGGAGCAGTGAAATTCTTCCACTCTTCTAGGAAGGCTTTCACTAGATGTTGGAACATTACTGCAGGGACTTGCTTGCCCAAACTGTTGCCACAAAGTTGGAAGCATGGAATCATCTAGAATGGTTAGTATGCTGTAGCGTTAAGATTCCCCTTCACTGGAACTAAGAGGCCTAGCCCAAACCATGAAAACAGCCCCAGATCATTATTTCCACCAAACTTTACAGTTGGCACTACGCATTCGAGCAGGTAGCGCTCTCCTGGCATCCGCCAAACCCAGATTCGTCCGTCGGACTGACAGATGATGAAGCTTGATTCATCACTCCAGAGAACACGTTTCCACTGCTCCAGAGTCCAATGGCTGCGAGCTTTATATGACTCCAGCCGACGTTTGGCATTGTGCATGGTGATCTTAGGCTTGTGTGTGGCTACTCGGCCATCGAAATCCATTTCATGAAGCTCCAGTTATTGTGCTGACGTTTCTTCCAGAGGCAGTTTGGAACTTGGTAGTGAGTGTTGCAACCGAAGACATTCCATTTTTACTTCCTACGCACTTCAGCATTCGGCGGTCCTGTTCTGTGAGCTTGTATGGCCTACCACTAGGAGCCGTTGTTGCTCCTTTTACATGTTTCCACTTCACATTAACTGCACTTACATTTGACAGGGGCAGTTCTTGCAGGGCTGAAATTTCATGAACAGACTTGTTGGAAATGTGGTATCCTATGACGGTGCCACATTAAGTCACTGAGGTCTTCAATAAAGCCATTCTACTGCCAATGTTTGTCTATGGAGATTGCAAGGCTGTGTGCTCAATTTTATACACCTGTCAGCAATGGGTGTGGCTGAAATAGCCAAATCCACTCATTTGAAGGAGTGTCCACATACTTTTGTTTAAATAGCGTATATAAGGAAATCAGTCATTAAAGAAAAATGCATTATTCCTTCACATAGAGTTGATCAGGCTTTTGATGGTGGCCTGTGGAATGTCATACAAATCCTCTTCAATGGCTGTGCGAAGTTGCTGGATATTGGTGGGAACTGGAACATGCTGTCGTACACATTGATCCAGAGCATCCCACACATGCTCAGTGGGTGACATACAGGCCATGGAAGAACTGGGAAATGTTCAGCTTCCAGGAATTGTGCACAGATCAAATCAAATCAAATGTGATTTGTCACACGCGCCGAATACAACAGGTGTAGACGTTACAGTGAAACGTTACTTACTTGCAAGCCATTTATCAACAATGCCGTTTTAAGTTTTAAAAAAGTGATAAGAAGGTAATTAAATTAATTAAATAATTAAGAAAAAGAGAAAAATAACAAATAATTAAGGAGCAACAATAAAATAATAGTAGCAAGGCAATATAGAGGTCCTGCAATCCAGGACCTCTATACCAGGCGGTGTCAGAGGAAGGCCCCAAAAAATTGTCAAAGACTCCAGCCACCCTAGTCATAGACTGTTCTCCCTGCTTCTGCATGGCAAGCGATACCGGAGTGCGAAGTCTAGGTCCAAGAGGCTTCTAAACAGCTTCTACCCCAAAGCCACAAGACTCCTGAACATCTAATCAAATGGCTACCCCCCCTCTTGTACACCGCTGCTACTCTCTGTTGTTATCATCTATGCATAGTCACTTTAATGACTCTACCTACATGTACATATTACCTCAATTACCTCGACTAACCGGTGCCCCCACACATTAACTCTGTACCTGTACCCCCCTGTATATAGTCTCGCTATTGTTATTTTACTGCTGCTCTTTAATTACTTGTTACTTCTATTTCTTATTCTTATTTATTTTTTAACTGCATTGTTGGTTAGGGGCTCATAAGTAAGAATTTCACTGATGTATTCGGCGCATGTGACAAATAAAATTTGATTTGATTTGAGGTCAAGATCCTGGTGAGGACGACGAACACGCAGATGAGCTTCCCTGAGACGGTTGCTGACAGTTTGTGCAGAAATTCTTCGGTTGTGCAAACCCACAGTTTCATCAGCTGTCCATGTGGCTGGTCTCAGACGATCCTGCAGGTGAAGAAGCCGGATGTGGAGGTCCTGAGTTGACGTGGTTACATGTCTGCAGTTGTGAGGCCGGTTGGATGTCCTGCAAATTCAAAAAAATTACGTTTGAGGCGGCTTTTGAATATTCAATTCTCTGGCAACAGCTCTGGTGGACATTCCTGCAGTCAGCATGCCAATTGCACACTGCCTCAAAACTTGAGACATCTGTGGCATTATGTTGTGTAACAAAACTGCACATTTTAGAGTCCCCAGCACAAGGTGCACATGTGTAATGATTATGCTGTTTAATCAGCTTCTTGATTTGCCACACCTGTCTGGTGGATGGATTATCTTGGCCAAAGAGAAATGCTCACCAACAGGGATATAAACCAATTTGTGGAGAACATTTTTGTGAAATAAGCTTTTTGTGCACATGGAACATTTTTGTGATCTTTTATTTCTCCTCATGAAACATGGGAGCAACATGTTGCCTTTTATATTTTTGATCAGGGTATAAAAGGCAGACATTGTCCTTGCATGCCTAGGCAGATTGAATAAGATCAAATTTAATGCAACCACCATTAGGTTAGCCACATTATTGAAGTTCTTTGTTACCGTGGCGACGGCAGTGGGATATCTTGATTTTGGAAGGGGCATGGGCCCATTCATCATGGTAGATAAAGAACTGGAGTGAGGCCACGGTGTAGACGACAGCAACAGAGGAGCACACACACACAAACTTTTTAACTCAAGTTTGGATTACATTTAAATAGAGTTTGGACCAACAGCGTAATTCATGTATTTATATCTTACTTAGTTCCTATTTACCCTTTATAGAACTGGATTTTTTTTGATGTTCACAAAATAATGAATACAGAATACATAATCGTGCCTTAGGAAGATATGCATACCCCTGGACTTTTTCCACATTTTGCTGTCTTACAAAGTGTGCTTAAAATTGTAATCCACACATCGTACTCTGTAATGTCAAAGTGGAATAAAAATGAGTTAATGAAAAACAAAACATTAATATTGTAATTACAGTGCCTTCAGAAAGTATTCATGACTTAATCCACATGTTGTTGTTACAGACTGAATTCAAAAGGGATTACATTGTTGTTTTTTGAACCATCTACACACAATACCCCATAATGACAAAGTGAAAACATATTTTAAGACATTTTTGCAAATGTATTGAAAATGAAATGAACAAATATCTCATTTACATAAGTATCCACACCCCTACAATAAGTCAATACATGTTAGAATCACCTTTGGCAGCAATTACAGCTGTGAGTCTTTCTGGGTAAGTCTCTAAGAACTTTGCAAACCTGGATTGTAAAATATTGTTGATCATTGCTCAACAGCCATTTTCATGTCCTCACAAAGATTTTCAAGCCGATTTAAATCAAAACTGTACCTAGGCCACTCCGGAACGTTCAATGTCATCTTGGAAAGCAACTCCAGTGTATATTTGGCCTTGCTGAAAGGTGAATTTGTCTCCCTGTGTTTGTTGGAAAGCTGAACCAGGTTTTCCTCTAGGATTTTGCCTATGCTTAGCTCTATTATGTTTTATTTTGTTTTTTTTATCCTAAAAACACTCCCTAGACCTTGCCGATGACAAGCATACCCATAACATGATGCAGCCACCACCATGCTTGAAAATATGAAGAGTGGTACTCAGTTATGTGTTGTGTTGGATTTGTCTCAAACATAACGCTTTCTATTCAGGACATAAAGTTCATGTCATTGGCACATTGTTTGCAGTTTTACTTTAGTACCTTATTGCAAACAGGATGGAATATATTTTATTCTGTACATGCTTCTTTCTTTTCATTCTGTCATTTAGGTTTGTATTTTGGAGTAACTACAATGTTGTTGATCCATCCTCAGTTTCCTCCTATCACAGCCATTAAACTCTGTAACTGTTTTAAAGTCACCATATGTCCTCATGGTGAAATCCCTGAGCGGTTTCCTTCCTCACCGGCAACTGAGTTAGGAAGGATGCCTGTATCTTTGTAGTGTCTGGGTGTATTGATACACCATTCAATGTGTATTTAATAACTTCACCATGCTCAAAGTGATATTCAATGTCTGCTTTTTTTAACTTATCTACCAATAGATGCCCTTCTTTGTGAGCCATTGGAAACCCTCCCTGGTCTTTGTGGTTGAATCTGTGTTTGAAATTCACTGCTCGGCTGAGGGACCTTACAGATAATTGCATGTGTGGGGTAGTCTTTAAAAAATCATGTTAAACACTATTATTGCACACTGAGTGAGTCCATGCAAGTTATTATATGACTTGTTAAGTATATCGTTACTCCTGCACATATTTAGACTTGCCATAACGAAGGAATTGAGTACTTATTGATTCAATACATTTCAGATTTTCATTTTTTAAATCATTTCTAAAAATGTCTAAAAACATTATTCCCCTTTGACATTATGGGGTATTTTGTGTAAATCAGAGACACAAAATCTTTAAATCCAGGCAGTTACACAACAACACGTGCACAAAATCAAGGGGTGTGACTACTTCCTGAAGGAGCTCTACTCTAGCTGTTTTTGATGTCCACGGCTACATGATTGTATTCCATTTCAGATGGGAAATAACATGTATTGAACCGCTAAACATTTATGACTACTATGTTTCTCATTTAGAATTTGATGCTGAATACCATGTCAGACTCTAGGCAAGTGCAGTTATGACTGTGTTAAAACTGTGGCTCTAATTGTTACAGCTGTGTACTGCAGAGTGTACTGGTCCCCCGTGAGTCCTCTAGGATGACTTAACGAAGGAGGCTGTATGTGCGTATGTGTGTGTGTGCGTGTGTGTGTGTTTATGCTAGATCTGTGGACTCTCAGCCGATGGGCCTTTTTATTGGCCAGCTTCACAGCCAGATGTTCCTGTGATGTGAGAATGAGGAGGGAGAGATGAAGGGGAGGAACATCCAAATGGTCGGACACATTTCAGGAGAGAGGCTTTCTCTCTTTTGTAATATTTTTTAACTCTCTACATATCTATCTCTTTACCTCTTTTTTCTCTCTCTCATTTTCTCTCTCGTCTTTCTGTCCCTCTCTCTCTCTTTCACACTCCCCCTCTCTCCCCCCCTCTTTCTCCCTCTTTCTGAAATCCTCTCTTCCTTTCTCACTCCCCCTATCTCTCAGATATGGAGGCATATGCTTAAGGGCCCCCAGAAAGAGAGTGTATAGCTGATACAAAACGTTTTTTAATGAGTGTTTGTGCGCCCGCCGCCAAACGACACAGCTGCACAGAGCGCTGGATGGCACAAACAAAGTCTCTGTCCTCCTTGCAGATAAGGTGCAAAGGTCACCCACACGGAAACATAATATATTGACATATATTTTAACAACATGTACAGGATGTAGATGTATTTATGTGCATGTAAATTACAGATATTTTCATATGTGTTTAAGCCTTATATGTACATATACAGTATTTCAATATATGGACAAATATATATGGACATATTACAAAATTGGCCGTTGTCATATTTCTACATATGTACTGATATATTTCAATATGTGGTGTGGAAATGCATTTTGACAGCATGCTGTGGTAGCTAGTAAAATATATCCCAAAATATATTTAATAAATACCATATATGTTGATATGTATTTTAATGAGAGGAAAATGTTGCTTTTTAATTTTTTTTAATATATACCTTTTTGAATTGTATCCCCTTTTCTCCCCAATTTCGTGGTATCCAATTGTTAGTAATTACTATCTTGTCTACAACTCCCGTACGGGCTCGGGAGAGACGAAGGTTGAAAGCCATGCGTCCTCCGAAACACAACCCAACCAAGCCGCACTGCTTCTTAACACAGCGTGCCTCCAATCCAGAAGCCAGCCGCACCAATGTGTCGGAGGAAACACCGTGCACCTGGCGACCTTGGTTAGCGTGCACTGTGATCGGCCCGCCACATGAGTCGCTGGTGCACGATGAGACAAGGATATCCCTACCGGCCAAACCCTCCCTAACCCAGACGACACTAGGCCAATTGTGTGTCGCCCCAGGGACCTCCCGGTCGTGGCCGGCTGCGACAGACCCTGGGCGCAAACCCAGAGTCTCAAGGTGGCACAGCTAGCGCTGCAATGCAGTGCCCTAGACCACTGCGCCACTCGGGAGACCTAAATGTTGCTTTTTCAATGCATCAAACTACAATGTTCAGCACTGTCACAGTACCATGCTGTGGTATACTTTGAAAAGATTGACATCTTTTTAAAAGAGTACTTTCAATAATCGTAATTATTTGCTCAAATAATTTGGTCTATTGTTGAATTGTGGCATGGGGGTCACTGGAAGGTTGCATCTGAAACACAAAATATAATGTACAACTTAAGATCTGTATTTGAAAATAATGTATTTGAACATCAAATTGATACTTACAATGCAAATTCCTTCACCTCCAGTGTCAATTGCAGACTCACAAATTGACAGTTACCCTGTGGATAATGTAGAGACTTACTGGGAACACACTGGTTGAATCAACGTTTGTTTCCATATAATTTCAATGATATTACGCTGAACCAACGTGGAATAGACAATGAATTGACGTCTGTTCCCAGTGGGGAGTCAGTGAAACAGTTCCACACAAGATGAAGAAGAAATGAATGTTCATGAACACATTTAAAATTTAATTGGGAACTAGCTAGCTAAATGATACAAAAGACTACTTCCATTGGCTGGAGTCTGTCCATGGTCAGTTGAGATTCCAGACCAGAAGGATCCACTGCAGGAGGGAAAAACATTTTTTGTTGCTAGAAATAATCTAGCTTCTGGGTTGTCTTGGCTGTGTGCTTAGAGTTGTTGTCCTGTTGGAAGGTGAACCTTTGCCCCAGTCTGAGGTCTTGACCTTTCAAGGATCTCTCTGTACTTTGCTCCGTTCATCTTTCCCCCGATCCTGACTAGTCTCCAAGTCCCTGCTCCTTTTTATTTATTTGATTGATTTCATCTTTATTTAACCAGGTAGGCTAGTTGAGAACAAGCTCTCATTTGCAACTGCGACCTGACCAAGATAAAGCAAAGCAGTGTGACACAGACAACACAGAGTTACACATGGAGTAAACAATAAACAAGCCAATAACACAATAAACAAGTCAATGACACAGTAGAAAGAAGAAAGTCTATATACAGTGTGTGCAAAAGGCATGAGGAGGTAGGCAATAAATAGGCCATAGGAGCGAATAATGACAATTTAGCAGATTAACACTGGAGTGATAAATGAGCAGATGATGATGTGCAAGTAGAGATACTGGTGTGCAAAAGAGCAGAAAAGTAAATAAAATAAAAACAGTATGGGGGTGAGGTAGGTAGATTGGGTGGGCTATTTACAGATGGACTGTGGTTAGAGCATTGGACTAGTAACCGAAAGGTTGCAAGTTCAAATCCCCGAGCTGACAAGGTACAAATCTGTCGTTCTGCCCCTGAACAGGCAGTTAACCCACTGTTCCTAGGCCGTCATTGAAAATAAGAATTAGTTCTTAACTGACTTGCCTAGTTAAATAAAGGTTAAACATTTTTTTTTTAAATAGTTGATGTTTAAAGTTAGTGAGGGAAATCTACAACTTCAGCGATTTTTGCAATTCGTTCTAGTCACTGGCAGCAGAGAACTGGAAGGAAAGGCGGCCAAATGAGGTGTTGGCTTTGGGGATGATAAGTGAGATATACCTGCTGGAACGTGTGCTACGGGTGTGTGTTGTTATTGTGACCAGTGAACTGAGATAAGGCGGAGCTTTACCTAGCATAGACTTATAGATGACCTGGAGCCAGTGGGTCTGGCAACGAATATGTAGCGAGGGCCAGCCGACTAGAGCATACAGGTCGCAGTGGTGGGTGCTATAAGGTGATTTGGTAACAAAACGGATGGCACTGTGATAGACTGCATCCAGTTTGCTGAGTAGAGTGTTGGAAGCTATTTTGTAGATGACATCGCCGAAGTCAAGGATCGGTAGGATAGTAAATTTTACGAGGGTAAGTTTGGCGGCGTGAGTGAAGGAGGCTTTGTTGCGAAATAGGAAGCCGATTCTAGATTTGATTTTGGATTGGAGATGTTTAATATGAGTCTGGAAGGAGATTTTACAGTCTAGCCAGACACCTAGGTATTTATAGTTGTCCACATATTCTAGGTTGAAACCGTCCAGGGTGCTGATGCTAGTCGGGCGGGCGGGTGCGGGCAGCGAACGGTTGAAAAGCATGCATTTGGTTTTACTAGCGTTTAAGGGCAGTTGGAGGCCACGGAAGGAGTGTTGTAATGGCATTGAAGCTCGTTTGGAGGATAGTTAGCACAGTGTCCAAGGAAGGGCCAGAAGTATACAGAAAGTTGTCGTCTGCGTAGAGCTGGATCAGGGAATCGACAGCAGCAAGAGTGACATCGTTGATATATACAGAGAAAAGAGTCGGCCCGAGAATTGAACTCTGTGGTACCCCCATAGAGACTGCCAGAGGTCCGGACAACATGCCCTCCTATTTGACACATTGAACTCTGTCTGCAAAGTAGTTGGTGAACCAGGCGAGGCAGTCATTAGAAAAACCAAGGCTATTGAGTCTGCCGATAAGAATACGGTGAGTCGAAAGCCTTGGCCAGGTCGATGAAGACGGCTGCACAGTGCTGTCTTTTATCGATGGCGGTTATGATAGCGTGAAAAACATCCCCACAATATGATGCTGCCACCACCATGCTTTACCGTTTCCTCCAGACGTGACACTTGGCATTCAGGTCAATGAGTTCAATCTTGGTTTCAACAGATCAGAGAATATTGTTAAGGTGCATTTTGGCAAACTCCAAGTGGGCTTTCATGTGCCTTTTACTGAGGAGTGGCTTCCGTCTTGCCACTCTACCATAAGGCCTGATTGGTGGAGTGCTGCAGAGATGGTTATCCTTCTGGAAGGTTCTCCCATTTCTACAGAGGAACTCTAGAGCTCTATCAGAGTGACCATCGGGTTCTTGGTCATCTCGTTGACAAGGCCCTTCTCCACCGATTGCTCAGTTTGCTTTGGCGGCCAGCTACAGGAAGAGTAGTGGTGGTTCCAAACTTCCTCCATTTAAAAATGATGGAGGCCGCTGTGTTCCTGGGGACTTTCAATGCTGCAAAGATATTTTTGGTACCCTCCCTGTGCCTCGACACAATCCTGTATTGAAGCTCTACAGTGAATTCCTTCGACCTCATCGCTTGGTGTTTGATCTGACATGCACTGTCAACTGTGGGACCTTACAGTATATAGAACGGTGTGTGCCTATCCAAATCATGTCCAATAAGTGTAATTTACAACAGGTGGACTCTAATCAAGTTGTAGAAACATCTCAAGGATGATCAATCGAAACAGGATGCACCTGAGCTCAATTCCTAAAAATCTATTTCACTTTGTCATTAAGGCTGTACCGTAACAAAAATTGTAAAAAGGGAAGGGGTCTGAATACTTACCGAATACACTGTATATTTTCTTTCTTTCTATATTTGATAAATACATTTTCCCAATACGTGTATTTTATTGAAATATATTCCAATATATAATTTTTCGATATGGGCACTATCTCAAAGCTACTTTGTAACAAAACATAACACAAAGGAAATTATTATTTATGTGCCTTTAGTCAAATGGGTTTGGTTTTAGTTGACTTGGAGTCACTGACGTGTCATGGCCTTAAGTCAGCATTTCCCAAACTCAGTCCTCAAGGAGTGCACTTTTTGTTTTTTGCCCTAACACTACACAGCTGATTGAAATGATCAAAGCTTGATGATTAGTTGATTATTTGAATCAGCTGTGCAAAAACCAAAACGTGCAAACCTTGGGGGCGCCGAGGTTCGAGTTTGGGAAAGCCTGCCCTAAGTTATACATCCTACTCTGCCGACAGAACCTCAAACAAGGTTAGCATCACATTGCATTTTTCCTCACTTGTTTTCTGCCTTTCTGTCGAGCCATTTCCCGGTAATTGTTCTTAATGAACGTGTGTATCCTTATCGTCCTCTGGAGCACCGTAGTGTGGCCTCTCGCTGACAAAAAAAAAACGAAAAAACATCCCCTCAACCATAGATTACCATGTTTTTGATTGATGGCTGCCATCTGAAGTTTTTTTGGCTTGTTTTTTTCCTCCGCTCTTTTGTTTATTCCATTATCTTAAGCATAGTTTGGGTGTAATGGAAGTTTAGAAGGCACAGGTGATGTGAGGCTAATTAGTCATTAGCGAAGAGATTTTGGTCCCAAATGACAAGTGCATGCTTTACAAGGTCATAATTTGATTAAAATGGGCTGCCAGTGATGGGAGAAGCTACTCAGACATGATTAACTTGTCTCTCTGTCTCTCCCCGATACCACAGGGGTACTTCTCTAATTTTATCATACATGGAGGCGCACACAGATTTGTCAGCGTGCGTCGGGTTCGTTGTGTGACAGGCGCAGGAGATTGAGGCACGTCATGTGGATTTAAGGGCACGGACCCGAGATTGAGATTGTTCTCGGGCCATTTTAATTTATGTATGTGTGTGTGCATGCATGCATGTTTGTGTGTGTTTGCCTTAAAGAGACAGGTTGCAGCGCGGACTCGATTGGCTGAATCGTCATGTTTGTTCGGGTCAAGGGTCAGGGTAGGCTTCAGGTGCAAACACCAAACATGGCGACTGCAATCCCTTATCTTTCCTGCATTTTCAAAGATCTTAAAATTCCTTAATAGCACTCAAACTAACTCAACGAACAAACTTTTCTGACATACTGGCATTTGAGAAGATACTGGCAGCAGTCATGTTCCTGATTTTCTTAAAAGAATAGAGTAGATATACGTGGGTCGTGCGCGCTGGTGGTCCCATCTCGCCATCACGGTTGACAACTCCATTGTGTCCTCCTCCCAGAGCACTAAGAACCTTGGCGTGATCCTGGACAACACCCTGTCGTTCTCAACTAACATCAAGGCGGTGGCCCGTTCCTGTAGGTTCATGCTCTACAACATCCGCAGAGTACGACCCTGCCTCACACAGGAAGCGGCGCAGGTCCTAATCCAGGCACTCGTCATCTCCCGTCTGGATTACTGCAACTCGCTGTTGGCTGGGCTCCCTGCCTGTGCCATTAAACCCCTACAACTCATCCAGAACGCCGCAGCCCGTCTGGTGTTCAACCTTCCCAAGTTCTCTCACGTCACCCCGTTCCTCCGCTCTCTCCACTGGCTTCCAGTTGAAGCTCGCATCCGCTACAAGACCATGGTGCTTGCCTACGGAGCTGTGAGGGGAACGGCACCTCAGTACCTCCAGGCTCTGATCAGGCCCTACACCCAAACAAGGGCACTGCGTTCATCCACCTCTGGCCTGCTCGCCTCCCTACCACTGAGGAAGTACAGTTCCCGCTCAGCCCAGTCAAAACTGTTCGCTGCTCTGGCCCCCCAATGGTGGAACAAACTCCCTCACGACGCCAGGACAGCGGAGTCAATCACCACCTTCCGGAGACACCTGAAACCCCACCTCTTTAAGGAATACCTAGGATAGGATAAAGTAATCCCTCTCAGCCCCCCTTAAAATATTTAGATGCACTACTGTTCCACTGGATGTCATAAGGTGAATGCACCAATTTGTAAGTCGCTCTGGATAAGAGCGTCTGCTAAATGACTTAAATGTTAAATGTAAAATATGACATAACTTGATCGATAAACTGCTGGACATGTTAGGATTGAGGGCTTAGCCCCTTCACATTAGTGACCCTTTTTCATTTCATAATTATTTTTTTTTACAAACCTCTAGACTTAGGGTGCAAACTGTCAAAAGATGAGCTGTAGCTTGACTGGCGCATGAATTTGGAACGCTTTCTCGAACACACATGTTGAAGGATACAGTCGGCTGCACCTGTGCACTCTTCATCTCTCTCTCGATTCACTTCCTTCTATCCATTGTTTACTTGTTGCAGTTTACTGTCATGGAATATTTATGGGGGTCACCCACAGAGGGAGGTTGCCACGTGTACATTTTTTTATGTATAATATAGTGCCGCAAATGGCTCATTTCACTTTAGCGCTTGGGAAGGCAAATATCTTTCCCCCACCCGGTTCCATTGGGGTAGGAATTCAGTTCATAAATGTCCCCCCCCCCCACACACACTTTAGATCCATTTCAATGTAGTGCGGTTTCATATGTAGCGAACCATGCCAACAGAGTGAATTAGAAATACACTCGGGAGCGAACGGACCTGTGGAAGAAAAAAAAAATGGAAGATAACTGGCATATTACCCCTGTGCATCCTAAGTGGTCTTTTGGAGAAAGCAATAACATTGAATATGCTTGGAAAGAAAGGAAAAGAAAAGAAAGAAAAATGCATTTGAGAAGTGGACTGAAAAGTTGCTGTGTGTGTCAGAAGCAATGAGCGATATTGAGTCCATCTCATCCATGTTTAATGGACACAGCGACGAGTCACAGCTGAGATGCTGGGGTCAGTTAAAACAGGTCATCGAGCATCGACAACCAGAACGGAGGGCGGTTGTGTCTATCTTTTCCTCCCTCTGCTATCCCGTTATTGCCTCACAGGAGATGGGTTACCTATAACCAGAGTTTATATTGCTCTCTTTGCGCAGCATGCTAATTTGGGTACTCAAATGGGCTAATTTCCACCTCTCCTGTGATTGTGTGCAATTTGAGTAGAGCTATGGAGGACGCAGGGTCCAACCGAAAAGCGGAGGAGCTCTTTCTCACGTTCTCTCTTCTGGCAGGCCCTCGTTTATTTTCCTGCTCCCTCGCTTCTCTTCGGAAAAGGAACGGCTCCTTGAGGATGTCAGTGGTTGCCACTTTAACAGATGAGCATATCTGGAATGAGCTATGAGGCCGGGGCACTCAGCCAGATGTGGATTTGGCATTTTAATTCCACCCCTTACCCCTGCACACACACATACACACACAGCTTCTAACATATATATACACACACAGGCAGACAAACACCAGTCTTGCAAATAATCCCAAACACCACACAGATACACACAACCACACACAAACACCACATCCATTATCCCTGCCATTTCTCCCATTGAAGACGGTAGTCCTTTGAAAGGCACTCTTTTCAAGAGGGCACAGAGGGGTCTCTCCAAGGGTCTCTCCTAACACCACAACGTCTGAATTTAGCCCACTTGTATTCGCGGCTCACATTACAGGTTCTGGTCATTAAACTTTAGCCAGGGTTCATGAAAAATAAATGTGCCTCTCCCGGCTCTTTTTTTTCCCCCTGAAAGGTGCCAGGAACATGTTCATTCTGTGATTACGCCCTTGGAGGAAACACATGCCGTGATGTGGAGAGGAGGTGAGAGGCAGAGGGGTGAGGTTGAGTTGGCCATTTGGGATTCTTGGCTACGGAGGAACGGGCCCCGGTTACCCCAGCGGATTAGACACTCCTCCGATCCCTCGCCACGCCAGGCTCCGATTCAGCAAGCGGTGGGCACGGGACTGTGCAGTCAACGAAACGTCTCATTGGCCCACACGCCCGTTCGGCGGTGAGAGACGTTCTCGAGAGCTTAACTTAATCCTGGCAGCCACAATTAAATATTCGCAGGCACTCGCATCATCATTATCTGTGCACTTAAAATGCAAATTGGAAGACAAGGCAAACCCGCAAAACCTTGAACACCTACGCTCTGGGTTTTTACTATAGCAGTGGAGGAACGCACAAATCGTTAAGACGAGCAACTGCAGGGATCGTGATGAGGTAAACAAAAGCTACGCGCGTTGGAAGATGACAGGAAAGAAAAAGAACAGCAGAAATAGTTAGGCGTCCCCATCTCGAGCTGTTCTCTCGGGACTGGGAAGTAGGAAAAGAAAAACAACTTCTATTTCTATCTATTTGACCAGCCAAAGGCGCATCAACTATTTTCTCTCTCTCACCCTCTGTCCCTGAATGCAATCATTTCAGAATTGATTTTCATGGCTGAGAGAGAAATAATGGGAATTTTTCTAATGTAGAAAATGTATGTGTTCCTTTTGGTTAACCAGTATAGATCAAATTTCAGGCTTGTCAGTTAGGAGAGGAAAAATATCTAATCTTTGCTCGACTTTTTCTCACTCTCCTCCTCCTCGCTCAGTCTGAAATGACAAGTCATCATCTCTAGAAATCAATCATCTAATTCAACTCTTTGGCTACTGAAACGACTGAAGGAGTTTGGCCTTTTTAGCACCCTACCCGGGTCGACATTTGTCTATGTTTTGTAGAGATGGAATAGCACATGGACCAGCAAATCATTCTTCATAGTGAATAGAGGGAGGGGGAATGACTAGTGTTGCAAAATTTCAATAAAATCCCTGGTGTTCCTGAAATCCAGGTTGGAGGAATCCTAGAATCAGGAAGGCATAAGCAGGAAATCTGGAATCTTTCAGACAGGATTTCTGGGAAATCAGGTAATTTATTGAAAGTTCCCAGAATTTTGCAACTCTAGGAATAGCAATTGCCGTAACTTGCCCCACTACTTACCAATTACACTGTAATTTATCCCCAGTTCAGGGATTCCAGGCATTCAGTTCAGGGATTCCAGGCATTCCAGGCCTGGGTTCAAATTGTATTTAGTTTTTCTTTGAATATGTTAGCTGTGCTTGATTGATCCATATTTGTCCACAGACTCTATTTTAGCGGCACCAAAAGCCCCCCCCCCCCCCGTTTTAAAACCACACGTCCATGTGTCTATAGCTACCTTTCCCTGAGCAATAGCAGGTCACAAAACCCCCTGTATTCATACACCACAACTCAAAAGAATGGAAGGCAATCCAAAGCCAGGAGTAGCGATGAGCCCAAATCCATTTATCTGGGCTTATCCATCACGAGCTGTCGCACGTGTAACACACTGTCCAGGTGCCATTACTGTACCATTACACACCATATTCCCCCAGTTTATTACCGCTATAGCAGCGTTCAGCCATTATTAATGATATCTCAACCCACTGGATGAAAGAGACTATTGATTGACAGAGAGAGAGAGAGAGGTGAGGAGGTAAGGGATTGCTCAGACAGAGATTTCTTTCTGTAACAATCTTTCCAGCAACAGTCAACTGGATAGAGGTGGATAATACTGTATATCAGGATTTTCCAACTGGAGGCCCACGGATGATTTTAGTCGATGACCTGCTGTACTGTATATAGTCCTAGTTGCTCTCAAAAAAATATGGTTCTGGGTAGAAGTATTTTGAGATTTAATTCCTTTTCACTTTTATTTGAGGTATTAATGTTTCAAATATTTAATCCAAGACGGAATACAAAACAAAAAGGGAGGTAATCAGAATACATTCATCGCCCCTTTTGACAATGACAGGGGCTCTTTACCCATGGCAATCTAAACCCAAATTCGTGTCTCTTCAAGTCGACGGGGGGCCATATCAATGTGCTATGATTCTCCTCAGCCAAACAACCAAGACGTCCACACCAATTAGCTGCGAGACAGAAGGAGCAAAAAAACTCCTCTCAAATTGAGCCTTTTCATCAGAGCAGCAATGTTTTGTGTCTAGAACAATCACAGAGTACCTACTCATTGGGCCACTCGTCACTGGGAAAAGGTCAATTGGCCAACAAAATATCACTCAGGACGTTACTACACAATGCAGATGAAGGGAGTGCCATGGAGAGAGGGAGGAATGTCAAATATAGTGGAAGAATATGTGACATATTGACGGGAGAGACGACTGTATATGACTGGGAGAGAATCAATAGACGTTTGTCTGCGGATGAGTAGGAGAAGTTGGGGGATGGGGTATTATCGCTCAGCCTGGCGGCACAGGGCTTCCAGTAGCATTACTTAAACATATATCTTCTTGGCAGACAGGCTTTTTGTTGTGCCGAGGCCCCGGCGGCGCCGTCACGTGGGAATCCAGTGGCAGCCTCATCTAAATTTCAAATCGGAATCAATTATTCATTTATAACTAATGCTGACTAATTGTGCCTTTTTTCTCTCGCCACATTCGAGGAAGAAGACGGTGGCTATGAAAAGAACACGGTTCGCTTTCTGAACCACCGGAGTGGTGCTTTTCGTGACATAGTCGTAGGAGCAAAGAACTGGGGGTAGTCTTTTGAGCAAGCTTCTCTGGTTAGTGGGTTGTATCATTTTTTCATTCTAATTGGATGTACTTTTTTGCCTCAGCCACTTATTTATCACTGTCATGGATTTGTATCTAACTGGTTGTTTAACAGTTTAAATGTTATATCAAAATCATTCAATTGATCACATTCCCTCGTGTCATTCAATGGACTAATATCACATAACAATTTAACTTGTGTGCCGAGGACACAACCCATTCAAGGATATGAATTGCGGAAACACTGAAGTATTAAAAAGAGCACAATGTATGAAAATACACATTTTTTCATCCCGTGAACAACAACCGCCAACTTTGAGTTGACAGCACCTGGTAACATCCAAATAAACACAACAACCTCCAACCTTTAGTTGGCAGCACCTGGTAACATCCGAATAAACACAAAAACCTCCAACTTTGAGTTGGCAGCACCTGGTAACATCCAAATAAACACAACAACCGCCAACCTTTAGTTGGCAGCACCTGGTAACATCCGAATAAACACAAAAACCTCCAACTTTGAGTTGGCAGCACCTGGTAACATCCAAATAAACACAACAACCGCCAACCTTTAGTTGGCAGCACCTGGTAACATCCAAATAAACACAACAACCGCCAACCTTTAGTTGGCAGCACCTGGTAACATCCAAATAAACACAACAACCGCCAACCTTTAGTTTGCAGCACCTGGTAACATCCAAATAAACACAACAACCGCCAACCTTTAGTTGGCAGCACCTGGTAACATCCAAATAAACACAACAACCGCCAACCTTTAGTTTGCAGCACCTGGTAACATCCAAATAAACACAACAACCGCCAACCTTTAGTTTGCAGCACCTGGTAACATCCAAATAAACACAACAACCTCCAACCTTTAGTTGGCAGCACCTGGTAACATCCAAATAAACACAACAACCGCCAACCTTTAGTTTGCAGCACCTGGTAACATCCAAATAAACACAACAACCGCCAACCTTTAGTTGGCAGCACCTGGTAATATCCAAATAAACACAAAAACCTCCAACCTTTAGTTGGCAGCACCTGGTAAAATCCGAATAAACACAACAACCTCCAACCTTTAGTTGGCAGCACCTGGTAACATCCAAATAAACACAACAACCTCCAACCTTTAGTTGGCAGCACCTGGTAAAATCCGAATAAACACAAAAACCTCCAACTTTGAGTTGGCAGCACCTGGTAACATCCAAATAAACACAACAACCTCCAACCTTTAGTTGGCAGCACCTGGTAAAATCCGAATAAACACAACAACCTCCAACCTTTAGTTGGCAGCACCTGGTAACATCCAAATAAACACAACAACCTCCAATCTTTAGTTGGCAGCACCTGATAACATCCAAATAAACACAACAACCGCCAACCTTTAGTTGGCAGCACCTGGTAACATCCAAATTTACATTTACATTTAAGTCATTTAGCAGACGCTCTTATCCAGAGCGACTTACAAATTGGTGCGTTCACCTTATGACATCCAGTGGAACAGCCACATTACAATAGTGCATCTAAATCTTTTAAGGGGGGTGAGAAGGATTACTTTATCCTATCCTAGGTATTCCTTAAAGAGGTGGGGTTTCAGGTGTCTCCGGAAGGTGGTGATTGACTCCGCTGTCCTGGCGTCGTGAGGGAGTTTGTTCGACCATTGGGGGGCCAGAGCAGCGAACAGTTTTGACTGGGCTGAGCGGGAACTGTACTTCCTCAGTGGTAGGGAGGCGAGCAGGCCAGAGGTGGATGAACGCAGTGCCCTTGTTTGGGTGTAGGGCCTGATCAGAGCCTGGAGGTACTGAGGTGCCGTTCTCCTCACAGCTCCGTAGGCAAGCACCATGGTCTTGTAGCGGATGCGAGCTTCAACTGGAAGCCAGTGGAGGGAGCGGAGGAGCGGGGTGACGTGAGAGAACTTGGGAAGGTTGAACACCAGACGGGCTGCGGCGTTCTGGATGAGTTGTAGGGGTTTAATGGCACAGGCAGGGAGCCCAGCCAACAGCGAGTTGCAGTAATCCAGACGGGAGATGACAAGTGCCTGGATTAGGACCTGCGCCGCTTCCTGTGTGAGGCAGGGTCGTACTCTGCGGATGTTGTAGAGCATGAACCTACAGGAACGGGCCACCGCCTTGATGTTAGTTGAGAACGACAGGGTGTTGTCCAGGATCACGCCAAGGTTCTTAGCGCTCTGGGAGGAGGACACAATGGAGTTGTCAACCGTGATGGCGAGGTCATGGAACGGGCAGTCATTCCCCGGGAGGAAGAGCAGCTCCGTCTTGCCGAGGTTCAGCTTGAGGTGGTGATCCGTCATCCACGCTGATATGTCTGCCAGACATGCAGAGATGCGATTCGCCACCTGGTCATCAGAATGGGGAAAGGAGAAGATTAATTGTGTGTCGTCTGCATAGCAATGATAGGAGAGACCATGTGAGGTTATGACAGAGCCAAGTGACTTGGTGTATAGCGAGAATAGGAGAGGGCCTAGAACAGAGCCCTGGGGGACGCCAGTGGTGAGAGCGCGTGGTGAGGAGACAGATTCTCGCCACGCCACCTGGTAGGAGCGACCTGTCAGGTAGGACGCAATCCAAGCGTGGGATGCCCAACTCGGAGAGGGTGGAGAGGAGGATCTGATGGTTCACAGTATCGAAGGCAGCCGATAGGTCTAGAAGGATGAGAGCAGAGGAGAGAGAGTTAGCTTTAGCAGTGCGGAGCGCCTCCGTGATACAGAGAAGAGCAGTCTCAGTTGAATGACTAGTCTTGAAACCTGACTGATTTGGATCAAGAAGGCCATTCTGAGAGAGATAGCGGGAGAGCTGGCCAAGGACGGCACGTTCAAGAGTTTTGGAGAGAAAAGAAAGAAGGGATACTGGTCTGTAGTTGTTGACATCGGAGGGATCGAGTGTAGGTTTTTTCAGAAGGGGTGCAACTCTCGCTCTCTTGAAGACGGAAGGGACGTAGCCAGCGGTCAGGGATGAGTTGATGAGCGAGGTGAGGTAAGGGAGAAGGTCTCCGGAAATGGTCTGGAGAAGAGAGGAGGGGATAGGGTCAAGCGGGCAGGTTGTTGGGCGGCCGGCCGTCACAAGACGCGAGATTTCATCTGGAGAGAGAGGGAGAAAGAGGTCAGAGCACAGGGTAGGGCAGTGTGAGCAGAACCAGCGGTGTCGTTTGACTTAGCAAACGAGGATCGGATGTCGTCGACCTTCTTTTCAAAATGGTTGACGAAGTCATCTGCAGAGAGGGAGGGGTGGGGGGAGGGGGAGGAGGATTCAGGAGGGAGGAGAAGGTGGCAAAGAGCTTCCTAGGGTTAGAGGCAGATGCTTGGAATTTAGAGTGGAAGAAAGTGGCTTTAGCAGCAGAGACAGAAGAGGAAAATGTAGAGAGGAGGGAGTGAAAGGATGCCAGGTCCGCAGGGAGGCGAGTTTTCCTCCATTTCCGCTCGGCTGCCCGGAGCCTTGTTCTGTGAGCTCGCAATGAGTCGTCGAGCCACGGAGCGGGAGGGGAGGACCGAGCCGGCCTGGAGGATAGGGGACATAGAGAGTCAAAGGATGCAGGAAGGGAGGAGAGGAGGGTTGAGGAGGCAGAATCAGGAGATAGGTTGGAGAAGGTTTGAGCAGAGGGAAGAGATGATAGGATGGAAGAGGAGAGAGTAGCGGGGGAGAGAGCGAAGGTTGGGACGGCGCGATACCATCCGAGTAGGGGCAGTGTGGGAAGTGTTGGATGAGAGCGAGAGGGAAAAGGATACAAGGTAGTGGTCGGAGACTTGGAGGGGAGTTGCAATGAGGTTAGTGGAAGAACAGCATCTAGTAAAGATGAGGTCGAGCGTATTGCCTGCCTTGTGAGTAGGGAGGGAAGGTGAGAGGGTGAGGTCAAAAGAGGAGAGGAGTGGAAAGAAGGAGGCAGAGAGGAATGAGTCAAAGGTAGACGTGGGGAGGTTAAAGTCGTCCAGAACTGTGAGAGGTGAGCCGTCCTCAGGAAAGGAGCTTATCAAGGCATCAAGCTCATTGATGAACTCTCAGCATGGAATTCAAAGGAGGCGATAGACAGATGGGTAAGGGGAGAAAGAGAGAATGACCACTTGGGAGAGATGAGGATCCCGGTGCCACCACCCCGCTGACCAGAAGCTCTCGGGGTGTGCGAGAACACGTGGGCGGACGAAGAGAGAGCAGTAGGAGTAGCAGTGTTATCTGTGGTGATCCATGTTTCCGTCAGTGCCAAGAAGTCGAGGGACTGGAGGGAGGCATAGGCTGAGATGAACTCTGCCTTGTTGGCCGCAGATCGGCAGTTCCAGAGGCTACCGGAGACCTGGAACTCCACGTGGGTCGTGCGCGCTGGGACCACCAGATTAGGGTGGCCGCGGCCACGCGGTGTGGAGCGTTTGTATGGTCTGTGCAGAGAGGAGAGAACAGGGATAGACAGACACATAGTTGACAGGCTACAGAAGAGGCTACGCTAATGCAAAGGAGATTGGAATGACAAGTGGACTACACGTCTCGAATGTTCATAAAGTTAAGCTTACGTAGCAAGAATCTTATTGACTAAAATGATTAAAATGATACAGTACTGCTGAAGTAGGCTAGCTGGCAGTGGCTGCGTTGTTGACACTACACTAATCAAGTCGTTCCGTTGAGTGTGATAGTTTCTACAGTGCTGCTATTCGGGGGCTAGCTGGCTAGCTAGCAGTGTTGATTACGTTACGTTGCTAAAAGAACGACAATAGCTGGCTAGCTAACCTAGAAAATCGCTCTAGACTACACAATTATCTTTGATACCAAGACGGCTATGTAGCTAGCTATGTAGCTAGCTACGATCAAACAAATCAAACCGTTGTACTGTAATGAAATGAAATGAAAATGTGATACTACCTGTGGAGCGAAGCGGAATGCGACCGGGTTGTTGAGTGAGGAAGTTCTATTCGGTAGACGTTGGCTAGCTGTTGGCTAGCTAGCAGTGTCTCCTACGTTAAGGACGACAAATAGCTGGCTAGCTAACCTCGGTAAATTAAGATAATCACTCTAAGACTACACGCTCTAAACTACACAATTATCTTGGATACGAAGACAGCAAAGACAACTATGTAGCTAGCTAACACTACACTAATCAAGTCGTTCAGTTGAGTGTAATAGTTTTTACAGTGCTGCTATTCGGTAGACGGTGGACGTTAGCTAGCTGGCTAGCTGGCTAGCTGCTGGGCAGATAGCAGTGTAGACTACGTTAGGACGACGAAATACGATAATTACGCAATTATCTTTGATACAAAGACGGCTATGTAGCTATGTAACCGCCAATCTTTAGTTGGCAGCACCTGGTAACATCCGAATAAACACAACAACCTCCAACCTTTAGTTGGCAGCACCTGGTAACATCCAAATAAACACAAAAACCTCCAACATTTAGTTGGCAGCACCTGGTAGAATCCAAATTAACACAACAACCACTAATCTGGAGTTGCCAGCAACTGATAACATCCGAATAAACACAACAAACACTAATCTTGAGTTGGCAGCACCTGGTAACATCCGAATAAACACAACAACCACCAATCTTGAGTTGCCAGCAACTGATAACATCCGAATGAACACAACAACCACTAATCTTGAGTTGGCAGCACCTGGTAACATCCGAATAAACACAACAACCACCAATCTTGAGTTACCAGCAACTGATAACATCCGAATGAACACAACAACCACTAATCTTGAGTTGGCAGCACCTGATAACACCGAATAAACAAAGTTTGCCAGGTCTGGAAATGGGGACAAAATGTAACTGATTGCATCCAAAATGACACCCTATTCCCTACATAGTGCATTACTTTTGACCAGGACCCATAGGGCACTGTTCAACATTAGTGCACTATGTAGGAAATAGGGTGCCATTTGGCTGTGTGTTGGTAAACAGATGGCTCAAGGTGTTGGGGAGCGACACTCCGTCACAGGACGGGTGGGGGGCTGCCATGTTGTCCCCTATCAGACTAGAGTGATGGTGCGAGTCTATCTGGGGATAGGAGGGGATGGGACAGTGTGGTTCCCAGCCATACTTTAAACCCAATGAGGGGAGGGCCTGGTGAACACCTTTGCCACTCAATGACGTCCATGTGTATGTGTTTGTGTGCGTGTACATTTTTGTGTCTGCATGCGCTTGTGTATATGACAGCTGTGTGTGCGTGTGTGTGTGTGCGTGTGTGCGTGCGTGCATGCATCCCTCATCTGAGGTAATGGAACTGTGGGAGCGTGGCCCCAGGCACTCCTTTTGTCCTCTTTACGTCACTGTGAGTGAATGTGAGCAAGAAAGGGACAGAGACCGAGAGATGGCAAGCTGTGTGTGTGTTCCCGTCCACGTCACCAAACACCAACTGCCTGGCAGTCGTCATCCTGTGGCAGGGATTTAGTTTAGCCAAGCCGTTAGCTGAATACATTGTGAGGGGAAAGTGTGTGTGCGTGTAGATATGTGTGCGTACATCTGAGTAGATACTGTGCGTGTGTGTATAGGACATCATGAGTGCGTGAGAGGGTTCCTGTGCGCGTGCGCGCTTCAGACAACTCTATTTGAGGTGGCAGGGACAGGTGCGCTAACCGGATGGCAAGCTCCAGCAGGTTGTTGGCTGACAGATGGAGCGGAAGGTGGGGTGGGAGGGGCAGGTAGGGGTGGGGGTTGGGGGGGTGTAGGCTGCTTGTGGGGATCTGCCATTGTTGGCACCTTCGTAAGAGCATCTTAACATTTCCGAGACGTTTCCAAAAAAACGCCTTTATTAACATTGCACTTGACATGGCTCGTAATCTAACACCTGCCTCAGACCACTCGTGGAACAGCTAAGTGCGTCGTTAAACCAGCGTTTGCCCTCCCGCGTTACTTTACACACAGAAAATCACTGCTAACATAGAATTAACATATTTTCATTCTATGTTTTTTTGTATATCTGTGGCCGCACAAAAAAATGTAATAGTTGATAAATAGTTATAAATAGCCTCATAAGTTTGCAATGTTATAATTAAGCAGTAAGGCACGGCCCTTAGCCTTGGTATATTGGCCTTATAACACAAACCCAAGAGGTCCCTTATTGCTATTATAAACTGGTTACCAAGTAATTGTAAAAATAAATGTTTTGTCAAACCCGTAGTATACGATATGATATACCACGGCTTTCAGCCAATCAGCACCCAGGGCTCAAACACCCAGTTTATAATATTTGATACACAGTGCCTTACGAAAGTATTCACACCCATTGACTTTTTCCAAATGTTGTTGTGTTACAGCCTGAATAAAGCATTTATTAAATGTAGATGTTTTATCACTGGCCTACACACAATACCCCATAAGGTCAAAATGGAATTAAGTTATTTAATTAAAAATGAGAAGCTTAAATGTCTTGAGTGGATAACAATTCAACTTCTTTGTTATGGCAAGCCAACATAAGTTCAGGAGTAGAAGTGCCTAACAAGTCGTATAACATGTTGCATGGACTGGTGTTAATAACATGATTTTTGAATGACTACCTCATCTCTGTACCATGAGCAGTGAATTTCAAACACAGATTCAACCATAGAGACCAGGGATGTTTTCCAAAGCCTCCCAAAGAAGGATACCGATTGGTAGATGGGTAAAAAAAAAGCAGACATTGAATATCCCTTTGAGCATGGTGCAGTTATTAATTACACTTTGGATGGTGTAGCCATATACACAGTCACTACAAAGATACAGGTGTCCTTCCTAACTCAGTTGCCGTAGAGGGGGGAAAGCTCTCAGGGATTTCACCATGAGGCCAAATTTGCCTATGATAGGACAAAACTGAGGATGGATCAACAACATTGTAGTTACTCCACCATGCCTACCTAATTGACAGAGTGAAAAGAATGACCTCTGTACAGTATTAAAATGTTCCAAAACATGCATCCTGTTTGCAATAAGGCACTAAAGTAATACTGCAAAATAAATTGCAAAGCAATTCACTTTTTGTCTGGAATACAAAGTGTTATGTTTGGGGCAAATCCAATACAACATCTCTCTCTCCATATTTTCAAGCATAGTGGTGGCAGCATCATGTTATAGGAATGCTCGTATTTGTTAAAGACTGGGAAGTTTTTCAGGATAAAAAATGAATGGAATTGAGCTAAGCACAGGCAAAATCCTAGAGGAAAACATAGTTCTGTCTGCTAAAATCACCTTTCAGCAGGACATCTAAAACATAAGGCCAACTCTACACTGGAGTTGCTTACCAAGAAGACAGTGAATGTTCCTGAGTGGCCGAGTTACAGTTTTCTCTAAAAATCTACTTGAAAGTCTACGGCAAGACCTGAAAAGGGTTGTCTAGCTCTGATCAACAACCAATTTGACAATGGTGCACAATCCAGATGTGTAAAGCTCTTCGAGACTTACGCAGAAAGACTCACCTCTGTAATCACTGCTACAAAGGTGCTTCTACAAAGTATTGACTCAGGGGTGTGAATGTAAATGAGATATTTCTGTATTTCATTTTTTTTTATATAAACATGCAAAAATGTCTAAACACGTGTTTTCACTTTGTCATTATGAGCTATTGTGTGTAGATGTATGAGATAAAAATGTATATTTAATCCATTTTGAATTCAGGCTGCCTATTTTGCATGTTTTTTTGGCATTAATACGTGTCATATATCAGTTTGCAAACAATGTAAAAAAATATATATATACCATTGAGTTAATAAAGTCACATACAAACATAGTCTCTTTTTTGTTTTCTTGAGTAAGACAGCTCCAAAAGGCAGGTGTTTCAGCCCAGCTCCTTGCTTCTTTGGTGGTGGGGCATTCCAGCAGAAAATACGGAACTTTGCGCCGTGATTAGCTCAGTGTTCTGTCACTCATGGGGACACTACATCACCGGCAAGTCTAACGGTAGAGCTCTAAAATCTAGCCCCTTGGGTGCTGCCATAGAGTTAAATTAGAAGTGCCCATCCAAGAAGGCTCAAGGTCATTGGACACAAATAAAATGACGTCAAATTACATTACATCTACAGTAGCTCAAGTCGACAATCTACTGGCAAATTATTTTTAATCCTTGTCATATGACGAGAAATAATGAAGAAAAATTATATATAAAACGTATCGGTGCTCATCGGCCAGAGGACATGAACATTACACAACAAGTTGGAAATTGCAAATTCAACAATGAGTGGTTTGGAAGGAATCAGTGGCTGACTGCAAGCATTGCAAAGCAATCATTAGCCTGCTATTCAGTGGAGTGGCTGTGTGGTCCCAAGTGTAAGATTAAGAGTCTATTTTCCTAGTTTAAAAGTATAAACAGTCAACAATGGCCATGCTGTCAATGAAGCATGATTTGTGCCGCACTCAAAACAACTGTTAACTCGTATCTGCAAATTCTGACTTCAGTGAGTTCAAGACAACTGGGAAGACGGGAAAAATTAGCTACGACTGGGAAAATACAGCTACGACCTGAAGATCACTGAAGCCATGTATCAACCTTTTTTTTGGGGGGGGGGGGGGGGGGTTCCCAGTTGTCTTGAAAGCCCAATCAATCCAGAAAATGCCAGACTTTGGTAACAACGTTTGGTGACAAAATTTGCCAACGAAGGACCGCCGTGCCACCTTCCTCTTCAAGTGAGCACAGCACAATAAGGTGAGTTTAAAAATGTCTTGTATGCTGTTGCATAATTGATGTAATATGCCAGGGAGATATGTACTGTATACTGTATCTAAGAAAGTAAAGTGTTTGTTGTGTAGTAAGCTGTTAGTAGCCCACCTGCCATACCCTAATAATTTGGTCTATTTTCACCTCTTAATTTCGCTCATTAATGTCTTAATCGAAATTACGGATTGCTTCTTATCCGCTTGTCGTCCCCTTATGCCATAGTTTGTACAGATCAATTATCAGTAGAAACCACATTTGTTTAAGCAAGTCAGACAAATCAGCTATGTTTTTTTTTAAAGCCGTAAATTAGGCTGAATGAACTGTTTCACTGCCATACAAGGCTCCGCTGAAAGCCAGGTGTAGAAGCTTTATGTAGGCCATAACAATTTGTGGGCACTTTTTGCCAGTTATTGTGCAAATAAAGTATTGCTTAGTGTTGTGTAGTTGCTTTGCTGGCTTGCATCCCACATGATTTATTTTGCCCCACAAGGCAATACTGACATTAACAAATAATAATTATAGGCATATACAGTGCTTTCGGGAAGTTTTCAGACCCCTTGAAGTTTTCCACATTTTGTTACGTTACAGCCTTATTCTAAAATTCTAAATGAAATTGAGCACAGGTGCATCTTGTTTCCATTGATCATCCTTCAGAAGTTTCTACAACTTGTTTGGAGTCCTTCTGTTGTAAATTCCATTGATTAAACATGATTTGGAAAGGCACTCACCTGTCTACATAATGTCTCACTGTTGACAGTGCATGCCAGAGCAAAAACCAAGCAATGAGGTCGAAGGAATTGTCCGTATTGAAGGTCCCCAAGAACAAAGTGGCCTCCATCATTCTTAAATGCAAGACGTTTGGAATCCGCCCGGCCAAACTGAGCTATCGGGGGCGAAGGGCCTCGGTCAGGGATGTGACCAAGAAAGCGATGATCACTCTGACAGAGCTCCAGAGTTCCTCTGTGGAGATGGGAGAAGCTTTCAGAAGGACAAACATCTCTGCAGCACTCCACCAATCAGGCCTTTATGGTAGAGTGGCCAGACGGAAGCCACTCCTCAGTAAAACATGACAGCTCGCTTGGAATTTGCCTAAAGGCACCTAAAGACTCCCAGAGCACGATAAACAAGATTCTCTGGTCTGATGAAACCTGGGACCATCCCTACGGTGAAGCATGGTGGTGGCAGCATCATGCTGTGGGAATGTTTTTCAGCGGCAGGGACTGGGAGACAAGATTGAGGGAAAGATGAACAGAGCAAAGTACACAGAGATCCTTGATGAAAACCTGCTCCAGAGCGCTCAGGACCTCAGACTGGGGCGAAGGTTCACCTTCCAACGGGACAAGGACCCTAAGCACACAGCCAACACAGCGCCGGAATGGCTTCGAGACAAGTCTCTGAATGTCCTTGAGTGGCCCAGCCAGAGCCCTGGAGAGACCTGAAAATAGCTGTGCAGCAACGCTCCCCATCCAACCTGACAGAGCTTGAGAGGATCTGCAAAGAAAAATGGGAGAAAATCTACAAATACAAGTCTGCCAAGCTTGTAGCGTCATACCCAAAAAGACTCAAGTCTGTAATCGCTGCCGAAGGTGCTTCAACAATGTACTGAGTAAAGGGTCTGAATACTTATGTAAATGTACATTTTAAGTTAAAAAACCTGTTTTTGCTTTGTCATTATGGGGTATTGTGTGTAGATTGATGAGAAAAGCTCATATTTAATCAATTTTAAAACAAGGCTGTAACATAAAAAACTATTGGGAAAAATCAAGAGGTCTGAATACTTTCTGAATGTACTGCATATACAAAAGTACGTGGACACACCTTCAAATGAGTGGATTTGGTTATTTCAGCCACACCCATTGCAGATAGGTGTATAAAATCAAGCACACAGCCACACAATCTCCATAGATAAACATTTTCAGTAGAATGGTCTTACTGAGGAGCTCGGTGACTTTCAAAGTTGCACTGTCATTGGATGCCACCTTTTCCAACAAGTCAGTTCTTCAACTTTCTGCCCTGCTAGAGCTGGTCCGGTCAACTCTAAGTGCTGTTATTGTAAAGTAGAAATGTCTAGGAGCAACAAGGCGAAGTGGTAGGCCACACAAGCTCATATAATGGGGCCTTCGAGTGCTGAAGTGTGTATCGAGTAAAAATCGTCTGTCCTCGGTTGCAACACTCACTACCGAGTTCCAAACTGACTCTGGAAGTAATGTCAGCACAAGAACTGTTCACAAGAACTGTTCGTCGGGAGCTTCATGAAATGGGTTTCCGTGACTGAGCAGCAGCACAAAAGCCCAAGATCACCGTGCGCAATGTCAAGCGTCAGCTGTAGTGGTATAAAGCTCGCAGCCATTGGACTCTGGAGCAGTGGAAACGTGTTACTTTCCGAATGCACTGTATGCAGTGTATCTGGTTTCCTGTACACACAAGCCTATATGTTATGTTACTACAAGTTTAAGACACATTTTCAGTTTTACAACTAGTATATGACGTCACAAAGCCTGACGTCATTCCAACCAGTTCTGCCCGCTAAGGTAGCGGTGATGGCAATACCGAAAATAGGGCTAGTCTTGCTAGGTGCCGCCTCCCATGCTAGCTCCAGACAATCATAAATCATACCAGTGGTTGGTGGTCATAACAGTGACAGCCAAGTGAGAGGGTCAGAACTGGAATCCTACAGATTCTGACAGCCCATGCCTTTAAACCAAAATTATGACTATTAATATGGGGGGGGTAGAAAAACAAGGGTGTTGGAGGTTGGGTAAATCAGCGCTTATTGAGTTTAATACTTTGGCCCCACTGTAGCGCTTTTATTTTCCATTCATCCGCACCACATGAATACTAATAGGCCCGTTGGCTTAATGGCCCTCTGAATCCCATATTTGATTTCCACTTTTCAAAGTGACCTTTCTAATGCTAATAGCCTCACCTATGCTATATCATGGAAAGGCCAGCCCCTCATCCAAAACGCCACATGTCTGCCACACACACAATCTGCCACACACACACAAAGTATGCCCAGTGTCCAAAGACAGAGACAGTCAGTCAGTCAGACAGTCAGTCACATAACGCTCCAACCTTTCTAACTCATTTAGTGCAACATTAGGGACAGCCAGGTAGCAGCCAAGCCTAAATGACCAACTAGCTACCATCCACCATCAATGTCTGGCTGGCTAAAGTATAGTGAAATGCCATCGGGAGCCTTTGAGGCTTTAGTTTGAAATAATCACCTTGTCTGTGCTGGTTTTATTTGCAGTTTATTTCCCACGGTAGAGACTACTCTCTTGAGTTTGGAAAGCAGACCCCTTCCAGGTTACATGACAAAATGGCTTCTCAGATTCTGCCATACTTAAACCTTTAAATAGCCAAATCTGGAGCTTTTATGTCAAGTCAAAACCGCTGCCCTCTGCACTTGTTTGTTAACTGTGGGGGTGGGTCTTGACAAATGTAGCTGCCTTTGAGTTGCCATTTGAATGATGTGGTAACCGTTCCCTTGTATTTGTGCAGTTACTGTGTTTCCTTCCATCCACGATGCGTTGTTGCGTTGTTTCATTTGTTGTTCATTTGCATATTTTATGACAGGGATCACGTTGTCGTCGAACTTTTTTGTTCCTTTTTGTGTTTGTGTTTGTCAGTGACCTACTGCTGTTCTTTGCATATTCAATTAGTTCATTTATTTGTGTTGCATGCAAACTAGTTATGCGACGCCTTGCAAGGTGATGTACAAGCGAGCTCTGGATTCTCGTGCCAATACTAATCAACTCCGTATTGTTGTGTACATGGCTTGGCCATGACTTCTAACCTAGTGGATCGAGTTCCCGTGTTGCACTTCTGACCCAAAGGATAATTGCTTAAAATGTCAAGAATAGACTATTATAACTGTGCTATTTGTCTGAGACATTTATTTCAGATAAGAGGTAAATGAAAATAGGTGGCTCTATTTTTACAAACCAAACACAATGGTACATCTTAGTGCTGGTGGTTCGGGGGTTTTGTCAAAAATGTTTTTCCTATTTTCACAACTGGAATTATTGGTGCAGTAGAGGTGGTGCAAAAAAGGCTGGGTTTTGATGAATTAACAAGTTACGGGTGTGTCGAGGTTTGGGCCCTCGCTAGCCAATCAGAACATGCTCCATGGCTAAATATGTGGTCGCTTCAAGTTGCGTATTTATGGTCTTTTATGTATTGCGTTGCCATCAACTCCAATTCGAATGTTAGTCCGTTATAGCCTAGTTTGTTAAATAGCCTGCCCATATTTGTTAAATATTGTGAACATGTTTGCAGTCCACATTGCTCTAATTACATTGCTTCAATATTGAAATACTGTACATTGTTAAACATAGACTATAACATTCCCACTGTAAATTATAGTCTGGATATGGACATGCCAAAAGTAGTCAATAAGCAAGATTATATTCACTAGGCTATTGATAAGGCCTAAAAAGACAGTGTATAATACTAATCAACAAAAATGTTGTCTTTATACAGTTACAGGCACCATAATTGCTCCCTGTGGGCGTGTAATACAGATAAGGCAACTAAGACCTGTCACGTTCTGACCTTAGTTCCTTTATTATGTCTTTGTGTTAGTTTGGTCAGGGCGTGAGTTGGGGTGGGTAGTCTATGTTCTTTTTTCTATGTAGTATTTATGTGTTTGGCCTGGTATGGTTCTCAGTCAGAGGCAGGTGTCGTTCGTTGTCTCTGATTGAGAATCATACTTAGGTAGCCTGTTTCCCCCATTTTAGTTGTGGGTGATTGTTTTCTGTCTCTGTGTCTTCACCAGACAGAACTGTTTTGTTTTCGTTCGTTCACCTTGTTATTTTGTTTTTGTTTTCAGTGTTAATAAATTTCAACATGGACACGTACCACGCTGCATATTGGTCCGATCCTTCATACTCCTCGTCAGAGGAAGACGAATCTCATTACAAGACCATGAAAGGGTTTTACGCATATCCAAAGTTTTCACAGGAGCTGGATAAAGATCCAATATAAAGAGAAGGGGGGAATATGCTCGCTAATATAATGTTTTATAAACATCATAAAACCATCTTACAGATCATATTTGCACTTCTCTAGAAATTGCAGATGAAATTGCACTGTATTCAAGCCATGTACGTTTTCGCCATAAACCCATGGACGGTGAATCTTTCTGGTTTTAAATCAAATGAAACCAAAAACAATCAATCTGTTTTTAAACCAACATCATTTCTAAATGGGATCGGGTCAGAAGCATGATATCATAAATTGTATCTCTCGTTCCATGAGCATAAACCAATGTGTGCACATTGTTTGTCCTATCCATTGTAATTGCTCAGTGCCCATATAATTTTTTCTTCTTCTTCTTTTGTCTCTATACTTCAAAAGTTTGCATAACCAATTGCATTACCACTAAGACCAGTAGTGCTGCTAGAAATTGGCACATTGGCGCATGTTTTTAAGGACACACCTCAAATATTTCTACCCCTCCCACCTCAGTGCAAGCGAGCTGATATAAGACAGGTAAATTACCAACACTGGCGCCAGGGTTAGAAAATAGCAGAGCCCTGGCTTTTACAAGTGAAATTGCCAATGAGCGTGCCCTGGACACTAGCGGCGCCTTAACACCAGCCAAAAACAGAGCCCGGAATTTTTGCTCAGGTTAAGACACAAACACCTCTCCAGTCCTCCAGTTTAAATGGTCAAACATAGTTGGTGTTTTCCCACAGCACAGAAAACCAAACAATAGTAGTGAGTTATTTAAAAAAAAACTCCATCAGCTCTGAAAGATGTGGGCAAGATGAGATTGTCTGGAGACTGGGAGGGAGGTGGCATGCAGATGGGGTGGTAAACTCTGAGTACGACCCTAGATGGAGGGGGACAGGGCACCTTGGGGCTGGGGATGTCCATATGGAAACGGCCTGTCTCCGCTAATGTCTGTCGAGAGCTCTCTGGACAGGATGGTGGCCATGAGCGCCATCTCTTATTTATTATGTTATTTTTTGTATTTCTTTTTTTTTTTACCCCCTTTTCTCCCCAATTTTGTGGTATCCAATTGATAGTTAGTCTTGTCTCATCGCTGCAACTCCCGTACAGACTCGGGAGAGGCGAAGGTCGAGAGGAGTGCGTCCTTTGAAACACGACCCAACCAAGCCGCAGTGCTTTTTGACACAATGCCCACTTAACCCGGAAGCCAGCCGCACCAATGTGTCAGAGGAAACACCCTACACCTGGCAACCGTGTCAGAATGCACTGCTCCTGGCCCACCACAGGAGTCGCCAGTGCTCAAAAGGACAAGGACAACCCTGCCGGCCAAACCCTCCCCTAACCCGGACGACACTGGGCCAATTGTGCGCCGCTCCCATGGGTCTCCCGGTCATGGCCGGCTGCGACAAAGCCTGGACTCAAACCCAGAATCTTCAGTGCACAGCCAGCACTGTGATGCAGTGCCTTAGACCACTGCATCACTCGGGAGGCCACATGAGCACCGTCTCTGAGTGGCGAGCTGACAGTTTACTTATACAACTCCTCATCCTCCTGCTTTTTCTGTCTGACCTCAGGGACGAGGCTTTATAATGGACATCACAATCGCTTATAGCCCCACTGTCCTCCTCCTCCTCCTCCTCTTCTTTCATCTTCTCCTATCCACCTCCTTTCTCCATTTCCTCTTGTTTTTATTTGATTTATTTTTGATTTCAACTTTATTTAACCAGGTAAGCTAGTTGAGAATAAGTTCTCATTTACGACCTCAACCTGGCCAAGATAAAGCAAAGCAGTGCGAGTGCGACACATACAACAACACAGAGTTACACATGGAATAAACAAGCGTACAGTCAATAACACAATAGAAAAAAAGAATGTCTATGTACAGTGTGCAAATGGCGTGAGGAGGTAAGGCAATAAATAGGCCAAAGTAGCGAAGTAATTACAATTTAGAAAATGAACACAGGAGTGATAGATGAGCAGATGGTGATGTGCAAGTAGAAATACTGGTGTGCAAAAGAGCAGAAAAGTTAATAAAAACAATATGGGGATGAGGTTGGTAGATTGGGTGGGCTAATTACAGAATGGGCTATGTTCAGCTGCAGTGATCGGTTAGCTGCTCAGATAGCTGATGTTTAAAGTTAGTGAGGGAAATATAAGTCTCCAGCTTCAGCGATTTTTGCAATTTGTTCCAGTCATTGGCAGCAGAGAACTGGAAGGAAAGGCAGCCAAAGGAGGTGTTGGCTTTGGGGATGACCAGTGAGATATACCTGCTTGAGCACGTGCTACGGGTGGGTGTTGCTATTGTGACCAGTGAGCTGAGATAAAGTGGAGCTTTACCTAGCATAGGCTTATAGATGACCTGGAGCCAGTGGGTTTGGCAACGAATATGTAGCGAAGACCAGCCGACTAGAGCATACAGGTCGCAGTGGTGGGTGGTATAAGGGGCTTTGGTAACAAAACGGATGGCACTGTGGTAGACTGCATCCAGTTTGCGGAGTAGACTATTGGAAGCTATTTTGTAAATGACATCGCGGAAGTCGAGGATCGGTAGAATAGTCAGTTTTACGTGGGTATGTTTGGCGGCGTGAGTGAAGGAGGCTTTGTTGCGAAATAGGAAGCCGATTCTAGATTTAATTTTGGATTGGAGATGTTTAATGTGAGTCTGGAAGGAAAGTTTACAGTCTAGCCAGACACCTAGTGATGTAGTGATGCTAGTCGGGCGGGCGGGTGTGGGCAGCGAACGATTGAAAAGCATGCATTTGGTTTTACTAGCGTTTAAGAGCAGTTGGAGGCCACGGAAGGAGTGTTGTATGGCATCGAAGCTCATTTGGAGGTTAGTTAACACAGTGTCCAAAGAAGGGCCAGATGTATACAGAATGGTGTCATCTGCATAGAGGTGGATCAGGGAATCACCCGCAGTAAGAGCGACATCATTTATATATACAGAGAAAAGAGTCGGCCTGAGAATTGACCCCTGTGGTACCCCCATAGAGACTGCCAGAGGTCCGGACAACAGGCTCTCCGATTTGACACACTGAACTATGTCTGAGAAGTAGTTGGTGAACCAGGCGAGGCAGTCATTTGAGAAACCAAGGCTGTTGAGTCTGCCGATAAGAATACGGTGATTGACAGAGTGGGGGGGGGGTGAGCTGTTGGCCGGGATGGGGTAGCCATTATCGTGGATTTATCGGTTATCAGGGATTTATCGGTGGTGACAGTGTTACCTAGCCTCAGTGCAGTGGGCAGCTGGGAGGAGGTGCTCTTATTCTCCATGGACTTTACAGTGTCCCAAAGTCTTTTGGAGTTAGGATGCAAATTTCTGTTTGAAAAAGCTTGCCTTTGCTTTCCTGACTGAATGCGTGTATTGGTTCCTGACTTCCCAGAAAAGTTGCATATCGCGGGGTCTATTCGATGCTAGTGCAGTCCGCCACAGTGCTGTTGAGGGCAGTCAGGTCTGGAGTAAACCAAGGGCTATATCTGTTCTTAGTTCTACATCTTTAAAAGGGGGCATTTAAGATGGTGAGGAAATTACTTTTAAAGACCAATCAGCCATCCTTGACTGACGGGATGAGGTCAATATCCTTCCAGGATACCCGGGCCAGGTCGATTAGAAAGGCCTGCTCGCAGAAGTGTTGTAGGAGTGTTTTACAGTGATGAGGGTTGTTTGTTTGACCGCGGACCAGTTTAGGAATATCCCAGTTTAGGACACAAAACAGAATGAACTCTGAAGATAGATGGGGGGCAATCAATTCACATATGGTATCCATGGCACAGCTGGGAGCTAAGGGGGGTCTATAACAGGTGGCAACAGTGAGAAACTTAATTCTGGAGAGATTCATTTTTAAAATTAGAAGCTCGAACTGTTTGGGCATAGACCTGGAAAGTATGACAGAACTTTGCAGGCTATCTCTGGAGTAGATTGCAACTCCTCCCCCTTTGGCAGTTCTATCTTGATGGAAAATGTTGTAGTTGGGTATGGAAATCTCTGAATTTTTGGTGGCCTTCCTAAGCCAGGATTCAGACACGGCAAGGACATCAGGGTTGGCGGAGTGTGCTAAAGCAGAGTGTAAAACAAACATAGGGAGGAGGCTTCTGATGTTAACATGCATGAAACCAAGGCTTTTACGGTTACAGAAGTCAACAAATGAGAGTGCCTGGGGACACGCAGGGCCTGGGTTAACCTCCACATCACCCGAGGAACATAGGAGGAGTAGGATGAGGGTACGGCTAAAGGCTATCAAAACTGGTTGTCTAGTGTGTTGGGGACAGAGAATAAAAGGAGCAGATTTCTGGGTGTGGTAGAATAGATTCAGGGCATGTACAGACAGGGGTATGGTGGGGTGCGGGTACAGTGGAGGTAAGCCCAGGCACCGAGTGATAAGAGAGGTTGCATCTCTGGATGGGCCAGTTATGCTGGGTGAGGTCACCGCATGTGTGGGAAGTGGGACAAAGGAGGTATCTGAGGCATGTTGAGTGGGACTAGGGGCTCTGCAGTAAATTGACATTTGACATTTGAGAGAGACATAAAGCGAGGCATAAAGCAATCACAAGTGTTGATTGGGAGAGCTAGCTAAGACAACAATGGGTAAGACAACTAAGACAACAACAGCTAATCAGCTAAGACAACAACAACAGGTAAAATGACGATGAATGGGCAGAGGGTCGGTTAACTACACACTGGGCCTGAATTCGAGGCAGGGGCCGACAGATAAACAAAAACTAAAAACAAAATGGAGTACAGTGATTAATGAACAGTCCACTCGGTAGCAGCTAGCTAGCAGCAATGATCCGATGCAAAGGTCCAGAGCTTACAGCAAGGATCCGGTGGAGTAGTGGATTCTAGCCGTGTTGGGGGTAGTAGCCGAGTGATCACAGAGTAGGCCGGGAGGTGGCCCTGGTTCAGGGCCAGCTTCGGGGCTGGGTCACTCGGTGGCAGCTAGCTAGCTGTGATGATCAGGAGTAATGTTCCAGAGTTTACGGCAGGAATCAGGCATTGTAGTGGAGAAAACAGTCCGATACAGGCAGGCTGGCAAGTATTATCCAGGCTAAAAAAAAAACGTCTGGTGTCTGTGCAGAAGGTAAGGGCCGCTAGCAGTGGCTAACAATGGCTAATTAGCTGGTTAACTTCTGATGGCTAGCTCCTGGGTTCTGGCTTGTATGGTCCTCCTCCTCTCAAGACCACGATTCTGTTGTCCTATAAGAGACTTGTCAAAGTCTGCCACATAGGGAGCCTTTCTGACCCTGTCACCTGTGCTGTGCTTATGGGGACCTGAATGGGCCTATATTGGGGCATCTAGGCATCTAGCTCTGTCATGAACAATGATATTTGGCCCTGACACCCACCCAGTCCCACACAGCACTCAGATGTGACAGTGAGAGACTCCGTAGCCCAAGGGCATTTTCATTACAGGGTTATGTGTGCCCCGGTCCCCTAGCTCTGAGACTGGGTGAAAAGAGTGAGAGGGACATGCAGCTCCCATTGTGACACTCAGTTTATAATGGTTTCCCCTATAGCCTCCTACGGGACAACTGCTTCCTTCCTGGCTGATTCTCAAGATGTCAAGGAGGCAAATTGGGATTGGGAGAATGTCATATGGTCAGATCAAACAAAAATATAACTTTTTGGTAAAAACTCAACTCGTCGTGTTTGGAGGACAAAAAATGCTGAGTTGCATCCAAAGAACACCATACCTACTGTGAAGCATGGGGGTGGAAACATCATGCTTTGGGGCTGTTTTTCTGCAAAGGGACCAGGCGACTGATCCGTGTAAAGGAAAGAATGAATGGGGCCATGTATCGTGAGATTTTGAGTGAAAACCTCCTTCCATCAGCAAGGACATTGAAGATGAAACGTGGCTGGGTCTTTCAGCATGACAATGATCCCAAACACACCGCCCGGGAAACGAAGGAGTGGCTTCGTAAGAAGCATTTCAAGGTCCTGGAGTGGCCTAGCCAGTCTCCAGATCTCAACCCCATAGAAAATCTTTGGAGGGAGTTGAAAGTCCGTGTTGCCCAGCAACAGCCCCAAAACATCACTCTTCTAGAGGAGATCTACATGAGAGAGAGAGAGAGAGAGAGAGAGAGAGAGAGAGAGAGAAACAAAAACCCAAAGATCAATTTGAAAACACTATCCCACGATTGGAAAGCATATTGAATTGCAAATAACTTGAAATTGATAACGGTTTGGAGATCTCAGTCCAAAAACATCAACCATTCAAGGGGTGATGCTATTTTCAAAGAAACCTCAATTTTATTATCTTTTGTATCAGTATTCCTGCTTAGGGCAATGGCCTGTTGACAGGGTCCTCTCTTTCAGCGCATAGCGCCATAGGCTAGCCTAGGAAAAATATGGCACCCTACTACTGAATGATAACAATGTAACACCAACTGGAAGGCTCTGCTGGAGAAGGTTTTTTGTATTTTGATTTCACAGAAAATACTGTACGGGATAAAGAGAGTCTCTGAAATTAATTGGAAGATAAACCTATCCAATGCCTTGCCTGCAATGTCTATATCCATCAAACTGGCTAATGATATTGACATGTTTCCTAAAACCCTTCAATCGTTCACTAGAATAGGTGTTATAATATCATTTGACTTGTCTGCATCAAAACATAAAGAACGTCCTCACATGTATTCGAGAATAGATCATAGCTGCTGTGTGTGTGTCAATGGGTCCTGACATTTCCCTTTAACTTGTAGAGCAATATCCTAATTTACAACCCAAACAGGCGCCACTAACCTAATGACGAGTGGCCATTTTGTTTTGGAGGGAAAACCTTCAGATAAATGGCATGTTTACGTGTAAGGGCTCGTCTCCCTCACAGAGGTGACAGTGGTTGTTTTATCAGGCAAACATAATTAATGGCAGAGCGTGAGGAAACGTGTTACTGGTTTATGGATTCCTGATGGTAATCTCGGGGATTAATTATGTGATATATGCTCCTTGTTAAGGTAATCGCAGCTCGGGTAAATACAATACATGAACTTTGATAACGAACTGTCAGCCGCGTCCCTTAGCCTCCGTAAATCAATTTGCCCCAGGTTCCCAAGTCATTCGTAGAGAACGCCATTTCAGTCAGTCGCCGACGACCTCTTCGAAAGAGATACCAGGGGTTGTGAAGCGCATTTGTGGAAACGGAGAAAGGATTGTGAAAATGGTTACAATGAATATGATGTTAATGCGACAGTAAACGGAGTCGTAAAGAGTGAGGCGATCGCTCGTCGTTCGTACTCCAATTAGGCGTCCATCATGTCGTGGTGTTTAGAACCATGCATATATTCACGGTTTCATCTACATTGAAATTGGGGCATAGGGGGGATATCATTCACATGTGGAACAGTTCATTTATTGAGATGAAAATGGATTTTATCGAGGTGAGCTGAGGTGGCGTGTGTGATAGAAAAGCATGTCAGTAGTGGTGGGGGACATTAAAGAATCGCCACTCTCCACCAAGGGTGTTTAGCGAATAAACAAGCCGCCATGCCTCCGAGGGCCTATATTTCCCCCGGAATAATACATGGGTTGAGGGGGTAGATGCTAATGGAGCTGGGCTGAGGCCATCAAGATCCCACGTGGCGAGCTGAAATGTCCCTCCCTCACCTCATACACACACAACACCAGCCCTCCCAGGCAATGGCGAGTGGTGTGGCAAGATTTACTCGTGTAGACACAGCCCTGTCGTGGGCCCTCTTCTCCATATGGCTCAAATCAAACATGTAAACAGGGACCCTGCAGGAGGGGATGAATCAAAACCACCTCTGTGCAGGGTGGCGTGTGCATGTGTGTTATTGCCTGTGTTTGCACACGCGCGCGTGTGTGTTGTTGTCTCTCTCGCGCGCGTGTGTGTGTGTGCTTGTGAGAGTCCTTTCTGCCATTGCCTGTCAGTGTGTGTGTGTGTGTGTGTGTGTGTGTGTGTGTGTGTGTCCATGTGTGAGTGTGTCCCTGGCATCTTCCTTTCTCGCTCTCTCTCCCTCCTCTACTGGTGTGTATAAGAAAACAAAGCACAGCTCTTCTTAGAGACAGTGATCTATGATCTGCCTCTCCTCTGTGTATGTTTGTGGCACATTCACCAGGAATATACATGAATCTGTGTGATGAAAAATGCATTTACTCCTTCGCTTTTAACCAAATTAACCAGGGAGCAAAGTGACACATTGTTGTGACAACGGCCATTTGTGTGAGGTGGTTCCCTGTTGATGAATATATGTCATTACTATGATGTGGCACAGAGGTAGCATTGGAAAGGGAGGGCTTGAGAAACCATTAATAGTCAGTCCGATAGACACGGAATATGAAAAACAGTCATAGAAGTTTTTTTGTTTACCACGGTGGATCTGATATGTTATTGTTGTTTTGTTTAGCTGGACATTATAGGTCTGTCTGTCACATGTCCCATTTGCTGTACCTATCGAAGCGTGCGCACACACAACGCTCCATAAGTGGACCTGTATTACTCATCGTATCCCACTTACCATTAGAACCTAAACACACTCACCTGCACACACACGCGCGCACACACACGTTTCTGTCTGTGCTCTATGCCTTTGTCATCGGTTTACCCAGCAGACTCTCTCTCTCTCTCTCTCTCTCTCTCTCCGGTCTGCTAGTCAGTGATTAGGACCTCTTGGGGTGAGAACGGTCACAGCTACACACACACACACACACACAGCCATATTCCCCAGTGGAGTGAAAGAGGTCGTTCACACAGCCACTGGGCGTGCTGTGGTCTCCAATAGGGCCTAGCGGTGCAAGGGATGCGCCGGGACCGCCATTGTCCCATATTAATACGCTATCGACCTGCCAGGACACGCTTTGTCAATGGGCGGGCAGCCGGTCGGGCTCCCTCACCCCTTTTAGTCGGCCATATTGACGTGTAAGCACCAGAGGAAGGAGGTAATGGATAATGGATACATAGTGGCAATCGGAGCCTCTGCCTGAGTCGGCCACGCTTGGGAACGGGGGGTGGGTGGTTATTTTGGGGTTTCACTTACTGTAAAGCGTCCCTTTGAGCCACCAAAGGGCCGGGAGTCAGAGGGAAAAAAACGCCGGTCGACATCACGATGCAACATCACAAATGGAGGTCTCACTAGAGGCGGACTGCTATTTAGGCTGGTGCCGACATGATGGATTATTTCAACTCCCTCTGTCTCCAGCCGTGCGTTTCGCCTCCATACCGAATTGGCAAATACAAATGTATATATTTATATTGGGTTTGAGATATACAGGCTGGGTTTGTTTCAGCAGTTTTCTCTCCCCAGATGCTATTGTGTCCGTAAATACCTCCAGGCAGCCATGTCAGGGATTTATGTGAAGGTGACAGAAACGAGACCTCGCTGTCCTCACTGTCCTCAACATTTCAGGGGACAACTGATGTCAACTCAACATTTGTGTAAAAAATGGCCATGCTTAAACGTGTATGAATGCGTGCATCTTGTCTTATTCAAGCTTGGTCAAAAAGTTTCGCTGATCCAATTGAATCCCACCTGCGCACAGAATAGCAATGGTTCACAGTTCACATATCCTATACTTCAAACCAGGTGACGCAAAACGTCAATGTCACTTGACCTGCTGTATGTGTTCATAGCTACAAGAGCTTTGAAAACTCAATTTGTCACATCTACATTGCCCTCTTGTTGATTGAACAAAGGCCTCTGTTAATAATGTCAGATTAACGTTTCCATCTACGTCTCGGAGTGGTTCCGGAGCTGACCCCATAATAATCTGTTCATCGACCCTAAATGGAACAGGACCAAGCTACGCAGAGGTCGGCCCAGAAAACAGAAGGTTAGCGTGCTCTACCACAATGCAAGTCTAATTCTTCTCCTCGGTTGAAAGCTCAAGGAGATTGCCTGACACACACAGGCCTGGTGTATGACCGTCGTGTGGCGCGAGCCCCCCTGGGAAAGAGTTTTGCTTGGCTGCGGCGTGCTGACGAGAACAAGTGGACCATGCAGCCAGCCAGGACCCTGAAGCAGTCAGCATATGCCGTGAGAGCTGACCTAGAAGCTGCAGGTTGGGGTCAGACTAACATTCACACCACAGCTGGAAAGTGAGAGAGTTAGCGAGAGAGATCGAGAGATTGAAGATGGTAGAGGGAAAATAACCCAGCATAACATTTTCCGCCTAGCGTATTAGTGCCGCCTCAGCAACCGCAGCATTTCCTTCCAACCCTATTTTGAGTGTAAATATATTTGCTGTATCCCAGATCAACGCGATGTGACCAACGTAAACAGAGGTTATGGTTATTTTTATGGCGAAGAGGATGGATAATCTAATCTGAAAGGGCAAGCAGTGGTGAGTCAGCGGAGGGATATGAAGTGAGGTGAGGTTAGGTCCAGTCTTATCTGTGCGTCAGCCATACTGTCCCCATGGTGAGAGAGAGACCCGAGACCCTCTCTGATGTTGGTTGGGCAAGGGATTTACCTCACTGGACTTACTGAAAATAGGGTGACATCACTGGTTGGTGCTGATAAACAAGAGGTTGAGGCATTCGGCAATGTGGCGGTTTGATAAATGAGACACATTAGATCAAATGAGGGTGAGGGACACTTAAAACATTCTGGGGAAGGGTGCGAGGGGGAAGGGTTGGTGGGGGTTAAGGAAGGGGTCTGTCAGACATGTTGTGGCCACGTGGATAAGATGAAGTCGACATGACACTTTATGAAACTTTATGCAATGTGTGTATATATCCCGATGAGCATCATCAAAGTTAATGGTTCCAGTCCTTGGCCCGTGAAGAGGGTCAAGTATGATGTCTCCCTTTTTTTACACCCAGTACGAATGCAATCCATTTAATGCAATCATTTCCTGCATTGACGCGTCATCATTACCATAAAGGCGGATTGATTCACCATCCGGGCGTAACGCCGAAGATACAAGGAAATAAAATAATGCAAAGGGACAGCTCATTAATTTCTGATGCACTCGCGCCCGACCTGAGTTTTACGCTGCCTGCTGGACATTTACTGCTTTGACAGACTAAACCAAGCGCGGTCCTAATTTGTATCATCTCAGATTTGTTTTTGTTTTGGCATCATCTCTATTCTTTATGGAGAATTCCAGAGTGGACAGATTCATCTGGCGGGTCGTCCGGAATGCTGATGGACTCTGGCTCCAGGTTTTCTGGGAATGGCCACAGGATGTTTATGATTATTGGAGCTTTTCTTGGTCAATGTTTTCTTCCCTCCTCTCTCTTACTCTTTCTCTGCATCTCTCTCTCTCTCTCTCTCTCTCTCTCTCTGTCTCTCTCTCTGTCTCTCTCTCTCTCTCTCTGTCTCTCTCTGTCTCTGTCTCTGTCTCTCTCTCTCTGTCTCTCTCTCTCTCTCTCTGTCTCTCTCTCTCTCTCTCTCTCTCTCTCTCTCTCTCTCTCTCTCTCTCTCTCTCTCTCTCTCTCTCTCTCTCTCATGTGTCTCTTCCCCATCGGTCTCTATCAATGTATCTCTCTCTCCCCTCTCACTCTACATCTCTCTCTTTCTGTCACTCTCTTTCCCCTCTCTCGCTCTGCATACCTCTCTACTACTCCTCTCTCTCTAGCTATAGCTCTCTCCCTCTCGCTCTCTCTTTCCCCTCTCTCGCTCTGCATACCTCTCTACTACTCCTCTCTCTCTAGCTATAGCTCTCTCCCTCTCGCTCTCTCTTTCCATCTCTCTCAGCTCTCAGATGTGCTCCCTGAAGGTTGTAAATCTCAGGCCACACCAGGTCTCAGCAGAGTCACAGTCACACCGATTTCTGATGCGCTGCAACACTCTAGACTAGTAAAAGGCCAAACCACTCTCAGTGGACACAAATGACATGCAGTGAGAGGGATAACGCATTAAGATGATATTCACAGTATACGAGTACATTTGATCGAGTCAAGTGTTCAAAGCGCAGATTGCTTACTTGTGCAAGAGGAAGCCGTTCTGTACAGGGGGCCTATTCATGGTCATTGGTTGACCATTGGCTCTTTAATGTGATATTTAATTCATCACAGTGGCTACTATTCCTCTCTCTGGTTGACTGGGGTCAGATTGTTTGGTGTTTGTTGGTCGAGGTTTAAGTTAACCTATTCCTGGGATGTCATGTGAGTTATTGATGTCAATAAGGTATATTTTGGCCCAGCGCAGACATGCCGTTGCCCTCCGCTCCCAGATGGTGTCGACTTATTCCTCTAGCACCTATTTCTCCCACATCTGTTCTCATGTAGCCGTTTGCAGGGTGCTTTTTAAAAGCCACCGTAATCCCATTAAACTGACAGAGCCATTTTTAGTGGGCAACTAATCAAATGATTCCAAACTCTCTCGCCAAGGTGACGCGACAATGCACACCAAATAAAATTTGACACTGCAAATCTGCGACGGCAGAGGAGTTTAAAGCCACCGAACGGGAAAGTTCACCCCACCTGCAGTCCCTCCCTTCAGAAGTAGTGGCTTGAGTTTGCGTGGGGGGAGGCAGTTTAGTTGTTTTGTTTTTATTTCGGTATCTCGATGTTGGTTCGGTAGGGGGTGGAGAGGATTATGTGAGTAAGTCGGTAGTAAAAGTAGAACACGGTTTAGGTGTTTACTTTGGGAAAGTACGTTTTGCAAGGATATTATCAGTGGATCCTCTGGATATATTAGATTAGGACTGTAGACTACCTTTCATACATAGTATTTCACTCGCTGTAGAAATTTAGATGGAATATCTCAAGACAGGGTTTGGTATCTCGTCAATTTATCATTACATTCTGTCACGTTTGCTGGAATAAATGTCGGACCAAGGCGCAGCGGATGTTGAGTTCCACATTATTTATTAGAAGGTGAAACTAAGCAAAGACAAAAACAAATAAACAATAAACTGACAACGAACCGTGACTACAGAGATGCTACGTGCACTAACTCAAAACAATATCCCATAAACACAGGTGGGAAAAACAGCTACTTAAACATGATCCCCAATTAGAGACAACGATTGCCAGCTGCCTTTAATTGGGAATCATACACAATCACCAACATAGAAAAACAAACCTAGAACACCACATAGAAATAATAAACTAGACTAACCCCCCCCCCCCCCCAGTCACGCCCTGACCTACTCTACCATTGAAAATAAGGACTCTCTAAGGTCAGGACTTGACACAGTCATTCAATGGAACATAGTTGCCATTTAGAAAGTAGGTCATTCACAAAGTCAGCGTCAAACTCAAAAGTGCATAATGATAGAAATGACAAGCCAATCCCCAGGTGACTGCCTTTTTTTGGGGTGGGATGGCAACTCACATGCTTGTCGCTGTTGCGTCATACTCATACGATAACTAAAAGCATATCTTTTTGTTGTTGTTGTTTCTCTGTAATACTTCTATCCACCTAGCATTTTTATGAAGTTGGCTTAAGCTAGACAAGATAGGTTCCCAATATCCCAACCTCATAACTAGCTGCCAAGAAGCCATTTTCAGCTGCCAAGAAGCAACTTGTCTAACTATCTTAGCTGGCATGCCTGCAGGCAAGGTTGGTAGAAAAGCAAGCCATACCTAAATGTTCTGAAGAAGGCTGACATTCCTTTCAATCTTTTACCCAGATTTCTGCAGAGAAGCATATTTATTTTCTTTAAAAAAAAAAGAACCACCAGTCAGGTTACAGACAGCTCACCAGGTATGCTTAAATATGCAGAATCTTTTATTAATTTTTTACATAGAATTAAGCATAATGATTATGGCTCTAGATTGCAGGAAGAAACTGTTTCAGTTGTTTGAAAAATGCTAAATTCTCGAACTCACATGCTTTGTGCCCCCTCAGATTTTTGGGGTGCATGACTCCTCCGGTTGCCAAGGAGATTTTGCATTTTGGAAATGTTCATCTGTGAAAAAACATACAGTAGCATGTCATGTGATTAAAACAGGGAAGGCGTAAGCCAGTTAGATTGTTTGTTTGAGATACAGCGCTTGTATGCGTTTGTCGTATGCACATTTACAGGTGTGTGTGTGCGTGCATGTGTGTATGTGTACCTGTACCTGTGTATCTTTGCTGTGATTGCAAATGTGACTGATGACTTTCATTAACACTAGTAGAGAAGGATTAGGTCTCTTTGGTCTGGCCCGCTCCCGTTCATACTTTCCTTTAATGATTTTCTCCCCCTCCCCTCCTCTCTCCTCAAGGTTGACCTTGTCAGTCTTTACAAAAGCTCTTGCCTGTGACACACACACACAAACACTCTCTCTCTCTCTCTCTCTCTCTCTCTCTCTCTCTCTCTCTCTCTCTCTCTCTCTCTCTCTCTCTCCGACACACTCACTCATTCTCACACTCTCAACTCCAGCCCCAAGTGTGTGTGTGTGTGTGTGTGTGTGTGTGTGTGTGTGTGTGTGTGTGTGTGTGTGTGTGTGTGTGTGTGTGTGTGTGTGTGTGTGTGTGTGTGTGTGTGTGTGTGTGTGTGTGTCACATAGCCAGGCGTAAAAGTTAAAGTCTGAAACTAGATCCCGCACATTCTGGTCTGTTGAGAATTTTTTTATGTTGGGGGAGGTTCTCTTCTGCACTGTTCAACCAATCCAGTAAAAGTGGAGGAGGAGCTAAGATGGAGTGTCACCTTGTTAACGTCCAAAAGTGGATGCTGCATCACAAGCTCTCTCTTCCATTTCCCACGAAGACTGGAACTACTACTCTGTGTGTTACGCTCCTTTTAATATCAATGAAGCATAAGCAAATCATTTATAAACAGTGTTATCTGGCCGTTTGGAACAATTCTTTCCTCCTGCCCGTCAACTCTTTGCATACAAAACTATTAGTGATAGCGAAGAGAGGGGAGGAGAGAGAGATATTCGTTCAGGTTGTAAAATGCCAGAATCCCCCTGAGATTGATGAAGTGCTTAATAGATGTTGCAGGTTGACGTTTATTGTCATGAGTCTTCCACCCAGCAAACCAGTTAAAGAACTCAGAAAGGCTTTTCTGTCAACATTCTTGCAACATCAAAGGAATGTTTAATGCACCCTGATACAAACATTATCTGAATGTCAGCGCAACTGGGCAGTTTTCGTGTTTTGGGAATCAATCTCTTGCCATATACCCACAATGTTTCCACAACCTAAAGAAACATTCTGGGAACCTTTTAAAGAACAGTTCTTATAACATCAGGTGAATGTTTTTTGTACCCTAAAAGAAACATTGTAGAATTATCCGCACAACTGGACAGTTTTGGGAACATATGTTTTGTGATGTTCCCACCAGACTGTTCCCACAACCTAATGAAACATTCTGGGAACCTTTAAAAGAACAGTTCTTGCAACAATCAGGCAAACGTTTTATACAAACATTCTATAATCATCAGCACAACTGGTCAGATTTTGTGTTATGAGAATATTTGCCGTGGCCTACAGTAACGAATATTCTGGGAACATTTTTTGTTCTTAATTTAAGATTCGGGTTCGGCATTAGGGTTAGCAGTGTGGTTAAGATTAGGGACAAGGTTAGGGTTAGGTTTAAAATGAGATGATATGACTTTGTGCCAGCTAATGACCACTCTGCAGAGCTGCCTCCAGAAAATGATTGATGACGAAAAACGCTAACCTGCCAACTCAACTGTCTTCTGTGATTTGAACCTACGCACACCATCAGACTCAAACTGATACAGAAATTGGAAACACACACACACAACTATTCTGACTGTCGAAAAAGTCCCAGCTAATATGGAAAACTGCTTAATGTCAATTCTGTGGGGTAAATGCCTACGTGGTTTTCTTCTAAACATGATTCATGTAGCTAGTCTATTCAGCATGTAGGAAATTGTGGTAAGGATGTCCGATGAGTATGTTGAGATGATCTTGCTTTTAATCAAACGTAGCACTTTACTGAGGGTGATTTCAAAGGATGGTCTACTCCAAGAGTTCTCCAGACGTTGTCAGACCTCAAAAGTGGTGTAGCGTCAAGAAGAGTCTCCCTCCCACGGCACCGTTTGTCTCGATCCAGTTATATGCTTCAACCTTATGCATGGAAAAGATCAGCACCGAATAAACTCAGTGTTACTGATCATTTGGAACACCCCAGCAGTTCCCTTTTGAGGTAGCACTAGACGTAACCCTGCTGGATGATTCGGTGTACTCTACTCGGACACGGTATCTGGCCTTCTTTCTGCTCGTCTTTGTATTTCAGCTGAGGTGAGCGTCGAGCAAGCTTTTAATGAGGTCTAATAGCTGAGCCAGAGCTCTGGACTCCCGACACAGTTCGTTCTCACCTTCAACATCCCAACAAACTCATTCATCACATCTTGCCAAGCATACTGCATAGGTCACTCGTGATGCAACAGCAATAGTCACTCCATGATTGTAATGGCAATAGAGCTACGGGCTGCATCCCAATTGGCACCCTGTTGCCTACGTAGTGCATTCTTTTTGTACCAGGGCCCATAGGGCTAGGGAGTAGGGTGCCATTTGGGACACGGCCACAGTATGAGGAGCAGAGCAGCAGGTTCACTTTGTTTCTGAGCACTATCAGATGCAGCATGGGGAAATACCCCTATGTATTTGTCTATCTCAAGGTTGCGATTCGCAAAGGTCATGGTTGTCATTAAAAAGTGATGCGTCAATAGATGGGGGTTAGTTTCACAAAGGTGCATTTGAATGAATCTTTATGTCGGGTACATAAACCTGTAGGGGTTATGAAAACCTAATGTAGCTACATACTGTACACACAACCCCCCAGTTACTTCACTTCTCACTTTTCGGATGAATTCCAACTTCCCCTGTTATCTTTAGGTGTCCTCTGTGGGTTCGGTAGATACATTGTACCAATAAGCCTTAAGGGTATTTGGGAGGCGTCCAGCTCCCATCTGACATAACATAGGTGTTTTGAAGAGCACAGGAAAACAGCATACGTGGAATTGAGGGCATACCTTTCTAGATGATAGCCTTGGGGAGTTAATGCAAAGAACCTTGCCGTTTGCTTAGCTAAACTTTGTTGATCCGCCTTGTATGCATTTATAGATCTTTTTATGTTGCACTTGATTTTGATTGTCCTGCTTGTACTGTCATACTGTAATAAGCCTTGGCTAAGTATGCCTGTTACACTTTTTGCTGAAATACCTAAATTGCACATTAATGTGTGTTTATAAAACAGCTGTCAATACCATGTAATTACATTGTAACTGCATATGTAACTACCATGTGAAATCAGAATTTAAAGGGACACTTGGGCCTACATTATTAATCGCACTGTATGTATATGTTTGGGGTATGCCTCTGTGCCTCTGTTTATTTGCCCCTCTAAAGCACAGTAGTTTCTGTAGCATTACTGTGTTATCTGCTAACCATTCCTCTGATGGCTCTTGATTGAAATGCCAAGTCTGAGGCTCTGTGCTCACCCACACATGTAAACGCTGTTACAGAATGTAACTTATTCCCTCAAAGGAGCTTGTTTTCTCTCTTCAGACAGACTGAGATTATGAGTTCGTTCAAATTCTGGACTGGCAGCTTTTGAAGAAAGCTGTTTTCAAGGAGATGCGAGGGGAAAATAAATTGTTAGTAAGCATTAATATGCATAATTAATTTTGTTGTTATCCACATATTTGAGCAACGGAGGGAAAAGCACAGACTGTGAATTTGGAGGCCGGTACGTGACACTTTTTTAACATTTACATTCCAATTCAATTTGCTCGACTGAATATCTGCCTCCTTTTTTGGTGCCGATTTAATTCCGTTTCCTTGTTGTTCATTTTTAAGTTTAATAACATAACCCCAAGGTATTTCTTTTTTTGTCCAGTTAACATGCTGGCATATCTTGAGCAATTTCAGCAGTTATTTTTGTCTGTCCCTTTACAGACCCCCCCCCCCCCCCACCCCCATTCCTGTTCAAGAATACGTTATACAACTAAAAAGGCAAGCTAACCAATATCTACATATCTTGGCTTGCAGCCAGACCTTTGCAAGGATAATCACCCACCATAGGGAATATAGATATTCATGCAGCTCATTATCACAACTCTTTAAATGTGTGCGTGTGCGCACGTGCGCACACACACAATACACACACACACACACGCACACACACACACATTCAAAAGATTACAGGACATATTGCCACAACAACTTGTACATCTAACGTTTCTTGTCTTCTCATCTTCTCAATCAAGCCCAATTTGACACCTGCTCGGTGTATATTGGCACCGCAATGGAGTTTGCAGAACCGCCAGCGAAAGCAGTTTCCAGGTGTTAGCGACACACGCTTGCTGAGGTTTGTCTCGTAGTCATAGGTGGTTCCTGCCTAGCCTCTCTGACACCCCCTCATTACATTAATTAGACCTTGTCAGCCCTCCATGCACAAATGGAGGATTTAGCCAACCTCTCCAAGATGTAGGGCTACTTTGCAAATTGTCACTGATTCATCACCTGATTGTGCTGTGATTATGTTGTCACTGGATGCTGTGATTATGATGGTAGGTAATTGCTGGTGTACATTAGCCGTTGCAGTCCCTCTTGCTCTCTCTTCCTCACCAGGGTATGTAGGGGGGAAAGTATGTGAGAGTGTTTCTCATTTGGAGCCATTTCTGTAACACGTTTCGAAAAGGTGGTCATTTTCTTGAGGATGCGGATGCATTCTCATCCAATGTTGTGTTTGAAAAGTTATCGGACCCTGTGGACTCTTCAAATCTTTCCAGTGTGTTTATAGAGCTAAGAATACACTGCTCCCAGCTAAGAAATCAAATCAAAGTTTATTGTCCGTGTACACAGCAAAAGTTATAGCGAGTGCAGTGAAATGCTTATTAATAATGGCTTCCAGAGAACCGGACAGTTGTCCTATTTGGTTCAGTTGGTAGAGCATGACGTTAGCAATGCAAAGGTTGTGGGTTCGATTCCCGCTGGGACCAACCATACTCACTGTTTGAGTTGGATATAATATATGATAAATTGCATACATTTTATTAACCATACAAAATACTCACTGATATCACAATTAAGTGGTGAGGAATTCTGCAATTTCTTCCAACAGAGCTTTTTTGTTCATGTCCTGTGGTTTGTTTTGCTCTGAGCTTTAATATTTACATTAGCTGAGACCTAAGGTTCCATAGCAGTGCCTGGGAAATTATAGGGACTCCCAGAATTCTTAATGACCTTGTTAAGCTCTCTCTGTCTGTCTGTCTGTGTGTGTGTGTGTGTGTGTGTGTGTGTGTGTGTGTGTGTGTGTGTGTGTGTGTGTGTGTGTGTGCGTGACAGTAGAAAACCAAACGCTCCTGAACAACAACAAGGAAGGAATACATTAAGCAAGGGCATCCTTTACCTTTTTCCCTTGAGCAACTGCTGCATGGATTAATACTACACTCTAAAGCGCTGCAATTTAACAGCATGTGTTGCAATGTGCAGTCAACAAAGCACTAAAACGATGCCCATGTATTACAAAGAGCGAGTGTGGTGGAACAAAACAAAGGGTGAAAAACTACACTTAATGTGCACATTCCTACGGTCCATTACTCAAAGAGCACTAAAGCAGGTTTGATCCTATAGTCCTGTTCTTTTCAGAGTATTAGAGGCGTCTAAATGTCACTTGGCTTCACCAGACTAGTCATAAAGGGATATAGGCCTGTCGGTTGAAGCCTCCATTTTTTTATTTTTTTTATTTCACCTTTATTTAACCAGGTAAGCAAGTTGAGAACAAGTTCTCATTTACAATTGCGACCTGGCCAAGATAAAGCAAAGCAGTTCGACACATACAACGACACATGGAGTAAAACAAACATACAGTCAATAATACAGTAAAAAAAAAAAAATTCTATATACAATGTGAGCAAATTAGGTGAGAAGGGAGGTAAAGGCAAAAAAGGTCATGGTGGCAAAGTAAATACAATATAGCAAGTAAAACACTGGAATGGTAGTTTTGCAATGGAAGAATGTGCAAAGTAGAAATAAAAATAATGGGGTGCAAAGGAGCAAAATAAATAAATAAATTAAATACAGTTGGGAAAGAGGTAGTTGTTTGGGCTAAATTATAGGTGGGCTATGTACAGGTGCAGTAATCTGTAAGATGCTCTGACAGTTGGTGCTTAAAGCTAGTGAGGGAGATAAGTGTTTCCAATTTAAGAGATTTTTGTAGTTCGTTCCAGTCATTGGCAGCAGAGAACTGGAAGGAGAGGCGGCCAAAGAAAGAATTGGTTTTGGGGGTGACTAGAGATATACCTGCTGGAGCGTGTGCTACAGGTGGGAGATGCTATGGTGACCAGCGAGCTGAGATAAGGGGGACTTTACCTAGCAGGGTCTTGTAGATGACATGGAGCCAGTGGGTTTGGCGACGAGTATGAAGCGAGGGCCAGCCAACGAGAGCGTACAGGTCGCAATGGTGGGTAGTATATGGGGATTTGGTGACAAAACGGATTGCACTGTGATAGACTGCATCCAATTTGTTGAGTAGGGTATTGGAGGCTATTTTGTAAATGACATCGCCAAAGTCGAGGATTGGTAGGATGGTCAATTTTACAAGGGTATGTTTGGCAGCATGAGTGAAGGATGCTTTGTTGCGAAATAGGAAGCCAATTCTAGATTTAACTTTGGATTGGAGATGTTTGATATGGGTCTGGAAGGAGAGTTTACAGTCTAACCAGACACCTAAGTATTTGTAGTTGTCCACGTATTCTAAGTCAGAGCCGTCCAGAGTAGTGATGTTGGACAGGCGGGTAGGTGCAGGTAGCGATCGGTTGAAGAGCATGCATTTAGTTTTACTTGTATTTAAGAGCAATTGGAGGCCACGGAAGGAGAGTTGTATGGCATTGAAGCTTGCCTGGAGGGTTGTTAACACAGTGTCCAAAGAAGGGCCGGAAGTATACAGAATGGTGTCGTCTGCGTAGAGGTGGATCAGAGACTCACCAGCAGCAAGAGCGACCTCATTGATGTATACAGAGAAGAGAGTCGGTCCAAGAATTGAACCCTGTGGCACCCCCATAGAGACTGCCAGAGGTCCGGACAGCAGACCCTCCGATTTGACACACTGAACTCTATCAGAGAAGTAGTTGGTGAACCAGGCGAGGCAATCATTTGAGAAACCAAGGCTGTCGAGTCTGCCGATGAGGATGCGGTGGTTGACAGAGTCGAAAGCCTTGGCCAGATCAATGAATACGGCTCCATCTCTTCCAGCTAAATGCCACGGTGTCTTGTTGATGTGCTATATGTGTACAAGGCACTGTGGCCAAGCTAGATTGCGCTGAGGTGCTTGCTGAGTGTCTGTGTGGCTAAATTGGGGAGAGTGAATCTCCCTCCCTCTCTCTCTCTCTCTCGCTCTCTCTCTCTCTCTCTCTCTCTCTCTCTCTGTTATCTTTCTGTCTTTGTCTCTCAATTCAATTTCAATTTAAGGGTTTTATTGACATGGTGAAACATATGTTAACATTGCCATAGCAAGTGAAGTAGATAATAAACTAAAGTGAAATAAACTATCAAAAGTAACAGTAAACATTGCACCCACAAAAGTTCTGAAAGAATAAAGACATTTCAAATGTCATATTATGTGCAAATAGTTAAAGCACGAAATGGAAAATAAATAAACATAAATATGGGTTGTATTTACAAAGGTGTTTGTTCTTCACTGGTTGCCCTTTTCTTGTGGCAACAGGTCACAAATCTTGCTGCTGTGATGGCACACAGTGGTATTTCACCCAGTAGATATGGGAGTTTATCAAAATTGTATAATCTGAGGGAAATATGTGTCTCTAATATGGTCTTACATTTGGCAGGAGGTTAGGAAGTGCAGCTTGGTTTTCACCTTATTTTGTGGGCAGTGTGCACATAGACTGTCTTCTCTTGAGAGCCAGGTCTGCCTACGGCGGCCTTTCTAAATAGCAAGGGTATGCTCACTGAGTCTGTACATAGTCAAAGCTTTCCTTAAGTTTGGGTCAGTCACAGTGGTCAGTTATTCTGCCACTGTGTACTCTCTGTTTAGGGCCAAATAGAATTCCAGTTTGCTCTGTTTTTTTGTTAATTCTTTCCAATGTGTCAAGCAATTATCTTTTTTGTTTTCTCATGATTTGGTTGGGTCTAATTGTGTTGCTGTCCTGGGGCTCTGTGGGGTCTGTGTGTGTTTGTGGGGTCTGCTTCTCCAGGTTCATCTCTATGTAGGTGTTGGCTTTGTTTTGGGAGATTTGGGAATTGCTTCCTTTTAGGTGGTTGTAGAATCTAACAGCTCTTTTCTAGATATTGATAATTAGCAGGCTTTGGCCCAATTCTGCTCTGCATACATTATTTGGTGTTTTACGTTGTACACAGATTATATTTTGGGGGGCATGCATGCGGAGACTCAATTCTTGGTTAGTGAACGGACCCCAGACCTCACAACCATAAAGGCCAATGGGTTATATAACTGATTCAAGTATTTTTAGCCAGATCCTAATCGGTATGTCGAATTCTATGTTCCTTTTGATGGAATAGAAGGCTCTTCTTGCCTTGTCTCTCAGCCCGTTCACAGCTTTGTGGAAGTTACCTGTGGCGCTGATGTTTAGGACGAGTTGTGTATCGTTCTTTGTGTGCTCTAGGGCAACGGTGTCTAGATGGAACTTGTATTTGTGGTCCTGGCGACTGGACCATTTTTGGAATACCATTATTTTTGTCTTACTGAGATTTACTGTCATGGCCCAGGTCTGGCAGAATCTGTGCAGGAGATCTAGGTGCTGCCCTCAGGGTGCTGGCGTCTTGTCTGCTTCGCTCTGAGCATTTACTTGCGCCTGTTTGGCTGACATTGCCTCTGTCAATGCGACACTTCAGTTGTCAGCATTTTTAACAAATGTGGGCTAATTTGCATCTCATTAATCTCCCCTCCCCCTCCTTTCTTGAGGGATTCGACCTTTTTCCCCTTCCTCTTCTGAATCCCCTCTCTCTTTAATGCCATGCTACTGTCTTAATCCAACCTCATTAAAAAAGAGCACTCTTGAAGTTCACAATCCCCCCCACCCATCTTTAACATCGGTGTGCTTCGTCTTAAGCGAATGACTGATAGATGCGCATTTTCCCCCTTCTTTCTTCCTTTCGGGTGGTTGATTAAAAAGCCATGACTCGGACCCTTGATGAGCATATGGATTAAAAGCGCTCGGTGATTGCCTGGCCATTCCCCCCACTCTAATTGAAAGCCTAATGTGCACCCACTACATATTAATTAAAACCAAGAGGTTATAGGCCCAAGGGGCACACCATTAGGGCTCTCATTAAAAATTAATAACCTCACTTAATTATTATTATCGTGTTGTGAATCACATCAGAGGATAAATAAGACAATGGTACCTTTGTCGCTATACCGACCAGACCCCCCCGTCCCCCGCCCCGTCCCCCGCCCCGTCCCCCGTCGGAAAGCATAGACGGCAGTAGTAACTTAAAATGTGTGTGGCACTCTATTTGGCAATTCAGCCAGCTTTTTAATTAAGGAGAAACCAATGTTTATTCCCACACTGAATCCCACTGCAGCGGTCATAATGCATTGGGCGCTTAATCAATGAAACAAACTGGAGGATTAAATGGGAAGTCAATTCATTAAAGAAGAGAGGGGAGTTTGCCGCTACTCGCAGCTGCTCCTCTCTGAGGTGTATGTTCAGAATTTCAACAAACAGATTTTTTTTCTTTTTTTTTCCGGGAATGGCGAAGAGGTCTTCAATTGTGCTACGGCATCATTTGCATATCAATTAAGCCTTGAGCCAATGGAGGACGCTGCACCACCAAAAGAGTTGCTGCTGCGGATCTGTAGAAGTCATTTCTTAAAATATGAAGTCACATCTTGACAAAGGCATCTCGTCCTCAACTGTGGGCACTGGTGCAATTTATCAGTAATACAATAGGGAGCAACTATTGTTGGGATAAGACCTTGGTTGTGCCTCTGGTTCCACAGTTCAGAAGCTGTCTATCCTCAGGACTCAGGCTGTGAACAATATACTCACCCAGTTACCCAGGAAATCTCTGCCAGCAAGGCACAAAATGGCGGCCCAGTCTGAAACTAGATTGATTTCCCCGTATCACTGAGCATCTATATGTTTTATTAATGCAGATTTCAGATTGATGTTACGGAGCATTCCGTTATTAGACTTCCATGGGAATTGCATTGGATTCTCAGCGTGGAGAAGTTTCATTTCACCTCAGTTATTGTATTTGTTCCGACACCTGAGCGTAACCTGTGTCGAGGTTCAGGGATGAGACCCATGAATATATGTTTGATTAATGACATGCTAGCAATCCTGTCAAGTCCAATGGCGTTTAGCACCGCAAAGTCAGAAAAGATGATGATTTCCCTGTGGTGGATGCAAAGGATACAAAGAAAGTATGTTGTTGCTGACAGTTTCCTCAGAGCGAACTCAGCATTGTTTGTCTGGACTTTGTCATTAATACCCTGTATTGTGTATTAATTGGATAATGATAATATCTTCATCGATAGCATTACAGTATATGCATGGCCTTTAATTCAACAATTGGCAGCCCAAAGTGCTTGAACTGAACAGTCTAGAGGAAATGCGAGAAAGCAAAGAATGAAAGCCACTTGTTTTGACTATGAACCAGCCGGGCAATTCCACAATAACAGAGAAATGCTGAGATGCAGATTTTTCCTTTTTAAATGCACAAACAGCACAAACAATCATTCTGTTACCAAACTTCTGCACTGTTCTTCAAGTAAATATGATTTTGTAAAAATGTTCAGTGGAAATTGTTAAAAGTAGTCATTCTGCATAGAATGAGACACTCAAGTGTTTTAGTACTATACAATGATGGAAATAATCATGGCCTCTAAACCTTCAAGCTGCATACTGGACCCTATTCCAACTAAACTACTGAAAGAAAGAGCTGCTTCCTGTGCTTGGCCCTCCGATGTTGAACATAATAAACAGCTCTCTATCCACCGGATGTGTACCAAACTCACTAAAAGTGGCTGTAATAAAGCCTCTCTTGAAAAAGCCAAACCTTAACCCAGAAAATATAAAAAAACTATCGGCCTATATCGAATCTTCCATTCCTCCCCCAAAAAAATAGCAGCAACTCACTGCCGTCCTGAAGACAAACAATGTATACGAAATGCTTCAGTCTGGTTTTAGACACCATCATAGCACTGAGACTGCACTTGTGAAGGTGGTAAATTACCTTTTAATAGCGTCAGACCGAGGCTCTGCATCTGTCCTCGTGCTCCTATACCTTAATGCTGCTTTTGATACCATCGATCACCACATGCTTTTGGAGAGATTGGAAACCCAAATTGGTCTACATGGACAAGTTCTGGCCTGGTTTAGATCTTATCTGTCGGAAAGATATCAGTTTGTCTCTGTGAATGGTTTGTCCTCTGACAAATCAACTGTAAATTTTGGTGTTCCTCAAGGTTCCGTTTTAGGACCACTATTGTTTTCACTATATATTTTACCTATTGGGGGATGTCATTCGAAAACATAATGTTAACTTTCACTGCTATGCGGATGACACACAGCTGTACGTTTCAAGGAAACATGGTGAAGCCCCAAAATTGCCCTCGCTAGAAGCCTGTGTTTCAGACATAAGGAAGTGGATGGCTGCAAACTTTCTACTTTTAAACTCGGACAAAACAGAGATGCTTGTTCTAGGTCCCAAGAAACAAAGAGATCTTCTGTTGAATCTGACAATTCATCTTTATGGTTGTACAGTCGTCTCAAATGAAACTGTGATGGACCTCGGCGTTACTCTGGACCCTGATCTCTCTTTTGACGAACATATCAAGACTGTTTCAAGGACAGCTTTTTCCATCTACGTAACATTGCAAAAATCTGAAACTTTCTGTCCAAAAATGATGCAGAAAAATGTATCCATGATTTTGTTACTTCTAGGTTAGACTACTGCAATGCTCTACTTTCCGGCTACCCGGATAAAGCACTAAATAAACTTCAGTTAGTGCTAAATACGGCTGCTAGAATCCTGACTAGAACCAACATTTTTTATCATATTACTCCAGTGCTAGCCTCCCTACACTGGCTTCCTGTTAAGGCAAGGGCTGATTTCAAGGTTTTACTGCTAACCTACAAAGCATTACATGGGCTCGCTCCTACCTATCTTTCCGATTTGGTCCTGCCGTACATACCTACACGTACGCTACGATCACAAGACGCAGGCCTCCTAATTGTCCCTAGAATTTCTAAGCAAACAGCTGGAGGCAGGGCTTTCTCCTATAGAGCTCCATTTGTATGGAATGGTCTGCCTACCCATGAGAGAGACGCAGACTCGGTCTCAACCTTTAAGTCTTAACTGAAGACTCATCTCTTCAGTCGGTCATATGATTGAGTGTAGTCTGGCCCAGAAGTGTAAAGGTGAACGGAAAGGCTCTGGAGCAACGAACTGCCCTTGCTGTCTCTGCCTGGCCGGTTCCCCTCTCTCCACTGGGATTCTCTGCCTCTAACCCTATTACAGGGGCTGAGTCACTGGCTTACTGGTGCTCTTCCATGCCGTCCCTAGGAGGGGTGCGTCACTTGAGTGGGTTGAGTCACTGATGTGATCTTCCTGTCTGGGTTGGCTCCTCTCTAGGTTTCTTCCTAGGTTTTGGCCTTTCTAGGGAGTTTTTCCTTGCCACGGTGCTTCTACACCTGCATTGCTTGCTGTTTGGGGTTTTAGGCTGGGCGTTTGTACAGCATTTTGAGATATCAGCTGATGTAAGAAGGGCTAAATAAATACATTTTGATTTGATTTGATAGAGTTGTATGGTTTGTTTTACTTTGCGATCATTGGTCTTTGTTTGACATACATTTTAAAGTGAAAAATCTCAGCATCACTCTATTCCCGTGGAATTGCCCTGCCCAAACACAACACAAGGCAGACAATGTTTTCCCAGCATCAGATGCCTTTACACCGGCCGCATTGCATTCGAGGCCACCCCTTGCCAAACACTATAACACGGATTTCCCCAGAGGTCCTTCCTTCTTCGTACACCATGCAAGCATCCTCGGCCTAGAGCACACAACGTGAAATAAAACGATTCTGAGGAATTCCAATCATAACATCCGTTTGGTGCGATGGCGATTTGTGGGATGAGATAGCGGCGACAGAGGCAGAGGAAAAAAAGAAAGGGATAAAGAAAGCAAGGGGTTGGGATTGAGGAAGAAGAGAGGAGAGGCTAAAGAAAGAAAGAAAGAAAGAAAGAAAGAGGCCAAAGCGGGCAGCCCTGTCGCATTCCTCATAAGAATTATTCAAGGAGAAATGGCACCTGGCCTGAGGGAAATCAGTGCTGCCTTCAGCTGGATTACTCCTGGCACTATCCGGACACAGTCTTGTTTGATGTCCCTCGCCCATCAGTCTTGTACGTAGTCTTTTATCTCACTCTAAAGTAATATAGTCTTCACTGCAATTCAATAATGGCCCAGCCGAGCTTGTCAACCCGCGTTTGCCCGTTATCTCACAAAGGCCTGTCCACTCCTGCCACGAGCCACCGGCGAGTGTGTGTGGTTGATGTTGTGTGTGTGTGCATTTTTCTGAATTGTGTGATTGTGTGTGTGTGTGTGTTTTTTGCGTGTGTGTGAAGCAGACTCTGTGTCGTGGCTTGTGTGGCAGGGGGAGGAGACAGACAGACTATTTATCCTTCTGTGTGTTTGAGTGTGTTTTGACTGGTTATCCCTCCTGAGATCTAAATTAAGAAATAGTGTGAGTGATGGGACAGATCGTGTGTGTGTGTGTGTGTGTGTGTGTGTGTGTGTGTGTGTGTGTGTGTGTGTGTGTGTGTGTGTGTGTGTGTGTGTGTGTGTGTGTGTGTGTGTGTGTGTGTGTGTGTGTGTGTGTGTGTGTGTGTGTGTGTGCGTGCACATTTGTAACCCTAACCCTTACACTGGGGTTTTCACTCATTTCGTAATTGGATGAGGAGATCAGATTAACTCTGGCCTGACCCTGGCCATCTAGTCGGACAGATCCCTGGGAACCAGAGCAATTTACAGAGAGGCTGACAGCTATGATGCTCTTTGAGCTCTTGAACTGCTCAACACTCAGAGATAGAAGAACCGGGGCTAGTGCCCAGACAGTGGAGTAGCTTCACTCTCTCTCCAAATTGGATAGATGGACAGATAGACAGATTGACTGACAGAAAAACAGACTGAGATGGATGGGCGGGTGAAGGGGTGGATGAATAGGTGGATGTATAGATGTCAATATAAATAGATAAAATAGATGGATGGATACCAGTAGATAGACAACAGTGTAGTAGGATTAACCAATTCTTTGCCTCATGAATGTGTGCTGTTGGCAGCCATGTTCAGCTCACGTTTGGTTGCAGATGCATCTGCACAGGACGACATTCTCATTTACCCAGAAGTCACAAGGCATGAGACAACAGAGCACATTCTGAGCATGCTAATATATGAACGCACAGGCCTCCACCCCTAATCACCCATAACATTCAAATGAATCACATGATGGTAATGGCAGGAAAAGGCATTTTTGTCGCGGGCGAACGCCCAGACGCCGATAAATCAGGTTGTGTTGTGATATATCAAGTCGTTTGTTTTTATACCCATGCTTCTTTGCCGCCGCGCACAACTACGCCCATATAAATGTTGGGACAAGCGCGGAATTTGCTTAATCTATTACAGGCAATGGGGAGCGCAAGGCTACGTCTGCCTCTATTACTTAACCAGTTTTGATCAGGGATAACAAGACAGGAGGAAAAGCTCCCAGGAATATTTTTTTTCATATTCCTTTCCCTCTGGCTGTGACATCTGAACATCAGAAGATAAATCAAAAAAAGTTTCAATGTTTATTTGTCATGTGCACAGGACACAGAATGTCTAAAGCAGTAAAGTGAGATGCTTACTTGCGAGCTCTTTCCCAACAATGCCGATTCGAGTAATAATATAGAGATGAGAAACTGTCAAATAATTATGAAATACGAGTTGTAATACAAGATAAAACATTAAAAAACATGAGAATGCAAGTTACACTATATACCGATGATTCAGTATTCATAATCATATGGTGGGGAAACTTGAGTTCTGACTTGGAGCACAGAGCTGGAGTTTTCCTCCCCACCGATTTGAACTCTTTTTGCATTTTGCATCATCATGATGATGTGGCCGGTGATACTTTTCTTCTTGAAAGTCCAATATCTTGAAAACTTGACTGCTGACTTGCAAAACATGTTGGGACTGTATCAACAGTGGACTAATGAAAAAAATATATATATATTTTGAGTGGAGTCGAGCTGCCAGAGATGCCAGAAGAGCTTCAATGAGCCTTGGAATATATTTTACAACTGTCTGAAACTCTATAGGAGGGATGTGACACCTTTCTTTCATAACGAGTTCAATCATTTTGTGTCTTTTTTTTATGGTGGGTGAAAACGCTGTCTCAGGTGCCACTTCAGAATCAATTGGGTTGAGATCTGGTGACTAAAACACACACACACACCCTTTAAACCCTACGGACAAATGTCAGTGCCAATTTGTATTACAATACTGAATTTGTAATGCACAAATTGAATAATTTAACTCAGAAATTGAACTTGTGTTTCATGATTTAAAACTGAATTGAATTAATATTGCATTCAGTTTCAAAATTCTATTTAAATTGAATTAATATTCAAGTTCAATATTTATACTGAATATTCATGTTCAATATTGTAGATATTGCATTCATTGTTTGTGTATCTAGTTTACAGGCCATCATTTCAAGGTAATCAAAACTTTTCAGATGCGTTCACATTCAGTTATCAAAATTCAGATTCAAAACCAGACAACATCCTGGTACTTTGCCAGCCAGGAAAAGTAGAGGAGAACAGATAGAATCAAAAGCTCTCTGTGGTAAACAGAAGCTTCTGACGGTTTCTGAAGTCAACATGGCATGTTTAATTTATTTTCTTCCTATAAATGTGGCTCTAACATTTTAACCACTTTGGTTATAAACTAGTATGAATGACACCATTCCTGAAAGCTAAGACTCTGGAGCATAGATGTGCCTTCTGTTCCCCTTCTATAATGATCACAGGCCGCATTAGAAGAGAGTGTCACAAAAACCGCAATATGGCCCCCATAAGAATTTAGTTGAATAGCCCTGTCATAGCCCTTCTAAGGATAGCCTTTCTACTACCTATTTAATATTGCTCTTGTGACTGACTGGGTTCGAACCAGGTCAACCATATCTACCATATTGAAGCTGAATCCGTGGCAATTTTAGCATGTAAATCTTGGGGGACATGCTGAATTTTTTTCGGGGGGGGGGGGGTGTATGCCAGCAAAGCCACTACACAACAACACTAAACAATACATTTAATTGCACTATAATGGTGACCACAAACTGTTAGGGCCTAAATAAAGCTGTCCCAACAGCAGAACATTTCTTTCAGCACCATGGAGTGAATCCTTACCACCACTGCATCTGGCTATCAGCGGAGCCTTGTCTGACAGCGAAACAGTTCATTCAGCCTCATTTCCTGCCCTTTTAAAAACCATAGCTGATATGGCTGACTAACTTAAACAAATGTGGTTACTACTGACTCCTAACTAACGCCAAAATGAGTTTTGACTTTTGAATGAAACACAAACATTGTTACATTTATGTTCAGTGAATTCAGAATGTTTATTCTTACATCATTAACACTTACTGTAACTCTAATGGACAAGAAAACGAGCTGCGACGAGGTAAGCCTATTCCTTCAGAACTTTCAAAAACTTTCAGAGAGATGTCAGCTGAGTGACTACACAAAAACTGATAATTGCAGTAGCTGACTAGTAGTTTGTAGCTGTTATCCATATACAGTGAAAGTATTCAGACCGTTTGCCTTATTCTAAAGTGGATTAAATGTATGTTTATCCTCATCAATCTACACACAAAACCCCATAATGACAAAGCAAAAACTGGTTTGGGAAAATTTGGGAAAATTTATCAAATATAAAAAACTGAAATACAGTTGAAGTCGGACGTTTACATACACCTTAGCCAACTACATTTAAACTCAGTTTTTCACAATTCCTGACAATTAATCCTAGTAAAAATTCACTGTCTTAGGTCAGTTAGAACCACCACTTTATTTTAATATGAAATGTCAGAATAATAGTAGAGAGAATGATTTATTTCAGCTTTTATTTAATTAATCATATTCCCAGTGGGTCAGAAGTTTACATGCCCCCAATTAGTATTTGGTAGCGTTGCCTTTAAATTGTTTAACTTAGGTCAAAGGTTTCAGGTAGCCTTCCACAAAGCTTCCCACAATAAGTTGGGTGAATTTTGGCCCATTCCTCCTGACACAGAACTGGTGTAACTGAGTCAGGTTTGTAGGCCTCCTTGCTCGCACACATTTTTTCAGTTCTGCCCACAAACTTTCTATAGGATTGAGGTCAGGGCTTTGTGATGGCCACTCCAATACTTTGTTGTCCTTAAGCCATTTTGCCACAACTTTGGAAGTATGCTTGGGGTCATTGTCCATGTGGAAGACCCATTTGCGACCAAGCTTTAACTTCCTGACTGATGTCTTGAGATGTTACCTCAATATATATACAAAATGTTCCTCCCCGATGATACCAGCTATTTTGTGAAGTGCACCAGTCCCTCCTGCAGCAAAGTACCCCCACAACATGATGCTGCCACCCTCGTGCTTCACGTTTGGGATGGTGTTCTTTGGCTTGCAAGCCTCCCCCTTTTTCCTCCAAACAAAACGATGGTCATTATGGCCAAGCAGTTCTATTTTTGTTTCATCATACCAGAGGACATTTCTCCAAAAAGTACGATCTTTGTCCTCATGTGCAGTTGCAAACCGTAGTCTGGCTTTTTTATGGTGGTTTTGGAGCAGTGGCTTCTTCCTTGCTGAGCGGCCTTTCAGGTTATGTCGATATAGGACTCGTTTTACTGTGGATATAAATTCTTTGGTACCCATTTCCTCCAGCATCTTCACAAGGTCCTTTGCTGTTGTTCTGGGATTGATTTGCATTTTTCACACAAAAGTACATTCATCTCTAGGAGACAGAACGCGTCTCCTTCCTGAGCGGTATGGCGGCTGCATGGTCCCATGGTGTTTACACTTGTGTACTATTGTTTGTACAGATGAACCTGATACCCTCGACATTGCTCCCAAAGATGAACCAGACATGTGGAGTTCTACAAATATTTTTTCCGAGGTCTTGGCTGATTTCTTTAGATTTTCCCATGATGTCAAGCAAAGAGGCACTGAGTTTGAAGGTAGGCCTTGAAATACATCCACAGGTACACCTCCAATTGACTCATATGATGTCAATTAGCCTATGAGAAGAATTTTCCAAGCTGTTTAAAGGCACAGTCAACTTAGTGTATGTAAACTAAACTTATTACCCACTGGAATTGTGATACAGTGAATTATAAGTGAAATAATCTTTTCCGACAATTGTTGGAAAAATGTAGTAGAAAGTAGATGTCCTAACTGACTTGCCAAAACTATAGTTTGTTAACAAGAAATGCGTGGAGTGGTTGAAAAATCTCCAACCTAAGTGTTGGTATAGGTATTCAGACCCTTTGCTATGAGACACAAAATGTAGCTCAGGTGCATGCTGTTTCCATTGATCACCCTTGAGATATTTCAACAAATTGATTGGAGTCCACCTGTGGTAAATTCAATTGATTGGACATGATTTGGAAAAGAAAACACCTGTCTATAAAATGTCCCACAGTTGGCAGTGAATGTCAGAGAAAAAAACCAAGCCATGAGGTCGAAGGAATTGTCCGTAAGAGCTCCGAGACAGGATTGTGGCGAGGCACAGATCTGGGGAAGGGCACAATAACATTTCTGCAGCATTGAAGGTCCCCAAGAACACAGTGGCCTCCAACATTCTTAAATGGAAGAAGTTTGGAACCACTTAACCGCCCGGCCAAACTGAGCAATCAGGGGAGAAGGGCCTTGGTCAGTGAAGTGACCAAGAACCCGATGGAGATGGGAGAACCTTCCAGAAGGATAACCATGTCTGCAGCACTGCACCAATCAGGTCTATATGGTAGAGAGGCCAGACGAAAGCCGCTCCTCAGTAAAAGGCACATGACAGCCCGCTTGCAGTTTGTCAAAATGTTATCTAAAGGACTCTCAGTCCATGAGAAACAAGATTCTCTGATCTGATGAAAACAAGATTGAACACCTTGGCCTGAATGCAAAGCATCACGTCTGGAGGAAACCTGGCACCATTCCTACAGTGAAGCATGGTGGTGGCAGCATCATGCTGTGGGGATGTTTTTCAGCGACAGGGATTGGGAGACTAGTCAGGATTGAGGGAAACATGAACGGAACAAAGTACAGAGAGATCCTTAACAAAAACCTGCTCCAGAGCATTCAGGACCTCAGACTGAGTACACAGCCAAGACAAGGCGTGAGTGGCTTCGGGACAAGTCTCTGAATGTCCTTGAGTGGCCCAGCCAGAGCCCGGACTTGAACCCGATCGAACATCTCTGGAGAGACCTGAAAATAGCTGTGCAGCAATGCTCCCCATCCAACTTGACAGAGCTTGAGAAGACTGCAGAGAAGAATGTGAGAAACTCCCCAAATACAGGTGTGCCAAGCTTGTAGCGTCATACCCAAGAAGACTTGAGGCTGTAATGGCTGCCAAAAGTGCTTCAACAAAGTACTGAGTAAAGGGTCTGAATACTTATCTAACTGTGATATTTCAGTTTTATTTTTAATACCTTTTTAATACCTTTCGGGAGTGCCGGTTCTTATTATAATTATTTGGGAGATGCTGCAGTTCAGCTAATTCACCCCACTAGTGAACCTACAGGTACCTACATTTTGACGGTATAAAGTTGATGGGCAAAGTGATGGATGACAAATGACTGATTGCAGAAGTTGAGAAGTACAGGATTGTATACATTCAAAGTGACACACTGTGCAAGGACATTACAGTAAAACAATGGGCATGAGATGTGATTGAGTCCATCATTGGGGCTGCAGGTAAAGCACTGCAATAATATCACAAAGATATTGTCAATGGAAGCACAGCTAGCTAGCTAGCTAATGATAGATACTGACATATTGTAATATGCCTGTGGTTCAAAAGTTTGGCTAAATTATCTGTAAATGCATTTTCAAAATGTATTTCAAGGCTATATATAGCCTTGCTAGCTGGTTTCATGGTGCTCTAGGCTACTCTACTGTGTGTGGGTTTGAGTCAGGTGGCATGTGTTGATCTGACGAGGTTAATTCGCCTAGGCGTATTAGACATTTATTAGTGCTCACAATACTATAACTTGAGTTATTCAGCTATATAACCACGGGTTAAATTGGGGGGCACAGGAGCTGAACTCCTGCATTCTCGGTCAGGGCTCCTGCAGGCTATGTAGCTAATATTATACTATACTGCAAATGTGTGGTATATGTATGTACAAAATTAGGCCTACTTGACATTGACAATATAGTCATGTTGTTCTTTGAAATAGCCTATAAAAATATGAAAAAAGTGTACTGCTCTACAAATGTTTTTTTTTTATTAACAAACCAACAAAAAGTTGATCTTCTCCTGATGTTACAATAACGTTTTTAAAAGGTTCCCAGAATGTTTCTTTAGGTTGTGGGCAACGTTCCCTCAATGTTTTGGGGGCCACTGAGAACATTTCAGGTCTTCTGAGTGAAAATACTGTGCAACTTCCAGCGCACATTTACTGTGAACACTGAGGCCGTGCCCGCTTAAAGTTCCAATTCCAGACGGTGGTCAAGTAGCTACTGTGGCTATTTGATCATGATGTAGGCCTACCATCAAAAGCAATGGAGAAAATGTAGGCCCACATTCCATGAGACTTTTGAAAACATGCAGGGCTAGGCATTCAAATACAACATGCCTGTCTCAAAATACAACACTTCCCCTTTAAGACAAAAAAAGCTCTTTACATGATTTTCAAAGATGCCTAGAAATGTACATGTTTTGTGCTCTTGTAGGACGCAATCATTCCCCTATGGTTTAACTCCAAATGATCTATAACTGGGCTAATAACTCACTAACTAGCAAAGGATATTAAGAAAATGTGCACATCTGGCTACATGCATCTCTCGCATTGATCTCAACACAAGCTGATCTACTCACTATGGCTCATGCTGTAAATGGCACAGATCCATATATGGCAATGGTCTATTTGCATATAGGCCTACTGCAGCTCTGATTGGTTATGCTGCACCGGTCTATGTAGAGTACGGGCTGAGTCATGCATGTCAATCCAACATAATCCTACTCTGATGTGTTCGGCCTACTACAAAATCTCTTGCATAGTTAGTTTTGCATACTAAGTCTTGCATAGTCCGTATTGTTTCTGTATGTTGTATTGAAAGTGGGTAATGTTGCGTTGATTCGATCACAATTGCCACAGTAAAGGGAAACGTTGATAGTGTTAACTAACGGGGAAAAGTCTAGAAAGTTGAATGTCATGCTTCTCTCCGTGGGCTGATGTTTCTTCTGGTCAGCAGTCTCAGGGCCACTGCGCGCCTGCGCACAAACGCAGCATTGGTTGTGGGAACATTGTGGTGATATGGCAAGAGATTGGTTCCCAAAACACAAAAACTGCCCAGTTGTGCTGACATTCAGATAATGTTTCAATCAGTGTGCACAAAACAGTCATTTGATGTTGCAAGAATGTTGAAGGAAAAGCCTTTCTGAGTTCTTTAACCGGTTTGATGGGAGAATGACTCTTGACGATAAACGTCAACCTATTAAGCACTTCATCAGTCTTAGGGAGAGTCTGGCATTTCACTACCTGAACAAATCTCTCTCCCTCTCTCTATCTCTCTCACCGTAAATGACTACAAAAAAAATACCAGTCAGGAAGCAAGAATCGCATAAACTGTGTACTATAAATGAGAACCTGACTGTACTAACAGGACAGCTATCTGTCAGGCTCAAGTGCTGTTGACCGTCCACACTCTTCTCCACATCTTTCCCTGTTGACAATTCTGTCTTGGCAGGACACTGTTCCTTCCCCATTGTAGGCTGCCCTTCCTGCTCGGTTGGCCCCAATTTGTCTCATGGCTTGTAGTGCTCGCCCAGACTCCTCAGCCTCTCTCTGCAGGGCCCTGGCATCCTGAGGGGTCAACAGGTAGAAGTGCAAGATGCATGCTGCCAATACCACACTCTCTACATTTTACAACCATGCTTTGCCTTGATGATCTATAACATAATATTTCCTTCTCTCTGGGCAGACCTTTGCCTGGATATGGCCTCACAAAGTAGGTAATGAGGGGAAAGGCTGCTTCCCCCACCATTAACAGAAGGCAGTTCCCCCAGTTCACTAGAGCCTGGCAGGGCTGTTCCAGCTTCCATTCCCTTCCCAAACGGTGACACTGCATATATCCCACCATCACTGGTTCTGCCGTAGTCTCCAACTTGGGCGACGCGGAACCTATAGTCTGCATCCACTAATTAAAATAAAACAAGAATTGAAGAAAATGCTTCCTGACTTTCGAGGTGTCTGTATGAGAATATGTTTCCCGTTGATTTCCCCCAAGCAGTTCGGGAAGTTCAGTTTGTTCCAAAACCGATCAGCTTTTTGTCTTGACAAATGTCTCTCAGCTGGATTATGGCGTCACAGGTCATGTAGACACTGTCTGGCACTGTTTTCCTTCCCAGGCGGTAGCTGAAGGCTCTTGAGACTTTTGCCAGTTGCCAGGAACCTGTGTTCAAAGAGAGGACGTTTAGTACTCGTGTTCTTACAGTAGACAAACGAATGATTATCTGACCTATGTCATAGTTCAATCAACAGGTCAAGACTGCAGAGAAATATGGAAATCATCTGCATTGCTTGCTGTTTGGGGTTTTTTAGGCTGGGTTTCTGTACAGCACTTTGTGACATCAGCTGATGTAAAAAAGGGCTTTATGAATACATTTCATTGATTGATTGAGGGGCCAATTCAACAGACACAGAAAGAACAAAACCAACCATTTCCCCAGTGGCTCGGTGCCAGCAAAGAGAAGGAGTGGAAGTATGAACAAATTATAACATTTGTGTTGCCTCATCTACAAACCTGAAAAGAAGTAACTCTCATTGGAGATGTGTTTGATACATTCAACTTCAATGCTGGCTAATTGATTTTTGTATTATATAACTCATGATTTCTGTCCTATTTGTAGGTCAAAGGGAAACTTGAATTCCGACTGTGAACCCAGCAGTGGACCAGTGAATATGCACCTTGTCGATACAGAGGAGACATCAACAGAAACGAGGCAGCATTGTATGTCCCCTTCATGTGATAGTGATTCATCAGCATCATTAAGGGATGAAAATGCAGAACCTAGAAGACCAACCACGGTTCCAGCAACAGACACTCCCAGTCAAAGCCAGGCTTTCAGACCTGTTGTACCCTCCCCTCTGACCCTAAATCAAGGACAGAAAAAAAGGCCCAGTTCAACTTCCCCCTCTGTGTCAACATCCATGTCAACCACCCCCGGGTGATGCAATGGCTGACGAAGCCACATGTACCTCAAGAGGATGAGGAGATGTACTTTTTTGATATGAGTATTGTACCGCTTCTAAATAGTTTGAGCCTCAGGGGGAGACGCTGTGCGTGTTTGCGCATAGTGAGCATGCTTGATGAGTTTGCCCACCTAGAGGTACAAAACCAACCAACATCCTATTCTGATCCGGCCAGGTCTGGCGAGAGGGGCATCAACCCCCCACCCCAGCAGATCTCTCTCTCTCTCTGCGCCATACATTCGGAGGTCTGCCGAATGGAATAACATCAACCGCCCAACCCAGCAAAGCTCCCTCTCGACACCATACGCTCAGAGGCCTGGCCACTGGGATCTTCATAGCCCTCCACTCCATCCAACTTGTAACGAACAACAGACACTGTACACGGACGTGGTACATTTCACATTAGTTCTCTTTTTTTTATACCACCATTCAGCTACTCTCAACCCCTCCCATCTCTAAAAACCATCCAGTGTTGACTTCTACTTGCCAAATATTTTTCAGCTGTGATGTTTCACAAAAGTTCTGAACCTTTCTAATCTCATAGTTTCCACATATTCCAAATGAAAGATTATCACCTTTAGTAAAAATACTGTTATATTATTGATCGACTGACCATGCATTTTCAAGTCACACAGCAGTACTATTTGCAAAGATAGCTTTAAGTAAATGTGATTTTTCAGCCATTTCTGAACCTGCAACCATAAACAAGCTACATATGGTCATAACAAGTGATCTAATGACTCTGTCTCTTCGCAGCAAAATCTGCAGAGCTGGGATGGTTGTAACCCCATATACATAACAATCACGTTTTAAGGTATGACCCAGGCGCAGACAGTGTTGAAGAAGCAAAACTTTATTCTTTAAACAGGGGCAGGCAAACAACAGGTCAAGGCAGGCATGGGTCAATAACCCAGAGAGGGTGTAAGGTACCAGAACAGCAGGCTCAGGGTCAGGTCAAGCAGAGGTCGGTAATCCAGAGAGGGTGTAAGGTACCAGAACAGCAGGCTCAGGGTCAGGTCAAGCAGAGGTCGGTAATTCAGATTAGAGGCAAAGGTACAGGACAGCAGGCAGGCAGGAAAGGTCAAAACCAGGAAACTAGAAAACATGGACTATAGCAAAGACAAGGGAAACTGCTGGTAGGGTAGAAAAATCTGTTGTAATATTTATTATGTCTTTTCTGGTGGATTAAACTGAAATTGGAACCAGCTTCATATGACTTGTTTTTAAAATGGTGATATTTTGGAGATTATTTTATTTTCAAATAACCCGAAAATGAGTTTTGATTTAAGTATAACTTTTGTATGACTGAAGCCTTTAGTGAGAGGTTCAATGTTTAAATATTTAATCATTTTAGCCATGAATTCATATTCATTATATAAATAGGCCCATTTAACTTTGTCTGACTTGCCGTTCCAAATCACGAGGAATCATTTTTGCTCATAATAATTTTAAAAAACAAGTTGTCTGGTGTAGGCAGGGCCATCAGTAAATAGGTCAACTGGGATATGACTAAATAATTCATCAGGGTGATTTTTCCACAAATAGACAAGTGTTTACCTTTTCATGTATTTTATTGTGATCATTCGGGTAATGAATACAGAGTATGTCCACTTCACCGTCAGACCATTTTATTGGTCAACTACATAGTAATGTAAAAGTTGTCTTTTTTTGCGGTACAATACGTAATAGTACACTTATCGTAGTTAGGTTTCAATCCAGAGAGGTTCGATAAATTATCTAGATCCTCTTATGACGCTGTGCGGGAATCTAGATTGTGGATTTAAAAGAAAACATGAGTCGTCAGCGTACAATGACACCTTTGTTTTTAAGCCCCGGATTTCTAGTCCTTTGATATTAGTTTTGAATCTCATTTTAATAGCTAACATTTCGATGGCCATAATAAATAGATATGCCGATAGTGGACAACCTTGTTTTACTCCTCTTGACAGTTTAATACTTTCTGAGAAGTAGCCATTATTGATTATTTTACGCTTGGGTTTACTATACATAACTTTAACCCATGGCATAAGAGATTCTCCAAAAGTAAAATAGCCCATAATTGATTAAGATTTATGCAGAAACTCTAGCTAGCTATCTCACAATATAAACAAAAGCAACTTGTGTAATTAAACGACACTGTTGTACAGTTTAATGAGTACTTGTGAAAAACTGGACCAGAGCTATTGTACTTACGCATAATCGATGAATATGCTACAGTACAGTAGGGGAAAATAGAATAAACCCTCTCCCCTCTGCTCCTCTCCGCTTATAAAACAACGCGCTCTGTGTAGCAGGTAGAACGTCACATTGACACGACTCTGATGGCAAAGCAACGCAAGGCTTATAGTGGAGCTGAAGTGTAAGCATGATGGGATGTTTTAATTGCTTAATTAACTCAGGATCCACACCTGTGTGGAAGCATCTGCTTTCAATATGCATTGCATCCCTCATTTACTCAAGTGTTTGCTTTATTTTGGCAGTTACCTGTATATATCTCAACAACTTTGTTGGTCCTTTCCCTTTCATTCAGATGGTCACACCAATCTATGTCTCCCGCCGGTATTCCAGCAGCACGTTATGGTATCGTGTCATGTTTCCTAAACATGTCAGCATTATTAACCGTGCCTTACACGGAGTGGCCATATGTGCACGGCATGACGTGTGGGAAAGAGTGTTTCACATTGGACATGCATGCGTTAGCATCTGCATGGGGAAATGCGACGGAAACACCCCACTGGTACCAGGGCTCAAAGGGGTCAGCTAGACTTAATTGCACTGGGAACCAGCCTGGCCTCAGAGCCATACGAAATATACTATACGAATGTCAGACCATCTCCAAGATGTATGATATGTACTAATAGTCTAGATACTTTAGACAGAAACTAAAGTAGGGTGCTTGGTTGGGGATGGGTGGGCATAATCTGCGACCGTCTAGCAATCCAAAGGTTGCGTGTTCAAGTTGCGTCGGGGATAACTGTAGCATTTTAGCTAACCCTTGTCTAAATTTAACCCAATTCACCTAACCCCCTACGCAAATTCACTTAACCTTTGCTGTTTTAATTCTCCTAAACTTTTTCGCAAATGATCCTAACCTTTGTTGTTAGTTCACCTAACCATCAATGTAAATTCTCCCTGTAATTCTCCTTTGTTGTTAAGACGCAACAAGCGATCTGGTCTCAGAGATCGACTTATAATACTAAATATCCTCCAAGACGTATAATAAGTTACATCATACAATCCGTGTGATATTGTAAAACCCCTATTCCATTCATAATGTAACCTAACTTAATATAACATATACTAAATGGAGTGTCACAGATTTAAGTACAAAATAATACGGAATTGCCCTGAGACCACGTTGTGGGAGCATGTGTGGTTACTCCAGGCTGGTGGGTATGCTAGCGCCAACCCTATACCCGCTCCGTAAGGGGGTCTACCATCTGTCGCTAGCTACCTCAGGGCCTCATGGGAATCCCATTTGGGCTCAATGCAGGAGAGTGACAGACAGTAAATGTCATATGAAACCATAATATGCCCGATATGTGGAATTTATGTTAAATCCTTGCGTTCTGGTATGTTCATGCAGGTACAACTGATGCAAGGTCAGAATTGTATTGGTGATACATACAGTACATATAGATATACACTTCAGTCTTGTATCTGTTGCATCCCATGTAGATGAGTAGTATATTATAGAAATTAAATGGTGTGTTCTGACAGTGGCATTGACGCTGCATGCTGTTAAATGTAGGAATATTGCAGCTTGTGGTTTTGTTAAGTACTGGTAGCCTATGGAGATAATTGCTCGTGAAGTGTTATTTTGTGTGGATATAGACAACACTGAGTTTTCAGAGCAGGCCTTTGGCTTCATTTAGACAGGCAGCCTTTTTTAATTAAAAAATCCCACTAATTGGTCTTTTGACCAAACACATCAGATCTTTTCACATCAGTTTTTTTCAGAGCTGATCTGATTGGTCAAAAGACCAATTTGTGAAAATATTATCAGAATTGGGTTGCCTGTCTAAACACAGCCCTTGTGAACTCATCTTTTCAATCTGAAGCATAATCTTCGTCAGACATCCTTTCTCCAACCCTCATATTTTGGTTTGATTAAACCAAGTTTTCAAAAGTTTCAGTCTTTCAACTAAATCGCAGCCTCCAATTTCTATTCAAGTGAGATCACATCTCGATTCTCTTTGGAGTTTACATTTTTCAGCAATGAATATAACGTGGTTCTCAAAATAGAGGAGAAGAAGGTTCTGAAGCACTATGATTACCAGAAACATTTTTTTTTACCTAAGGGCAGGTTGGTGTCAATTCTACCCCTAGCTTCATCTCCATAATTGAGACAATCAGGACGCTTGATTGGTACACCCTCCCTCGACTTTTGGATTGATTTTGAAAAAAGCCCCTTGTTTCTTCAGTGGAGTGGTGTACTACAGGGCCGTTATAGTAGTTTGTCTTTCCTCTGGGGCAAAATAGTTTTGTTAGCGTTAATTGCAAACTAAATCTGTCCATCTGTTTGATCATTAACAGTGACAGCGCTTTAATGTACTTTAAACCTTCTGCTCTCATGTGACAGGGCTTCTTAAGACACATACTCCCTTTCTGCACTGACCCCGTCTTACCCTTGCCCTAGTGCATGTGCGCTTAAACACACACACACACACGCACACGCACGCGCACACGCACACACACACACACACACACACACACACACACACACACAATCAAATACATACACTTACTTACATTCTCTCTCTCATTCACTATCACACACACAATCAAATAATGAACACACACTAATAACACATCTCTTTAAAAAAAACACACTCACAGACACATACTCAGACAATTGACTTTAAAGGGGACAGATTCCAGCCACGCAGTAGACACGTGTGTGAGAGTGAGAAATGCTGTTGGGGGCTTGTCAGCTGTTTAAATGGAAGTGTCATGACTTGAGTGGCATACTCATGGGACCCAGAGGTTGGCTCTTATAGGTTGAGAGCACGCTCTGCACACTCGCTGAATATACCCATCCAAGCTGGACCAGGCCAAATCAAACTAGGATGAACCATTGCTCATCCATATATTTACATATTCTTCATGATGTTCCTTTACTTTGTGTGTATTAGGTATATGTCGTGAAATTGTTAGATACTACTTGTTAGATGTTACTGCACTGTCGGAGCTAGAAACACAAGCATACCGCTACACCCACAACAACATCTGCTAAACACGTGTATGTGACCAATAAAATGTGACTTGATTAGATTTTTATTTGATTTTCTGAAAATGTGAAATAGTCATTCAAATGACTTCAGCATATGTATTCTGCAACACATTTCAGAATGAAATAGTTTAAAATCATGTATTACTGTTATTTGACTTATTCTAGACCCAATTATTCCAAAATAAAAATCTAATTATATGATTCAACTCATTGTCATTTCAGAACTACAGCCATTTCTGTATCGTACTAGAGTATATTTAGTCTTTGGACACATGGGGTTATTGTTTTTGAACACTTTCACAGATCTTCATATTTTTTTGTATGTAGATTGTCCAGACTAATATATACAGTTGAAGTCAGAAGTTTACATACACCTTAGCCAAATACATTTAAACTCAATTTTTCACAATTCCTGACATTTAATCCCAGTAAACATTCCCTGTTTTAGGTCAGTTGGGATCACCACTTTATTTTAAGAATGTGAAATGTCAGAATAATAGTAGAGAGAGTGATTTATTTCAGCTTTTATTTCTTTCATCACATTCCCAATGGGTCAGACATTTACATACACTCAATTAGTATTTGGTAGCATTGCCTTTAAATTGTTTAACTTGGGTCAAACGTTTCGGGGAGGCTTCCACAAACTTCCCACAATAAATTGGGTGAATTTTGGCCCATTCCTCAGAGCTGGTGTAACTGAGTCAGGTTTGTAGGCCTCCTTACTCGCACACACTTTTTCAGTTCTGCCCACATATTTTCTATGGGATTGAGGTCAGGGCTTTGTGATGTCCACTCCAATACCTTGACTTTGTTGTCCTTAAACCATTTGCCACAACTTTGGAAGTATGCTTGGGGTCATTGTCCATTTGGAAGACCCATTTGCGACCAAGCTTTAACTTCCTGACTGATGTCTTGAGATGGTGCTTCAATAAATCCACATCATTTACCTACCTCATGATGCCATCTATTGTGTGAAGTGCACCAGTCCCTCCTGCAGCAAAGCACCCCACAACATGATGCTGCCACCCCGTGCTTCATGGTTGGGATGGTGTTCTTCGGCTTGCAAGCATCCCACTTTTTCCTCCAAACATAATGATGGTCATTATAGCCAAACAATTCTATATTTGTTTCATCAGACCAGAGGACATTTCTCCAAAAGTACGATCTTTGTCCCCATGTGCAGTTGCTAAGCGTAGTCTGGCTTTTTTATGGCGGTTTTGGAGCAGTGGCTTCTTCCTTGCTGAGCGGACGTTCAGGTTATGTCGATATGGGACTTGTTTTACTGTGGATATAGATACTTTTGTATTTGTTTCCTCCAGCATCTTCACAAGGTCCTTTGCTGTTGTTCTGGGACTGATTTGCACTTTTCGCACCAAAGTACGTGCATCTCTAGGAGACAATGCGTCTCCTTCCTGAGTGGTATGATGGCTGCGTGGTCTCATGGCGTTTATACTTGCGTGCTATTGTTTGTACAGATGAACGTGGTACCTTCAGGCATTTGGAAATTGCTCCCAAGGATGAACCAGAGGTCTACAAAAAAAATTCTGAGGTCTTGGCTGATTTCTTTTGATTTTTCCATGATGTCAAACAAAGAAGCACTGAGTTTGAAGGTAGGCTTTGAAATACCTCCAATTGACTCAAATGATGTCAATTAGGCTTTCAGAAGCTTCTAAAGCCATGACATTATTTTCTGGAAATTTCCAAGCTGTTTAAGGGCACAGTCAACTTAGTGTATGTAAACTTCTGACCGACTGGAATTGTGATACAGTGAATTATAAGTGAAATAGTCTGTCTGTAAACAATTATTGGAAAAATTACTGTCATGCACAAAGTAGATGTCCTAACCAACTTGCCAAAACTATAGTGTGTTGACAAGAAATTTGTGGAGTGGTTGAAAAATGTGTTTTAATGACTCCAACCTAAGTGTATGTAAACTTCCGACTTAAACTGTAAATACAGTGCCTTGCAAAAGTATTCATACCCCTTGGATTTTTTCAAATGGTATCGTGTTACAATGTATGATTAAAAGGGATTTAATTCTATATTTTTTTGTCAACAATCTATACAAAATACTCGAATGCAATTTTTTAAAACCGTTTTCAAAGATGAATAGGAATGAAAAATATAGTCGTTGTATAAATATTCAGCTCCCTGAGTCATGTTAGAAACACCTGGCAGAGATTACAGCTATGAGTCTTCTTGGGTAATTCTCTAAGAGCTTTACACACCTGGATTGTATAATATTAGCCCATTATTCTTTTCATTACTCTTCTAGCTCTGTCAAGATGTTGGGGTTCATGGCCTGGCAGCAATTTTCAAGTTTTTCCATAGCAGATTCAAGTCCAAATGATAACTTGGCCACTCAAGAACATTCATTGTCTTCTTGGTAAGCAACTCCAATGTAGATTTGGCCTTGTGTTGTAGGTTATTGTACTGCTGAGAGGTTAATTTATCCCCTAGTGTCTGGTGTAAAGCAGACTGAATCAGGTTTTCCTTTAGGATTATTTCCTGTGCTAAGCCACATCCTGTTTATTTTTATCCGGTAAAACTTCCCAGTATTTGCCGATGTCAAGCATACACACAATGATGCAGCCACCCCCATAGTTGAAAATAAAGAGGCAGTCACTCAGGGATGTGTTGTGTTGGATTTGCCCCAAACACAAGGATTTGCATTTAGGCCAAAAAAAAGTGTATTCTTTTGCTTTGTTTTTTTTTTCTGTAGTATTACATACAAGATGCATGCTTTGAAATATTTCTATTCTGTATATTTGTGGTCTTTTCACTCTTTTCATCATTGTGGAGTCACTAAAATGCTGTTGATCCTTCCTCAGTTGTCTCCCATCACAGCCATTGAACTCTATAATAGTTTTAAAATCAGAAGGACATCTGTGTCTTCGATGTATGTGTCTGATCTAATTTAGGCTTTCCTTAACAAAGCGCTGAATACTTATGCAATGACTATATTTGATTTATCAAGTTTTTATTCATCTTTTTAAAAAAATGATTGAGTATTTTCAGTAGATTGTTGAGAAGAAAATTACAATCAAATCCATTTTAATCCCACCTTTAACACAATAACATGTGAAGAAATCCAAAGGGTCTGAATACTTTTGCAAGGCACTGTATGAAAACAATGCTGAAAGAAATCCACACACTCTTTCTCCTTACACACACAGAACCCAAGAGGACATGGGTTATTTCCAAATCTAGTTCAAGTCAACGGAGACTGGAGAGAGAAATATTTTAAACATGGTTAGATCTTAATAATGTTTGGTATATAAATGGTCTGGACGAATATATAAATATAAAAACAATATCTAAACAAATCCACACACTCTCTTTCTCTCTTACACACACACACACCCCTAGAGCATATGTTCTCTTTCTTAGATCTTAAACATGTTCAAATCTTAATGCAGCATAAGCAAATCTAATGTAAGTCAAAATATATTTGATATTTGATATTCTTCAAAGTAGCCACCCTTTGCCTTGATGACAGCTTTGCACACGCTTGGCATTCTCTCAACCAGCTTCATGAGGTAGTCACCTGGAATGCATTTCAATTAACAGGTGTGCCTTGTTAAAAGGGATTATGTGGAATTGATTTCCTTCTTAATGCTTTTGAGCCAATCAGTTGTGTTGTGACAAGGTAGGGTTGGTATACAGAAGATAGCCCTATTTGGTAAAAGACCGAGTCCATATAATGCCAAGAACGGGGGGGTCAAAGGGGTCTGAAAACTTTCCGAAGGCACTGTATGTATAATAATAATAAACATGTATTCACAGGACTTAATAATGAAATGTGTATAAAAAAAAGTACCCCCATGCGTCCAAAGACAAAATATAGTACAATATAAAAAACTCACATTGTAAACAAATGCTTTGGCCGATTTAAAACATGTCTTCAGATGTGTCCATAAGTAAGCTCAGAGAACAGGTGTACTAAAGAACATTTGCATTTCCGTTATGGACATGAATGGGATGTGTAGACTTGTATCGTGAAGGAGGTTGGAAAGCGCTGGAATTCAGTGTGAGTCGTCAGGCGACTGATAATCCAGAGGTACCCCCATTGCCAAGTCCCATTCCTGGCCTCGTCCCTGGAAGCTTACGCGTTTGCCTCCCTTGGTGTCTATTTTTATGCCAGAATGACTGCCTGACCCCCCTCTTCATTAAGGCTGATGACTGATAGGCTTCATTGCTGGCAGGCGCTGTCCATACGTGATGCAACCACCGACCTTGAGTCTGGACCTGGGAAGCAGCAGCAGCCTTTCTAAATAAAGACACGGCTGCGATTGAGTCAGTTGCATAGTTTCCCCTTCGGGCATTTGCAACACACCTAGTGATTGAACTGTGGAGTTGCCCATGTGTGTGTGTGTGTGTGTACTCCACAGGAGGTTGGTGGCACCTTAATTGGGGAGGATGGGCTGGTGGTAATGGCTTGAGCGGAATAGGTGGAATGGTAACAAATAGATCAAACACGTGGTTTGATGCCATTCCATTCGCTCCGTTCCAGCCATTATTATGAGCCGTCCTCCCCTCAGCAGCCTCCACTGTTGTACTCTCATACTCTCATACAGTAGCAGGTATGCAGGTCTAATTGATTTGCTACGCTGAGTTATCTTGCCTGTACACTTTCCTTCGTCGGTTTATGCAAAGCCATCAAGACAAAGAATCTCCCCAACTGCTCAAATGGACTCCAATACGGAAGCTATAAGGTACAGAGCCCAATGTGCTAAAACCTGTGTTTAAGTTTGAGAGGGTGAAAATTAAGCCCTTCATACACTTCCTGCTCCTTCATCTGTGCATTTCCCTGACTGTCCATAAAGAGACAGTCATTGGTGAGGGCACATTGATTTCTCGGCATATCTAGTGATAAAACACGCTCCTCACTCTCCCGGGCCCTTAACTACCCAATTTGTGGGCTCCTGATTTGGCAGGGCCACGGAGCAACTGTAAATATAGTTTTAGGGCAGGGGAAGTGGTGGTGGAGGGGGTTCTCTATTAAAAATCTACACAGCCAGGAGGGGAATGGGAACAGGGGAGCCACCTCAAGGACTCGAGCTAAGCAAAAGACTGAGAAGGAAGGAAAAACAGAGGTCAGAAATGTCCTAAAGGACCTGTCCTTATGTTGGCCTATCCCTCCTTCTACCACTCTCCTGCAAAGTTTCCGAGAGCAGCCTCATAGGTTCTTCTCAGTGCAAATGACAGCACAGAACGCAATGATGCTTCGAGTAAAGGTTTGACCCTTTCAGGCCACTGTAGTGTTCTTACAGTAACCCCTGTACTCAATCACCATACAGTAGAATCACTGCAATGTCCAGTAGTTACCTGAATGTTTGAGCACCACCAGCATCACATACATTGTACAACCTTGCTTTTTGTCGGGTAACTTTGTCATACTTCTGAACGATGTTTGAAAGCAACATACGTTTCCAGTGCGATCAAGCTGTATTTGTAGAACTCTGTTTCTTGATAAAAAAATTGCTTCCTTGTCTGCAGCTTCCCCTAGTCATTAATGAAGCATTGTCCAGGCCGCACCACTTTATCATGATCTATGAATCTCTGATTTTGATGCAATAGAAAACCAATCCCTTGCAGCACGACTCCAGGCAAAGCATTAGTCATCATGTCTTTGACACTGGAGAAGAATTGAGTCATTCTTTTGAATTAAAAGCGCTCATTTGTGAATATACACTTGCAGACAAAATACATACTCCTCTCTTATTTTGATGTATGAAGGAATGAAGCGACGGCGCTCGGTGATTTAGCGGCAGGACGAAAGGCAGGAGCTTCAAGCTGTGCCCAGACAAGGGATTAGGGCACCGATCGCCGATGATCGAGCACTTTTCCTCCAGGTTGACGTTTGAAAATTCCTATTCTATTATTATTATTATTCTTTTACGGAGTCGTCTCTCGCTGTTCGCAATGTTGAGGGACTCACTAATGGGCTGGTTCGAAGATTCTTGGAAATAACCTAAACGGATCTGTCTTTCTCTAACTCTGTTATCTCAATGGTAACTTCACTCCTACACAGTTATAGCCTTGTTTTCCTTTGCTGGAGATGTGGAACACAAACTCTGATGCTCATTACCTTGGCTCCATCACCTAATCGAACATGACATTTATTGAGCACCTGGGGTGAGTTCAATAATCCAAAGTTTATTCTCACTTTAGTTCAATAAAGTTTGCACTCCTCACCTATGGATTTTATATCAACTATCAGATGCATGGCTCATATAACAGACCTTGAACACCTAATCGAATTATGACATCTCAAGTTAGGAGATGAAATGCATGGGTTGGATGGCATCTACCAGCCTTACTGATGTCAAGCCACCATTTTCAAAAGAAGGTGTGTAGATACACAGTACAGTCGACAGTTACATTAGTATCAGTTCAATAAGACAAATCTAACACATTCACAAGCCAATGTTCATCTGTAACTCATTGCATTTTAGAATTCCCCAAAGTACATTTAGGGTGTAGATCAGCTTTAATATTGCAGATAGATTGTAGCTTTCATCAGCGTAATTGTCTGCATCATTACGGAGCCCCCATATATTTTTTTGTAAATATATAGTACCAGTCAAAAGTTTGGACACACCTACTCATTCAGGGGTTTTTCTTCATTTTTACTATTTCCTACATTGTAGAATAATAGTGAAGACCTCAAAACTATGGAATAACACATTTGGAATCCTGTAGTAACCAAAGAAGTGTTAAACAAATCAAAATATATTTTAGATTTTAGATTCTTCAAAGTAGTCACCCTTTGCCTTGATGACAGCTTTGCACACTCTTGGCATTCTCTCAACCAGCTTCAGCTGGAATGCTTTTCCAACAGTCTTGAAGGAGTTTCCACATATGCTGAGCACTTGTTGGCTGCTTTTCCTTCACTCTGCAGTCCAACTCATCCCAAACCATCTCAATTGGGTTGAGTTCAGGTGATTGTGGAGACCAGGTCATCTGATGCAGCACTCCAACACTCTCCTTGGTCAAATAGCCCTTACACAGCCTGGAGGTGTGTTTGGGGTCATTGTCCAGTTGAAAAATAAATGATAGTCCCACTAAGTGCAAACCAGATGTGATGGTGTATCGCTGCAGAATGCTGTGGTAGCCATCCTGGTTAAGTGTGCCTTGAATTCCTGGTGGGAACCATACATGCAGAGATCATCGTTCATCTAGCCATGCTGGTTAAGTGTGCATTGAATTCTAATTAAATCACTGACAGTGTCACCAGCAAAGCACCCCCACACCATCACACCACCTCCTCCATGCTTCATGGTGGGAACCACACATGAGTAGATAATCCCTTCACCTACTCTGCATCTCACAAAGACACGATGGCTGGAACAAAAAATCTCAAATTTGGACTCATCAGACCAAAGGACAGATTTCCACCTGTCTAATGTTCATTGCTCGTGTTTCTTGGCCCAAGCAAGTCTCTTCTTATTATTGGTGTCCTTTAGCAGTGGTTTCTTTGAAGCAATTCAACCAATGCAGTCTCCTCTGAACAGTTGATTTTGAGATGTGTCTGTTACTTCAACTCTGTGAAGCATTTATTTGGGCTGCAATCTGAGGTGGTTAACTCTAATGAACATATCCTCTGCAGCTGTCTTCCTTTCCTGTGGCGGTCCTCATGAGAGCCAGTTTCATCAAAGTTTCCAGATTGACTGACCTTCATGTCTTAAAGTAATGATGGACTGTCATTTCTCTTTTACTTATTTGAGCTGTTTTTGCCATGATATGGACTTGGTCTTTTACCAAATAGGGCTATCTTCTGTATTACCACCCCTACCTTGTCACAACGCAACTCATTGACTCAAACGCATTAAGAAGGAAAGAAACTCCACAAATTAACGTTAAACAAGGCACATCTGTTCATTGAAATGCATTTCTGGTGACCACCTCATGAAGCTGGTTGATAGAATGCCAAGAGAGTGCAAAGCTGTCATCAAGGCTACTTTGAAGAATCTCAAATCTCAAATATATTTTGATTTGATGAACACTTTTGTGGTTACTACATGATTCCATGTGTTATTTCATAGTTGTTGTCTTCACTATTATTCTACAAAGTTGAAAATAGTAAAAAAAAATAAAGAAAAGAAAAGTGTGTCTAAACCTTTGACTGGTACTCTATATATATAATCTACCATTTTTATAAGAGTGGTTAAAACATGCTAATAACGGTCCTCTGAGTAAATCAAAAAAGGTTTGGTATTTTTCCCCATATTCCATAGAGTTCGCTTTATTTTTATAATCTATTACAACTTGATCTTTCTTGAATAAGTTACTCCATTTCTTTCAGTTTTTCCTTTAACTTATTCTGTGCCTCTATGGTACAGTTTTTATTTGTCCTTCTATTTCCTTTGTTAATATGAATTATTCTGACCAAAATTGCTTTTGTTTTAAAGACGAGCATTTAATTGCATGGCCTCTAAAGACACTTAGTGTCCCATACAATAAGGGGATCTTCTGTATCTATGTTATGTCGGAGAAAGTCTGTTATAAATTCTTCTGTCCTACTTAAAAATAAGTTATCATCCAATAGGCTTTGATTGAATTCAATTAATTTAAATCTCTCTAATGAAATGTCGTAGGTATATTTATTCAATGTTCCACACAAGGTTTGACCATAAACTTTGTTTATCAATACTTATTCAATAGCTATTGGCATATCAGCACACATTTTAATTTCTTATTCGGCTTTACCAACATTGTATCTTATAGAGTATTATTACATTGCTTATTTGGGTTATCAAAACCATATACATTTCATTCTGAACTTTCAGATCCAATTATCTTAACATTCAATTGGAGCGGGGAGCTTATCTGGAGTTCCAAACCCAACAACCAGTAATCTGGTTATTTCAGACCGATCAATGTCTCCCCACCGGCATTGGTGCTAGTCTCATTACCACTGTGTGAAGGAGCGGGCCCACAAACTCCAACCTGCCACGACTGTGTCTCAATGCCAATGAGACTGGCAAGTCTTTTAATAGCCCAAGGCGTAGGCCTCTGTCTGAGTGTAGGTCCGAACAGGTACAGCATCATCACAATAGGTAAAACTCCTACAGGGTGGGAAAGAAATTGGCCTATTTCCTGCTTGGATAATTACTCCTATATTCACAAGTACTTTTCTGAATCTATAAGAACTAACTCCAGGATAGCAGGATAGCTGGGAATGGATGTGGCAGTCATACACTCTTAGAAAAAAGGGTCCCCCTCCTTTCCACAGATGGTTCTACCTGGAACCAAAAAGGTTTCTTCAAAGGGTTCTCCTATGGGGACAGCCGAAGAACCCTTTTAGTTTCTACATAGCAACTTTTTTTTCAAAGAATGTAGTCGTAGTCCTCGCTATTAGCGTGGGTGGTGGGAACGACTAAGTAAGAAGAAGGGAGGAGGAAATGGTTGAGCGGGTGAAGAGATGGCGGTGGCAGCAGATGTATGGGGCCGTGCATACGGGTACAGTATGTGGGAGACGGGGTTAGCGACAGAATGCTAATCGGCCTCTTGGGCGCTGAGCCGGAGCAAATCAACTCCTCAGAGCGGATCATGGCACGGTCTGACATTAAACCCCCACACCTCCTCCCCTACCGCGTCAAACACACACTCTCATCTCACTGCTCACAGGAGAGATGGTGGGAGAAGGTGAGAGAAAAACTGTAAATGACAGAGAGAAAGAGAGAGAGAAAAATAGAAGGAGAGTGAAAGAGGGAAAGGGAGAGTGACCTTAAGGGAGGGTCTATAGGAAGAGAGAGTAAGGTAGATAGAGAGGGCTACAAATA